>NW_028263371.1:55669560-55994560 GCF_051168715.1 Poecilia mexicana
AGAATACATTTCTCCATTCTCTGAAGCTCCATCCATCCCTTCCTCTTGGACACTGTGGAAATGTTTGAATTCATTGGAAACTTTTGCATGTATTTATTAATTTTGCATTGATGGTGGGAATCTGGAGTTTTGACATGAATAATAAATGGGAACTCTTCACGCTTCCTCCAACACACTGTCTCCAACAGATATTCTTCCTGATCCTCCTGATGGTACTCCAGTGATTGAGTCCATCACTGGAAAAACCATCACTTTGAGCTGGAAGAAACCCAGAAGGTTGGACCCTTCCATTGGTACGTAGGACCGTTAAGGACATGTGTTCAGTGATTCAACCCCTGACTTACGGTGTTGAAGAGGATGGAGTTTCAGTGAGGTCTTGATCTCTTCCAGATCCCAGCTCCCTGATGTATGCCATCCAGCAGCAAGCACTCGGCTCCATCCAGTGGATCATCATCGCCTCTGGTCTGAAAGAAACCACCTACATCATCAGCACCCTCTCCAAAGGTGTCCGCTACGCATTCAGGGTCCTGACCATCACCTCCAAAGCCTTCAGCAAACCCTCCCCGGCCACCGATCCGGTCCAGCTGCTGGACAGAGGTGAAGTCCGGTCTGGTAATCCGTCAGTGGGCTGTAGTGGGTTATTAAATGCTCTGTGTGGTTTCGTTTAAGGTCCGTACCTTCAGGAAGCTCCAGTGATCATCGATAAACCAGACATTGTGTATGTGATTGAAAACCAGTCAGTCACAATCTCCATCACTCTGAATCATGTCAACACCGCAGTCACCTGGAAGAGGTACTGATTTATCTACACGTTTTATGTTCAGGCGGAAGGAAATATATTTATAGGGTTAATAGATTTACACTGAGGAAAATTATTTGATACATCGCAGATTTCTCGTTTCCCCACTTCCAAACAACGGTATGTAATTTTCCTCATGGAGACAGAATCCAATGGAAGAATATCGTTCGCCACTTTTTGTCACAACTCCCCTAACGAACTGTTCTTTGGGAATGTTTGCCTGCAAAGGAGGCAATAAGACTCCCCTTACTGAGGAGAGGAAGGACAGGGCAGATAGGGCAGATAGGGCGATAACCCCTACCTGCAATAGCCACCTTCCTTCAATAAAGAGGCGTTGCTTTATCGGTTCCACTTTTACCCGATTTGTCTCAGGTCCTGTGCGGTTCCTCCCCATTTTTTGGAACCGCCTCAGTGGTGGTACAAGCTACTGCTCGCTGGATATTCGCACAGGACATTTGATTGGGCTGCATTCATTGATTGGCACGTGGGTTCCTGCTCAAACAACATCTCAACCAATCTGTGACAAGACGTTGAGCTGAAAATCGATAATTCCAGGGTCAAACCTTGATGTCCAAACCTTTTTATCACCTGTGGTAGAAGAATGCCACAAACTGAGCCTCATCAGCTGGACTGCCATTGGAGACTCTCCCAACCTGGCTATAACCAAGCCAACATTATCCGGCTACGGGGAGGCTTGACGGTGGAGAAAGGGCTTAAGAGCACCGAAGACGGGTCGCGGGTCGTGGCTGGATCTTCCAGCATGACAACGACCCGAAACCCCCAGCCAGGACAACTAAGGAGAGGCTCCCTGCAGAGGAAGTATTTCATGCTCTGCAGTGGCCTAGCCAGTCTCCAGATGTGAACCCAATAGAAAGTTGCCCAGTGAAAACCCCAAACCCTGAAAGATGTTTGGAAACCTGGTCCAGACCTATAGAGAACGTACTTTTACAGGTTTCTGGACCAAACTTTTCTGTTTCTATTGGGTGAAATTCATGCAATTAATTTTTTAAGAAAAATCATAGAATACAAGTTTCTATATTTCTGTCTCTCACAGTTGAGGTGTAATGAAAATTACAAACCTCTCCATTGGTGAAGCTTATTTTGAGGTTTGAGTCTCTCAAGCTGATGTAAAACCAACTTGTCTCCAGGAAAGGAGTAACTCTGACCAACAAGCCCGGCCTGTATGAGATGGCCATGCCGGACGACGACCAGCACACGCTGAAGCTGCTGAAGGTGAAGAGTTCGGACGTCGGTGAGATGACCTTTGTGGCCACCAATGAGTTTGGAAGCGACAGCTGCAGCTTCAGCGTGGAGACGGCCGGTAGGGAAGACGCCCCTCTGTCCCTCCGTCCATCTGCAGGTTTTTAACGGAAACTCTGTCCACAGCGCCGCCGACATTCGAGACGATCATGGAAGATCTGGACGTCTGTTCTGGGGAGACGCCTCGCTTCGCTGTGGTCGTGGAGGGCAAACCTGTCCCTGACATCCTCTGGTTCAAGGTGCTAACTCCAAGTTATTCATGGAAACTTTCCCTTTAGGGGATTTCTCATAGGTAGGAAAGCTGAAATGTCTCTCCACGACACTGCTTGATGTGCTACTGTTTGCAAAGCCGGCGGTTGAGGAGCACTGTTTGTTCTCCTCGGTGCTGATTGGTTGAGCACACAGAGCAAAAATAAAGAAACTGTAGATGTTAGCTGTAGCGCTAAGACGGTTTCCATATTAATAATGTACATTAGGATATATTTGGTAAAATTAGCAATATTTAGGTCTCAAATATTTGCAGATTTCAGCTGTTTGTGAGCATTTCTGTTCCACTTTATAATGTAATTATTTATGTATTTGGAAAACATACGAACCTTGATTATGGATTAAATTGAGTGGTGGTAGCAAAGTGATTTTTATTGATTTATACACTGATTTATAACCATTTATGGATCTAGACTTTAAAATTAAAGAATCGTAGAAGTTGTCTGTTGATAATCAGCATTAAATTTTCTGTAACTGCAGATCGGAGCAGTTTGGTATTTATCCACTTCTGTTGTATCTCAGTCATTTCAATGTGACCCAAAGTTTTCACAAACACACACAGGAAGGATCTACATGATGATCATTTCTGATACAATAATGACATGAAGACTATTTACAAATTAATCGTACACCTCAAAACCTTTCTGGTGTTTAAACAACAAACGTCAATTTGTTAAATTTGAAAGAATTTTACTTAATATTACTCAGTATTTTGATGATCAATTGTTCTGTTTTTAAAACAAACTAAAAATAGTTCATAAAATAAAGAAAAGCCAGATTCATTGCTTGTTTTGTGATTAGTAGAAACTTATCACAAACGAGCGACTGAGAGCAGATCCTGAAGATAAAGATTCACACATCTTTGCCAGGCACAGCGTCCTCCGCAGCCGTCGGCTCTCCGGTAAAGATGTGCACAAACCTTTAAATAAATGGTTGTTATGGAGACTTTGCTGCAGTTCTCCAACGGTGAGATGTTTTCGCCTCCGTCCTCCTCGCTGTGCGTGGTGGAAGATTAACTTTGGTCCTCATCCAGCTTAGATTGTCTCACTTCCGGCTGCTTTAAACTTTTCGGTTATTCTGCTGACTGTAGATGTCGACAGATTCTGCAAAGCAACATTTTCAACTGAATATTTTGGATATGAGCCACAAAAACTCGGAGGGAAGGTTTGCTAGTCGGTCCAGGTTCAAACCCAGGACCTTTACTTCCTGGGTTCTTATTATAACGAGAAACTTTCCTCATTTTAACCAGATATAAAACTATTTATATAAAAGATATGAAACTCTTCTATAACAACACAAGATTTATATCTGGTTAAAATGAGGAAACTTTCTTCTTATAACGAGATGAAAACCACATTAAAAGTAGAAAGTTTTGTTTTCATGAAATGAAAAACATGTTAAAATGAGAAAGTTTCTCATTATGAAACAAGTTTCTTATTTACCAAATATAAAATAAATACACTCCTTTGACAAATTACAACTTGTTAAAAATCCCAACAGGTGTTTCTGTCTTACTGTTGCGACCTTCCTTATTTAAGAGAGAAGATATTTTGGTTTTAATTGATATAAATCTTGTTAAAACAACAAAGTTTTCTCATCTAAGTGAGATCCTGCTGGGCCAGACTCTGGACATCCTTATTATTAATGTTTTACCATGAAATTATCCTGCAACAACATAATGAGCCACATTTATGAGACTGGAGGAGGTGCCAGATTTCATCCAGATATCAGAAACAACGCCTTCCCCATTAACCAACAGAGACCAAAACAGTTTAACAGTTCCAGCTTTTCTTTGGTATTCTGATGAAACGAAAGCTCTGACTCCAGGGGGACGTCCTGCTGTCGGAGAGCAGTCACTACACCTTCGTCTATGATGACAACGAATGCTCCCTGGTGGTCCTGAACGCGCACCCCGAGGACTCCGGCGTCTACACCTGTACGGCCCGAAACCTGGCCGGATCTGTGTCCTGCAAAGCCGAACTCACCGTTCACCAGGGTGACGCCTCACACGTGCAGCCGATAAATTAAATTAAGTTACTGCATGCAGTGTTTCAGCTGTCAGTCTGTTCCTGCAGCTGAGAGGAATGAGGAACCCATGGATGACGAGGAGAGTATCCTGAGGAAGATGCGCAGACTGACCGATTACTACGACGTCCACAAGGAAATTGGAAGGTGAAGCGATCTTTTTTAGAAATACTTCTGGATTTATGAGAAGTTTTCAAGCTCTTACTTTGTTTCACTGCAGGGGAACGTTTTCCTACGTGAAGCGGGTGAAGCAGAAAGCCACCAAAATGGATTACGCCGCAAAATTCATCTCGACTCGAGCGAAAAGGAAGGCGTCGGCTCTGAGAGAGATGAGACTGCTGTCCAAGCTGGACCACGAGAGAGTCCTCTACTTCCACGACGCCTTTGAGAAGAAGAACGCAGTCGTCATCATCACAGAGATGTATCCTGAAAACGTTTTCACAGATTATTCAACATGAGTCAGGTCTGAAAAAGCCTTAATTCATGTTTAAAGCTGCCATGAGGAGCTGCTGGACAGATTTAACAGGAAATCCACCATCCTGGAGTCTGACGTAAGCCTGCGTTTGAGTAACAGAGCTTTCATTTTTGCTTACAGTCAGAACCGGATTATTTTGCCCTTTAAAAACAAGAAGCCCTGCTGCTTGCATTGCAACATGAGGGAAAAACTGTCCTGATGTGATTCTGCAGCATTTATACAAGATACCATCGAGCAAATTCCTCCTCTTCTTATGTAAACTACAGAAATGAAAATAGCTTGTGATTCTAAAAGACGCAGTTAGCATCTGGTAAATTCAACCTGGGAAAAGAAACAAGCAAAAAGAGATTTTAGGAGGGAAGAAATGTAATATGGTTAAACTTATCTTCAGCTAACAGTGTCTAATATTGACATTTCTCCTATCTACACATAATTAATCAAAACAGAGAATAAAATCCTGTTTTTTTGTTCAGAATGCAAAACTTACAGTTAGAGGCAGATATGACTTCCTTTGCAGACTTTATTAAGCATGACTAATAAATTAGACTTTGGTTAGAAGCTATGATAGCTAGCCGCTACATGTTTAGCATTGAGATGCTATTTTAGGCTTGAATAGCTTCGCTACTATGCTAACTCCTTTTAGCACAAATAAAACACAACAACAGCTTCTTTCAGCCTCCAGTCAGATCTGGTTTTGAAACAAAAGTTAATCCACGATGGGCCCGGAGAAGCAGCTCTGTCCTCCATCGTTGGACGGACGTCGCTTGGACGGCTGTACCAGAATAAAAAATGTGATTAGTTGTGCTAAAAATGTTCAAAACTAAATAATTAATTCATCAAAATTAGCGTATTAAATAGCAATGTTTCCTATGTAATCTGGACTTGATGCACTTTTGTACCAACACATCAATAAAGCTACTTGCTTTGTGAATCTGATGCACAGATGGATCACAATGGGAAGAAAATTCAGCTCTTCAACGATTCTGCATTTTTATCACTATTAGTCTTAAAGTTTGTTTTGGTGCTTCTTTTGTGATAAATTTTTATTCAACTCCTTAATCATGGTGCAGCTTTCTATAGAAGAAAGTCAGAACTGAGTGAGCACAGAAGAAGAGGATCTGAACATCATGTTTTTAAGAAAGAACCAGTTCTGCCCACTAAGCTGACATATAAAGTATAATTATGTGATAAACAGCAGCTGTTTGTGTTCAACAGGTGCGTTCATGTGTGCGGCAGCTGCTGGAGGGACTGGACTACCTTCACCATCTGAACATCATCCACCTGGACATAAAGGTGCAACCAGAGGGCATGTCGCCCTTCCACTGCCATTTTATTTGATTTTACGGGTGTATTTCTTCCTGCAGGCATCATTTCGTGTGTTTGTTTTATTTCCAGCCCGATAACATCCTCATGGCGGATCTCCAAAGCGATCAGATACGTTTATGTGATTTCGGAAACGCCGTTGAGTTCACGCCCGATGAGGCTCAGTACTGCAAATACGGCACGCCTGAGTTTGTTGCACCAGAAATCGTCAACCAGACGCCTGTTTCAAAAGCCACTGACATATGGTAGATGGCCTTTCATGCAGAGCATTTTTAATGATTGTTGGAGGGTTTTAAAGAAGCCTTTGGTTTATGTTCACAGGCCTGTTGGGGTTATATCGTACCTGTGGTGAGTAAAACCTAAATTAGGTTTTGATTTCTGTGTTTCTCCTCCTGATTTTCTGTATTTATTGTGTTTTTCTCTGTTTCAGCCTGACTGGAATCTCCCCGTTTGCCGGGGAAAGCGACCGCAGCTCCGTCCTGAACATCAGGAACTACAACGTGGCTTTTGAAGAGAACATGTTTGCTGATCTTTGCAGAGAGGCTAAAGGGTTCATCATCAAGCTGCTGGTAGCAGACAGGCTGTGAGTTACTAGCAGAGGAAGATATTTGTGCGTTAAATGTTTTCAAAATTAGCTGAAGCACTAAAACGCTATTAATGCTTTAGCAGATTAGCAGAAGTGTGCATGTATGTTTGCTATTTTCAAGAAATAGATATTTTCAATAAACTTACTGATTCATTAAAAATATTGTAAAAATAAATGCAATTCCCCTGTAGAAACTGTAAAAGTGTCTATCAACAAGATACCCAAAGCTTTGTAGGATCTCAGACTAATAGTGGGTCCAAACAAAAGCTTTTCAAAATTAAATACCAAAAAAATTAACCTGTCAAGTGCAAATTTAGTTACTTTGTTAAATACAAATTACATTTTATTTATTATCGCATCAAAAAATAGGATTGGACTATTTTAAACCTTTTGCTAAATAAAAAATGAGCTCTGTTATTTTGCCCACATTGAATTTTTATCAAGCAAAACTGGGATTGATATCGTTAATGGGCTCTTTGCACCTCAGCTTCCGCGTTCGGGGTAAAGCGGCTCGATTGTTTCCGATCCAATACAAATATCATTTACATTAGCTGCTTGCAGTGCTTGGCCAAGGTTTGTACATCGATCCGAAGCCCCAACAAGTCAGCTGGAGAAAGGTTTTAGATGTTCGCCTCGTTATACATTCACTGACACGAAGGTGAGTTTTACTTAAACTTTGTGGCTAACATTAACGTTAGCTTATGCTAGTAGGCAATATTCTCGGACATTGTTCTTGTAAAATGTGCTATTTAAGTATCTAAACATTCTAACGGACAATGTATTTATCTTATTTTCAAGTATATTATGTGTGTTTATTGTCGTTAGTGTCACAGACTAACGGGGTTCGGTTCCGGTTCGGGCTTTTAGCTTCCGAAGCCTGACGAGGCACAACAAGCCTCATAGCTTGACAGTAGCGCAGCTCTGGTGTCAGAGATCTGGTTCAGCTGTTCAGGTTCAAGTTGCTGCTTTTAGAAAAATATGACCGTGTTGCTTCATGTCTCCGTGTTATTTCGTTTTATTACCTTTGCATGTTTCTTGTTCAGAGCTCAGATAGGACGGTGTTTACAGCAGGATGTACAGGCGGATCAGCCGCTCGGCTGTCTGGCTCTGGTCTGCTCTCTCGTTCCCATAAACTCTTTCAGGCTGAATACAGAAGTGATTCCATGGAAATAACTCAGGGAGGCTCCTTTATTTACCATCCGTATCCCCGGTAGTTTTAGGCTGATCCGGAGTGAAGTGAAGGCTGCAAACTTTGCTGTGCGGCGTTAGCTGGTAGCGACAGATATTTACAAGCCATCTTCTTAATTCAGGATCGCTTGGAAATTAACGAAAACTTAAAAGCCCATTATATTAGGAAGACAACAATGTTAATATCATTGTTTTTTTGCATCTGAAATACGACTTAGTCTTTTCTACCAGTCATGGTAACTCAAAGCGGAAAAAAGTGAGCCGCATTAGCTCCTGGAGATGTGACGTCAACGCCTTAGGTGCAAAGAGCCCATTCCTCCACAAACTGATCTGAGTCGTGCTAAACGAGGTTCTTTTGTTTTTCATTATGCACATTTTCATACATAATGTAAATGATTTACTTTGAAGTCTTTGATTATTTTTTGAGCATCCAACTCTTTTTTTTTCTGCAAATAGTGGTTTACATAGACACATTCTGAGCTGTCTTGCTAGTTTCCCAAATACCACTAAACCAAATTATAATATTACACTCAGAAAACACATTTGAAACTGTGAAATATTGCATTTGCTCATTTGTTTCTAGGAGACCCGATACTCAGGAGTGTCTTCGACATCCGTGGTTCAAGGTGAGAAAAAGTCAATCATCCATCGTGTGAGTTCCACAGCACATTATGAAGAATGTCCCCTTCCTAAATAATTACTTTTACTGTCAATCCATGTGCAGATCCTAAGCAAGGGGAAGGCCATCAGTACAGAAGGTCTGAAGAAGTTTGCTGCTCGCAGAAAATGGCAGGTAAAGAAGCTTATGTCCAATTCTTATGATGAATTTCCTGCAGAAATTGATTTGTAGTTGTAACATTTTGTTGCTTATTTTTTAGCGTTCCATAATTGGCTATAAATCAAAAATGGTCATGAGATCCATACCAGAGCTGCTAAACGATTCCTCGAGCCACACCTCGATTGCCGTCCAGAGGCACCAGAAGGAAGGCTCACCCCTGCCATCTTCATCGTCTGATTCAGACGAAGACATTGATGAGCTTCCTTTTATTCCAATGCCACTCAACATGGACTTCTCTGGATCAAGAATGTCACTGAATGACATTCAGACCACTGAGCAGGAATCAGGAAAGGAGAATGAAACAAGTTTATCTTCCCAAGGTCAGGAGACCATGGAGTTTGACTCTCAGGAGCAGGAAACAGTAAGAGGCGAGGTCGGGGGGAAAGGCCATCTTTGGAAACGATCATCGGAAGACAATGACAAGGGTTTCTCAGAGGAACCACCTCTGAGCGAACTGATCCAAAAATCAGAACAATCCAGAAAACCCCTTAGAAGAGGATCAAGCATGGAGTCTGACAAGGTGGAAGGAGGCCGGAAAAGAGGGGAACTGCGGCGTGGCGGTTCGGCAGACAGTGCTCTGCTGCTTCGGATTACACCTGAGGAAGGAGCGGGAGAAGAAAACCCTGGGGAAGGACGGAGAGTCCTAAAGAAAGCTGTCTCCATGGAGCTACCGAGGAGGAGCACCAGCCCTGGAACCGCTAAGATGAGTCAGGAAGACTATGCTCTAAAGCTGGAGCTAATGAGGCAGCGACTGCTTCGTGGCGGTTCTGTAGACAACAAGATGAGTGGCCTGAGAGGACCTCTTTTAGAAACATTAGGGATGGGAGATGAAAAGCGAGCAATACCTTCAGATCGATACTCTCGCACTGCTCGACTGGGCCCACCTCCACTTATCAGAGCTGCATCCAGTGACTTTCCAAGGGACGAGGTACCCAAACCTAAAGTTTTACGTAAAAGCACTTCTTTCAGTCAAGGGGATTCAGAACCTATAGCTTTACATCGACGATCAGGAGCACCTTTGGAGATTCCTCTCGCACAAGTAGAAGAAAGGCGGCTTAAAGAAGCAATTTCCATGTCGGCTCTAACGGAGCAAACCAGGCTAGACTCCCGTCCAGAGACTCCCAGGGAATCTTCCCCAAAACCACCGACTCCAGAGCCGGTTGTGCAAGAAAATCAATCCAAAACAGAGAGTCAGGATTCACTGATGGAGAAAGAGGTTCGAACAGATGAGACTGTGAGTGAAAAGATGGATGGACTGACTGCAGACAGTAATTTTGATGAAAGATCTAGCACAAGTGGATTCTCAGAGAAGGACATGAGTATTTCAGAGGAACCATTGACTGAAGGAGATAGCATGGGCCAGAGTATCCACACACCTTCTGACATGGCCCAAAGCTCTTTAGCAGAAGAGAAACTCCAAGAGGAGAAAGAGAGCGAAAAGGTATACGAAGAAAAACAAGAATTGATAAAAGAAGACGATGAAAGAGTTGACTATGCAGTTGAGTCAAAGGCTAAAGAAAATGCAGACGAGAAGACAAGTCCTCCAATAACGTCTTCTGAGATGATTATAAGCACAAGTTCGGTTATGGTGAAACCAACACAAGAACCTTACCAGCCCCCAGGTGCTGTTACTTCAGCATATATAACACCCTCACCTCCTACCCGAGTTGTTCTTCCAGATGGAAGAGTGTCAGCTTATGCCAGCATAATGCAGACCATCATGGTGCCTTCCCTTCAGCCTCTAAATGAGGCCTCCCTTCTCCCTTCCACTCCAGTTGTTGTTCCAGCCAATACTGGCACATCATCCGATTTACTCGGTTCACCAAAGCCAATCATGTCAACCACCGAGCACCCTGCAGTCTACTCTAGAGTCGCATCGCCAGAAATGATCACAAAAGAACCCAGTCCGCCGAAGACCTATTCACAAACGTCACCCCAGCAAGAGGTCTCAGCCGGAGCTGACTTAGAAGATATGACCTCTGAAGAGGTTTTTGAGGCCCGCTTCAAAAAACGTGAATCTTCCCTCACAAGGAGTCTGAGGTTTCTCTCAAGGTCAAAAAATGAAGACAGTACACCGGTCATCCAGCCAACATCAGACACATCTGAAGAGATATACAGACCTGGGCCGATTGGCGCTCCCTTACAGTTAGCCTCAAGAAGACTTGAGGAAAAGTCCAAGTCGGTCCAAGACCTTCGTGAAGCTCAAAAGGATCAAGGGTTTATGAGGAGACTCTCTATGCGCTTGAAGAGAACTCCATCGACAGAGCGCACAGATGAAATACCGAAAGACGAGGACTCAGCAGGTTTAAGACATAGGCTGTCTTGGAGTCTTGGCAGACGAGGTTCTCAGGAAAAGAAAGAGGTAGAGATGACCAGGATGGATGGAGAAGGTGATAAGTCAGTGGATGAAAAGGAGCTGAAGAAACCTAATGAATCACCAGTGTTAGCGATGCGCAGAAAGATCGAATCAACCATGGCAGGGATCTCCACAAGAATTCGAAGTTACTCAGAAGAGAGACGAGCCTCAGAAGACAAGGAAACAAAACGAACACCGATTCTTTCTATGCTTCGTCGATCAACATCAGAGAGTCGAGCTATGAAGCCTGTCATTGTTCCTCAGAACCAACTGGCGTCTCAGGCCACTAATGGCGCCTCATCCGAGTCTCTTGACTCGATGTCCAGCCTAAAGTCGGACACATCAAAGGGTATAGAGTTGTCTTAATGTATTTATTATATCAAATAAAAGTAAATTACAGCTAATGTGTGTTTTTTTCATTTTTGTAATGTAGGCATTGAAGTTGAGCGGAGATCCAGATGGGATCGATGGGGCTTGACAAGAGGCAAACGGGACAAAACAGTATCACAGCCTGACTTACCAACGGCCATCTCCCGAGACAACAGTTCCTTACGTTCACGGCAGTACTCCAAATTAGCTTCAGGTAAGATGGTGCTGCTGTGTCCTCAAATCAAAACCTTCCTCTCCTCAAAGTTTAGTGGCTTTTTTTTGCTCTTAGGTTGGTCTTTCATGTGTCTGAGTAGACTGAACCACAATCGTTACTGCTAGCATGTTACATCGCATTCAAGCTTATATTTAAAAGTGATCTTTTATGAGTCACAAAATAATTTTAAATAGAGATTTTAGCTGTTTTTGGGCATCTTGTCACTTTAAATCCAAATAAGCTGCTGCTGACAATTCTCCCACAACTCATCGTTCACACTTCCACTTCAAAATGGCTAAAAACAGACGTGCTATTATACAAACATATATCTTTGACGAGCAGAAGTGGAATCTTCTGCACAACCAACAAGAATGCATCAGGTGTTTTCTGGATGGTAAGTTATCAACAAAACACTTTTTTTTTTCCAGCAGCCATTGTACAGCACATTCAGTGGTAAAACCAGCTGACCAAATGTGCTGGAGCTTTTCTTTGGTTGCTAGGTGACAAGCAGAACTTGGGTGGGGTTGCTAGGTAACAACACTGTTCTCATTGAATGTGACTCAACAATCTGGAGGTTTCTGAAACAGCTCATTTTCTACACACTAAAAACTTATTAACTTATTGCCAAGAAGCAGCAAATGTACTTTGTAAAGTACTTTTGCTAGTTTTTGAAGCAGTTGAGACCCAGATGGAAGTATAAAAACTTGCAAAAAGTAACATTTTCCTAATAGGTCCTCTTTAACGGCGGTTTCCTTCATTCTGGGCCAGATTTTCCTCCTGTTTTCCATATCAAGCTCAGAGATCATGTCCTCCTGGAGGGTGACCCAGTAACCCTGAGCTGTCTGCCAGCTGGAAGCCCCCATCCACACATCGCCTGGCTAAAAGGTAAGGCTACAAATACACACTGAAATGTTTTGATATATTTGTGATATATTTGACATTTTCCTCCTCAGACAAGAAGCCTTTAGAAGTCGATGCTAGAATGAACATGATTTCCTGCCCCGATGGCCGACAGCTGCTGATGATCATGCAAACCACCAAAAAAGATGCTGGGGTGTATGAGTGTGTTGCTACGAACCCCCTGGCCGCCGTGTCCAGCTCTTGCACTATATCCCTCGCTCGTAAGAACAATTACATTTTTCTGAAGAAACACTAAACATTCTAGTTGGAATACCAATATTAGATCTAATAAGAATATATTGTATGTCTTACAGGCCTGCCTAACCGTCCTGGGACCCCAGAGATTCCTCAGAAATACAACAACACAGCGTTAGTGGTGTGGCGACCCTCGGACACAATGGCCCCCTGCACTTACTCTCTGCAGAGGAGAGCAGAAGGTTGTCTGACCCACATGATCCACTGTTTAAGTTCTTATTTTTTTTAGAATTATAGAACAATTTATAACTTTTGTGAAGTGTATTCAATCTAGAAAGAACAAATACAGTCACCATGCTTGTTATCCTGGAACAATATATGGGAAATATATCAGAGGTTTAAATGACTACTTTTCCAACTTCTGGTAGCAGCTAGCTGTGCTGCAGTGCTACATGTATGTTGTTATTGGTGTCATTCACTATAGCAGTGCTACTGCTATGAAACTGGACAATAAACCATCTCAAACTGATGCTTTCATAACTTTAATGATTGTATGCAGTGGTGGGCACTGCTAAGTGATAAGCTAGCTGAGCTAACGCTAAAGCAGAAACCATAAACTTTAGCTTTGCTAATGCTAAAGCGCTTTACCAACATGGTATTTAGTGGAAGCTAATGCTAAAGTGCTAAAATCAATCATGTTGCTGCCCATACCTAATCTATCTGTGAACTTTTCCACGTATTTGTTTAATTAACACCTTTGGTTGTTTGTTCACATAAGTGTTGAATTCTTTAGTTTACCTCATTCGTTCATTTATTGTAGATTTACCATTCACTCAGTAAAGTTCTTGAACAAAATAGAGGAGAAGAAACAGAACTGCTGCATGAACAGTCTTCACCCTCTTCAAAATAAAAGCATGAATAAGAACTACTAACAGTCACTAAAAACAGATGTCAAACTTTATTCAACTGAAAGTTTACAAAATAGGCAAATAAGTTAGTGCTTTGGACTTTATCTGGAAAATAACATTTAGGGGAAGTTAAGTGTGCTAAATGTTTTCAGTGTTGACAAAATGCTAAAGTGCTAAACACTATTAGCATATTATTAGCAGATTAGCGCCACTGCATGTCTTTTAACCTTTTCCAGATTTTTCAAGAGATATTTTCAACAACGTTACTGATTAATGGAATCTTAAACTATAAAACAGCTCCAACCAAAAGGATTTCAAATTTAAATGCAAAGAAAAATCAACCAACCCTGGGTAGGTTTAGTTATATCAATACATACAACTCCATCTTTATTAATTATGGTAACAAAAATATGCTTGAACTATTTTAAAGTTATTTAAATAGTGCCTTGCCTCCTTGTTTCAGGTGAAAGCAACTGGCTGATAGTTGCAACCGGAGTGGCAGACTGTTACTACAATGTCACTGACCTGCCAGCAGGGGGCTCCTTCAGGTTCAGAGTGGCTTGTGTCAACAAAGCCGGTCAGGGTCCCTACAGCAACCTGTCAGAGGTTGTGACTCTGGATCCCACTGGTACGGTGTCTCTTATTATTTATGGAAATGTTTTTACTTTTAGAAGATTAAATGTGTTTCTGTACAAAGTCACAGTCTACATTGTAACTTGTCTTCATTAGAACCGGCCAAGTCCAGTTCTTCTGTGGTTGTGAAGACCGTTCCCGCCACAAGTCCAGCGCCCCCTGTGGTCATGATGTCGTCCATGAAAGTGCCTCCCATTAAACCAGCTCCCAGTAAATCCACTACTGTGACCACAACTCCTGCCTCTTCAGTGGCTAAATCTCCCTCCCCTGTAGCCATTAAGCCAGCTGTTGGCCATCCTGCAGGAACTGAGCCCACCTCAGCTGACCAAGCGCCAGTCACACCCCCGAAAGCCAAGACCTCCATCAGCATCAGCGTCAGCAAACCTCAGGTGAAGCTGACGCCTCCTCCTGTTGTTCCACCCAAACCCCAGAGTCCTGTTCTTGCATTCCCCTCAACGACCAACAAGCCACCTTCTCCGGTACCAACGTCTGCTCCTCCAATCGGGAAGCCGATTTCCTCTGTGCCAATGTATGTTCCCGCAGCAACAGCCCGCTCTACGCCGCCTTCTCTAGTTGCTCCCACCCCAGCGACGACAGCGCCCTCCGTCACTCCGCTCGCACTTTCCCCTCCCGTTGTGATAGTGCAGAGCCTGACGCCGGTTCTGCAGGGAGGGGACAGTCGCGGTACTCCAAGTGGACGGGTCACCCCGTCTGGACGCCTCACCCCGTCTGGACGCAGGACGCCGCTGGGCAAGGCTGGGGAGGGATCTTTACGCCAAGGCGTTCCCCAGAAACCTTACACCTTCATGGACGAGAAAGCAAGGTGGGGTAGCCAACATTATCAATCCTTCCTGTTTAAATAACGGTATTCTAGGAGTGGGAGTCGTTTACCAACTCACAATTACATCCAAAATTTATTTTTGCACTGCAAAAACAAAACATTTTCCCAAGTAGTTTTGGAGCAAATATCTTAATACACTTGAAACAAAAGAAAACTAACTTACAAGTAACTTCAGCAAGATTTAGAGACTTGTCATTAAGTCCTTATTATCAATGAAAATTGTACTGGTTGGTTATTTCACTGGTGACATTTTTCCATGTTAAAGTGCAATGAGTCACATGAAGCATGTATGTGTTCAGAGTCTGCATGCTGTTTCCAGAGACCACTTTCCAGTAATGTAATAATAATAATAATCTCTCAACGTTCAGTAAGCTTTAAATTCTAATGAACATTTAGCACTGGAACTGTCAGAAATTTAAAATATCTAAAATAAAATGAATTATTTGTTTCAGGTCCCCATTAGTTGTACAGTAGCAGAGACTGTTATTCCTTTACAAATATTACAAAAAAGACATAACAAAATACCAAAAGCCGCCGAATCAAAACTAAATTCAAACGAAGATACATAAACAAACAATAACAGTCTTGAAATATAAATTTAAAAAATGTAATCTCTATTATAGATTTTTTTAAGGTTCTTTTTAAAATGGAAATAATCAGCCATCAATGTAATTTCAGAAGAAACATATTCCAAAAGATTAATTATAAAGTCTCTTTAAAATGTCTAGTTGAGACCAAAACACCAGATCAAAGACTTTTATCATCCAGAGAGAAGTGATAAATAATGCAAATAAAAACGATTGAGTTTGTTTTAATTTTTCCAGCTGTTGATTATTTATTGTTTATTGCATCAGGCCTAAGCACCAAACGAAACTATAAAAATCCACTTTTGGACCAAAGTACTTCCCGGTGTGAACACGTGCTGCTGTTTCCCTCCCTCAGAGGCCGGTTCGGTGTGATCCGGGAGTGTCGTGAGAACGCCACAGGAAACCTCTTCATGGCGAAGATCGTTCCCTACGAGGCCGACACCAAGCAGGCGGTGCTCCAGGAGTACGACATCCTCAAATCTCTCCACCACGACAGGATCATGGCGCTGCACGAGGCCTACGTCACGCCGCGCTACCTGGTGCTCATCTCTGAGTACTGCAGCGGGAGGGAGCTGCTCTACAGCCTCATAGAAAGGTCCAGAACCGAATCCTCAGCGAGCCTGACCTTTCCTAAAGCACAGGGGTCAAACTGGAGGCCCACGGGCCGAATCCGGCCCTTCACAGCTGTTTATGTGGCCCTTTACACTCTAGAGCAGGGTGTCGAAACTTTTTGTCACGTGGGCCAAAAAAAAAGAACAAAAATTAAAATCAAGACAAATAAAGCAGTAAAATGTTTTTGTTTTTTGTAGAAAAGGGAAGTTATTCATTGTAGCTCATAAACATAAATAGGAATTTTCAGGTTTGCTATATTTAAAGAAAGGCAACTTGTTTTCAAATTCTTTTGGGCTTTATATAACAAATGTATTCTCATTTATAAGAACAGAATTTGGACCACTTTCTTTTAAAATGCTTGTTATATTTAGCCAAATTCAGTAAATTAAATAAAAATGGATTTTGGTGCACAAAGTCAGTCAAAATCTCTGGATAAATGTGGTTCTACTTATTATGAAAGGTTGGTTATTTTGTTGTAAGTAAGTTTTTCCATTATGAGAAAATGATGTTGGTAATAATTTCATCCCGATTTAAAAATAAAAGATTCTATCATTCCCAAACTGCTTTTGGGGGTCACACAAACTCAGTCCAGCTAAAGCTGCAACTCTTTAACAGTTTAATAGGTAACTTTATCAAAACATTTCACTATAGCCCTGGAGGATATGAAGCTCTTACTAAGTGAGTTTCACTCCGCTGCTGGGGGGATGGTTGAAACGTCCTGTGGTTCCCTCCAGGTTCCGTTACTCTGAGGATGACGTGGTGACGTACATCGTGCAGATCCTCCAGGGTCTGGACTACCTCCACGCGCGCCGCATTCTGCACCTGGACATCAAGCCGGACAACATCATCGTGACGCACATGAACCTCATCAAGATCATCGACTTTGGCAGCGCTCAGACGTACAACCCTCTGTTCCTCAAGCAGTTCAGCCCTCCCATTGGAACGCTGGAGTACATGTGTAAGAGGAAAATCCACACTTTCTCTGCAGTTCAGTGGAGATTTCTTGAGTTACTATTGTCAGACTGGCTTTAGGTTCTAAAGGGAAGAGATTTTTACCCCGGATCATTTGTTGGTCTTTCCTTGTTTAGGTTTTACAGTTTCTCCACTAGAAAGAAACAAAAAAGAGTTGAATTAGGGATGCAAATGATTAATTGATCATTTCGATCATCACATCCGTAGCATCACTTCATGGAAAATCAGTAATGTTTGGTTGATAAAGTTGACGCAGCTCCATCGTTCAGCTGGATGAGTGAAACTTAAATTGGTTTTTTTAAGTGTTTATATTTCTAAACAAAACTGCATAAAGTGCATTTTGTATCAAACTTTTTGGACCGCATCTCTTCCTATTCTGGAATTGGCTGCCATATTTATTTCTGTATCAGCTGGCTCAGCTTAAGGATGGCCAGCAGCGCCCTCTACTGGCTGCTGGCCAAACTACAAGACCAAAAGGAAGTCTAAGCAGGTGTTATTAGTTAATCGATTGGAACTAATTCTAATAATAAACCATTAATCAAGAATCAAAATTAAGATCTTTGAAGTACCTTCAGAAAACCATTAAGACAATGAAACAAACATTAAAAACTGTCTCTTGGGTGAAAAGTATGAAAAAAGAAGAGGTGGTTTGTGAAATGTTAAAAATAATAAAACAAAGCCGGTCTAAGACCAGATTATAAAATACAAGCCATTAAAATTGATCAAGCTGCTTTGCTCCTTAACCTAGCACAGTTAGCTTAGCAAGCGTGGAAAGGAAAAGTTTATGACAAAACAAGGAGTAAAGGACAAAAGATTGCTGCAGAAATCTTTTGTCCAGTTTGTCCAGGGGTCAAACTGGAGGCCCACAGACCGAATCCGGCCTGTGGTTAACCAGCCGTTAGCTTCTGAACTAAAATCAGAAGGAATGACGCAGCATTACTGCTAAGCAAAGGTAATAATTATTAAATAGTGAATAAAAGTGAGAAAAACAGTCTAAACAGGTACAATCAGCTTAGAGTAGAATTATTAAGAATAAAAGCTGTTTGTCTGTTTGTAGGTTTCGGCGAATTGAATCGGTTTATTTCTGTTTCTTCTCCCTCAGCTCCGGAGATGTTGAAGGGAGACGTTGTGGGTCCTCCGGCTGACATCTGGAGCGTCGGTGTGTTGACTTTCATCATGTAAGTAACAATTTCACAGCTTCCTCCTGGCACACCCTGTTTAAATAGAAATGCATCCCTCACATGATTAAAAACGGTTGTTTTGATTTCCAGCCTTATGAATGCTGAAGTAGTGAACAGACTCAGACTTTGTTCACACAGCAGGTCATGATACTCAGTTACAATTTTATTCTGAAATCCAAATTTTTTATTTTTCTGATTTAACCTAAGATTACTCTGGTCTCATTTATAGATTTAGTTTTAAAATAACATATCTCCATGTACATTCTTGTTATTTTATATTAAAATCATATTTCACTTACTTATAATACTTATATATATATATTTTTTAGATTTAGCATTGCTTATGGTTATATTTGTAATTGCCAATATTTAATATTTTGAATACTATACTATAATATACTATATTATATTGTGCTACACTATGCTATGCTGTTATTACCAAATATGGAAGCGGCACAATTCAGATTTTTTTAAGGTGAAAAAGTCTGAACTGGGTCGGTCAGACTGCTGTTAAAAAGTCGGACGTTGCCAAAAACATCAGATTTGTGTCGCATGATGTGGCCTCAGCGATCCGTGTCGTTGATCTTGGTTTTCCAGGTTGAGTGGCAGGTCGCCTTTCATGGAAAATGATCCTCAGGAGACTGAAGCCAAGATCCTGGCCGCCAAGTTTGACCTCTCTAAACTCTACCAGAATGTGTCCCAAAGTGCCTCCTTGTTCCTGAAAAAGATCCTCTGTAGCTACCCCTGGTAAGAGGAACGCTACATTAGCTAGCTTCAGAAAGCTAACCCAGTGAATTTTTACACGTTATTTCTTCACCAGGGCCCGTCCGTCCATCAAGGACTGCTTCAGTAACTCCTGGCTTCAAGATGCCTACCTGATGCGGCTCCGCAGGCAGACGCTCACCTTTACAACCACGCGTCTCAAGGAGTTCCTGGCCGACCAGCAGCGGCGGCGGCAGGAGGTTGCCACCAAGCACAAGGTCCTACTGCGGTCCTACTCAAGTTCGCCACAAACGCCCACCAGCCCTTCCGCGCCGACTGTGCCCGTGTCAGCCTCCACACCTGTGACTCAATGAAAACAGGCTTCCAAACATCCGCTGGCAGGACGCTCTGCGCTGCGCACCACTTCCTGGTTCCCAGCAGGAAGCTGAGGAACTTCCTTCACCGCTAAGGGAACTCTGGGAAAACCTGAAGGAAGCGGGATGAACATCGTCATACGGAAGAGGAGGACGCTGTCTTCAAACTATACCTCAAAGTTTGCAACTTTTACATCCGTTTTGAATTGAATCCTTCTTTTCGTACCACTAAGTTTACGATGGTGAGAGAAACGTGTTACTGGAGCCTCATGCTTAACGATGTAATTAGTCAGTGTAAATAAAACGCTCTCCTCCAAATTGAGGAACACATATCTTTCAACAAAATCCTTATTTAGATTAGGGCTGGACAATATGGCTGAAAAACATATCACAATATAGGCGTTTCATATCAGTCAACATTGATAATTATCAATGTTATTATTTTTGTTTTAAATACTCCCAAACTGGTGGCGTGTTGCTAGGTAACCGATGTGGTAAGAGGGGGGGGGGGGACTTGAAACTGCTGCTGGCCAAGTTACCCAGCAGGCTGTTGCTAGGTAACCAACGTGGGGGTGGGGGGGCTTGAAACTGCTTCTTACCCAGCAGGTCATTACTAAGCAACCAGAGAGAGAGAGTTAGTTGATTCCACCAGCTTTGTTTAGCTAATCAGGAGAGGTTGAAGGGCTAAAGTCTTTGCTCCACCTACATCCCCCAGAATGCCGTGCGGTTCTAGATCAGAGTTCAGTGAAATTACTGAGCATTCTCTCTATTGATATCGATCACGTCTATTGCGATATATATTGTTATTGATTTATTGTCCAGCCCTAATTTAGGTGAAGAAATGAAGACAGTTTAGTTTATGTTGTGCCTGCTTCTGCTTCCCAGGTTAACTGCGGTGTGGTTAACGCTGTTCTCGAACGTCTCAGCTGTGCTACACATGCGCCGATATCGCTGTAGCAGCTCAGTGAAGGTCAGGAATGTAGCAGTTCAAGAATGAACTACTTCCCGTTTTGATTTTTTCGTTTAATGTCTTCAGTTCAGAAGTCACATCAATGGCTTCCATACAAGGGCTACAAGGAAGGAATCTGAATATCTGCTCATCATACACAGGAAAAAGCGACGACTGTAACTTTTTTAAATGTTGTGATACGGTTACTACCTTCACTCTTCCATATAAAACTTTTCTTCCAGCAGGGATATCAACAGCAGAAGTGTTTCTCTGCTGGCAGGTACGGATGACAGCAACCTTTAGCATACAACTAAAAAACAACACATTTCTGCACAAATGTTAGCATATTCATTGTCATAGTCTCAATCATATTTAGCTATTAGTTAGTGACTCCTAAGGTCTTAAACAACAACAATATGAACTAATTTAGTATTCAGAAAGGTAACTGCCTGAAGTTCCCATATTGGAAAAAAATATGGGAACTTTTCTAACTTCCTGTCACACCTACCTATGCTGCAGTGCTAATACTTATAACATAAAAAGTCCTGAAAGTTTTTGCTTTCATTGAAGCAAAGGCTCACAAGAGTTTTTAAATGCTAGTTTTTTTAGCTTCCAGTAGCAGCTAGCTACACTACAGTTACAACATGATAGTTAGATTCAGTCAAACTTTTAAAAAATTCTGTCCTTTCTATTTTTACAAGTTAGAATTATTAAAGAGATCATCTAGGCTAGCAGTGCTGCAATGCTGACACTCAATGTTCTACCTTTCAAACTTGCTGCAGTCAGTAGCTGTGCTGTTGTGCTAACATCAGCTCGAAGAATCAAAAAGAAAGTCAGTGTGTTATATTATTTGCTTAATGTCTCACGCCAACTAGCATTTTTGTTAGCATTATTCCCCATGAAACAAAAAACATTTTCTTCCTTCACAGTTTTCTGCTGTTCTGTAGCTAACCCTTTAGCTAGCTGTTTCCCATTCTACAACCTACAGGGCTTACAAAGAAAGCTAACCACCTGTTCACCCAGTTCACCCAAACACTTCCAGTAGGATAAGTGTAATGTATTTAATCCAGAGGTAATAGCACTTTTTTTTTAAAGCTAAATATAATTTTTTACTACACGTTTTGCTGGAACTGGCTCCAGCTAACTGTTATTTGAGCAGGACTAAAGAAATAAAGTAAATGAATAACTGGATTAAAGTTCTCACAGTGAGTTGCAGAGTGTTCAAGAATTTCATCTGAATCACTTTATAAACCACTAAATACCCCTAAAGAGCAGCAACTAGCATGTAAAGGTTAGAAAGGTTCTTGTTTTAGCTAATGCTGATTTTGTAATTTTCTTTTTGTACAATATTGTTTCTGAAAGGCACAAGTCTTTGGCATAGCTAATTATTTACAACATACTGTAAACTGTAGACTGAATGTCAAAATCAGACACTCAAACATGCTCAGTTTCAGCACATCGACAGTTACAGATTCTAGTCATTTATTCATAAATAAACGGTTCAGCTGGTTTAGTTGTATGTACAGTGAACCCCGCCTCTCTGTGATTCAGTATTTGTGGGAATATTTGATAATTTACTTTTTTTCCATAAAGTAATGCAACTTGAGAAGCTATTGGCTGGTGTTTACAAAGCAACCAATCTGGGAGCGCCATTTTCTTTCCTTGGCACTGATTGGCTGAAACCCCAAGACAGGAAATAAGGAAGACTGTGAATGTTAGCTTGTTCCCACTGTGTGTATTAATTAATATTAAGGTATGTTTTGTGTTTGAACTATTACAATAGGCAGGTTTTTTAAAGTTATTGCAGATTTTAGCTGTTGGCTCTGGTCACTCTGCAGGGTTCACTGTATCTTTCCTTTCTATCTGGTCACGTTTGATTTTAAAAGCAGCGTATATAACATTTTTATATGGAAGCACATTTTAAAGTAACTTAAGGAAAATAACTATCATTTCAAGAAGTCACCAGTTATATATTTATATGTTTACAAACTGACGAATGCTGCTGATTTTTCTGTGAAATCTTTTCACAGGTTTATTTATTCTGTTTGGTTTGGCCCACTGATTCTACCCCTTTTCTGTTTGCATTGCAGTCATTTTTCTATGCAGAAAACTTCAACCTGAATGAAAACATGGGCATGCAAGTGCAAAAAAGTGTTGTGCAGTATGACAATTGTTGTACAATTCCTCGATGACTAAATGAAGTGACAGGGTTTCGCCACATTTTGTAGAATAATCAGAAGTTATTTTGTTGCAGTGCCTCGTGATGACGTTTAGACCCAGAGGGTAAAAATAATGTAGTTTACTGGATGACTTGTTTATTTTTAATGTGAGCGCTTTGTGTGTGTGTTTTGGCTAAAATTGTTAATTTCTTGAGCGACTGTGTTTGTTACTACAGCTTCAGCTTTTTATTTGTGAAATCTTCTGAGTCTGGCATGGAAATGGCATGACAGGTGTTACAGTTATGAAAAATAAAGGAAACATGACTAAATATAAGAATTTGTGGTGGCATTTTGTTTGGGTAAATGCTATGCTAGGTGCTGCACACTACATGACAATAAATTGATTGGAACTTTTCAAATTGATCTGAAAGATCCACATTTCCATATAAACACCAGGATATTAAAAACTTACAACTAAAATAAACACAGGGAGGAGCTTTAATGTGCAGAAGGTTTTGCTATAACCTGGTACCATACATACATACAATGGTGTAATAGGACTTTTGTAGATAGAAAAAAACACTAATTTTGTGCCAAAAAACTCAGTAATTTGGAGATTAATCTAAAAGGTTTTCTGGAAAAAACATGAAAATTTCTGAATTTGAAAAGCCTGAAAATTTTGACTTGTGAAAGTCAGAAAATTTCAAAAAGTAAAACATTTTTTGACCTGAAATTTATAAGTTTTCTCTAGAAAAGTTGTGACTAATTAGAAATTTTCTAGAGAAAACTCAGAAATTCCAAAAGTTGAAAGTGTGCGAGAATAAACTCAGAAAATAACAGATTAATCTCAGAAATGTTTATAGTTCATTCTTATACATTTTTGACTTTTGAAACTCAGAAATTTTCTAGAAAAAACTTCTGTGAAAAAAGAAACTGCATTATTTCTTGCAATTTTACACTTTTAAAACTCAGAAATGTCCACATTTTCACATTTTTCTGGAAAATTTCTGAGATTAATCTTAACATTTGAAATTTCTGAATTTCAAAAGTATAAAATTTTTAAATTCAGGAAACTTCCAAAAGTTGAACAGTTTAGATTTTGGAAAATTCCAAATTTTTTTAGAAAATTAATTAATCTTGAAATTTCTTTTTGTAATTAAATTTTTTATTGATTTTCCCATCTCAAAATGTCAGAGTTTTTTCTCACAAATGTTCAACTTTAGTAGCTCAGAAAACTGTGGAAAATGTCAACTAATTCCTTGAAATTTCTGATATTGATCTATAATTTATTGAATTTTTCTCATAAATTTTTGACTTTTGGAGCTCAGAAATGTTTTAAGTTTTTCTAGAAAATTTCAGAGAGCAATCTCAAACTTTACAAGTTTTTGATAGAAAGTTCCTCCTCTTTTATCTCCTGTCTTCAGTGACACGCTGTGATATCCATCTCTGTTTGAAAGGTTAATGAAATGTTCACTCTGTAAAAAACACAAACAGTAAAGCAGGATTTAGTCACAAGATGGCAGTGTGGTTCAGCTGAGAAGAGTCCCAAACATGGCCGCCGTCCAGAGGTGATTAGCCAAAACTCATTTTAGCAAAACATCTCATCATATTAAACTTTAACGTTATAAGACACCGGGTTTCCGTCTTTTAGGTTGAACTCGTTCAGGTTTAAACAATGTCAGGTGGCAGAGAGCGGGTCATCGGGGCCGCTTGGCAGTCTAGCGTCGGCTAAAATAGCCCGTTATGGTGCGAGGCAGCCGCTGCCTCCCGGAAATGCTGTAAGCTCATTATCGGTCACTGAGAGCGTCGGCCGGGAACGTGTGAGGATTGTGGCAGCAGAACTTTGCTTCTTGCTTTTCTGCTACCTACTTAAAGTCCATGTAAGGATGATTTAGAGACACGTGGAAAATAAGCCGCGTTGTGCGGCCAATAATGAATGGAAAATATCTCAACTGAAAGGCATCTGAAACCTTCTTCCCTCTTAATTACAGAAGACGTCAAACATCCAGAGACAGAAACTTATGTCTTATTTAGTAAAACCATGTTTCAGTTCTTAGTGTCATTAACTGGAGGAAGTGCAGACTCAGATCGGGTTTCAACGCTATTTTTAGTGACGTTAGCGGCAGGCAGCATGTGTCGTTCAAGAATCAGATGCAGACATTGGTACAAACAAAAAATATTTAAAATCTAATTTTACCTGCTCAACAATAAACAAAGTAGTTAGACGTTTTGTAAAAATGGCAGTGCAAAAGTTAAAAAGGATTTTGCACATTTGTCGTATTGAAAGAAATGCATCAAATTAGCTATTTTTTGGGGGGGTGGATGTGGGATATATAAGAACTGGATTTTTGTTACTTATTTGATCAAATTTTGGAGCTGTGTGAAGCTGAAACCCATGTGAAAAATTCCAGCATATAACCTGAGTGGTTAGTGCTCCAGATGTGCAGGTCTGGTTTCTGAGATATTAAAAAATAATTTTTAGGTCATCCAGAGGTCACGATCCCCCCATCTTGCTCCAAAACAAACCAAAGTGGGCTGCCTTTTTAGTGCTCCGTTTGTCCCGTTAATACCGTCATTAGTTTCGGCTGATGACGTCACCACCGCCCCAACGTAGAAAAACCATTGAAAAAGAAAAAAAAATAGCGAGGGAGAAGGAAGTAGTTCATTTATGCTTGCTTGACTTTGACAACGGTAGCATATCCTGATATGTCTAGCTGTCATGGTTACTCAAACCAGAAACACGGAAGTCGGATTTCGCTCTTGCGGATGTGACGTCAGCGCCGCACCCGCGTAGAGCCCGTTGTCCCATTTCCAAATAAGGTATGAGACTGACACGTGGTCTATCCCAGTCCCAAAGTGTACTTCAAATATGGCGCAGTTTCAACGAGAGCGTAAAAAAAGACGCAGCTTACGCGTGGCGGTCTGATATTCATCCATTCTGGAACCCGGATTAAAAATGATCTTTTCTGATCTCCCAAGACGCCCAGCCTAAATAACTCAAAGCTTTTGCGGACTGTAATTGCCTCTGTATTGACGCGGCCTGCTAGCTTGGCGCCTTGTACTTGACCGGCTGAGGATGGGCTAGTGACGGCGAGTAAGCCGCGGGAACAGCGCCTTGTCTGAAATCGGAGACCTTATATTTCGGAGACCTTATTCGAAGTTTGTTTTTCCCTGATGTAGTTGGTGAAGTCATTTTTTTGTGTTTAAACAGAGCAGCAGAAGAGGACCGACTGACCGACCGACCATGGCTTTTCTGCGGCGGTTTGTTTGGCTGCTGACTTCTCTGAAATATGTGAGGGGATAAAATGGCACCTGGAATTAGCAGCAGATCGATAATGGATACCTAGGTTGATCTTCAATCAAGCTGAGGATTGCTTCAAGCTATTTGGGGATCCGCCCGACCCGGCAAAGGTAGGTTAGGTCAAGCAACTGTTCAATGGCGGGTCCAGAAGACCTCTCAGGGTAGGAGCTGCTGCGGGTTCGATGCTAGGCTAACACTGATGCTAGTGCTGTTGAAGGCTTACGCTGTTCTGGTTTGGTTTGATTAGGACTCTGCTGTTGAAAATCCTTCTGTCTCTGTTTTTTTTTGTTTGTTTGTTTTGTTTTGTGCTGTTTGAAGCGGCAGTTGTTGTGGTTGTTTGACATGGTGAGGTAAAGTTGTAACTAGCATGTTGGAATCTGAAGTTCATGGTTGAAAGTCAGTTGTGATGTGAAAGAAAGATGGCTGCCAAGAATTAGGCAAATACAGTTTAGAGGTTGCAGGAAATCATTCAGTTTAAGCTTAGTACATATCATAACATAACTACATATTAGTGTTAACTGAATGTGGCCATGTTAACATATTAACATAATTCTCTTCTCAATGAATATTATCATTTGTTAGTTGGAAATAAGGTCTTACATTTAATCATACATAACTTTTTAACTTATTGTATCTACTTAATATTTGAAATTGAATTGAAATATTTCAAAAACAGGGTCCTTACATTAATAATTCAGTAACTGAAACATTTTATTTACGTTCAAGAATTTAAACATGTAAAAAAAATATTTTTTACACTGAAACAACATGCGGCCTTTTGCGATTTCATTTCTTCTGGACAACGGAGAGATCTACTGGAGCTGCATGTCAGAAATTGGAGGTAATGTTCAGTTTAATCCACCATCTATTATTTACTGGTTTTCAGCTGGAATCAACTCCATGTTTTCTTTCTAGAGATGATCTTCTGTCTTTCAGTATTTTTTACAGTTTCTCTCTTAGACTGAGCTACTGGCTGACCAGTAGCTCAGTCTAAGAGCTACTGGTCAGCCAGTAGCTCTTAACAAACCCAGCTGTTTGTTTTCTCTCCCTTCAGCGGTTAAAATCGCAGTTAAACTGACCACCTGATAGATAAAGCCATTAGATGACTCTGTCCTGTAGAAATACTCCTGGAGCAGCTCTTCCTCTCTGCTCTGTCCTTTCAGATCCCCACAGTGACAAATGGCCTTTTATTCAGAGCCAGCTCCTGGTTCTGTTGGAGGTTTCTTCCTGTTAAAGGGAAGTCGTTCCTGTCCATTGTAGCCACATGGATCCTCAGTATGAGATGGTTCTTAAGCTTACTTGGTTTACTTTTAGCCAATGTAAATAATTGGTGGAAAGTCTTGCTGCTAAAGGGAAGTTTTTCTTTTTGGAAAGTGATGCCTGATTGTGCTTCTCCGACTTTTTGTAACGTGACATTTTTTAACCCATACCTCAGCGGGCCGCTGATGGATGACCTCAGTGACCTCACCACTGGGGCTCCGCAGGTTTTCTGGAGGAAACCCTGAAAGTGTTCCTGGTTGACGCGTCCTGATCCAGTTCTCCATTTTGACTTGAAACGTTCTCTGCAAACTTCATTAAGGAATCCTGCAGGTATTTTGCTGTTATTTAAGTGATGTTTACGAGTGAGTTTCATTCCAGTCGTTGAAGGGTTTGATCTGAAACCTGCACATGACCTGCTTTATGTCCTGTTGTTGCTGGTCATAATGATATGCCTCATCAGTGTACGTCTCTAAAGGTAAACAGACTGGAAATGGCTCCCTGTCTTAATATTTACTACACAAACTAAATATTTAGCTCAGAACTAATTATTTAATTAATATGCAAATTTGCTGTCTAACTGGAAGTGTACTACCAAAACAAAAGCCCAAAGTAAATATTTTGGAGCTAAATATTCAACTTGCTAAATATTTAGCTTGCTAATAAAGTATTTTGTTTGAAACTGATATTTATAAATTAATAATATAGTGAAAGAATAACAACCATTTTTTCCTCTTACATCAGGGTAATTAACCCAAATGCTGATGGTAAATGCAGCTGATCGTTTGATCAAAACGAACAAGACAAACTTTGAACAGGAGCTGCTAGAGAGGACAAAGATGTGTAACTTCTAGAATCACATTTAAAAAACAACTACAAACTGTTTAAGCTAAGTGCCTGCAGTGCATGTGTATATGTTTGTATATCATGTCCACTTTCCTTTAATAGAATGTGATCGTTCACCAGTTTCAGGAGCTGCCGGCAGCCTATTTTAGGCTCATCAGTGTTATCTGAGACACAAGCTTACTCTGGGCATCGTGATGTTTTTTACACCAGCTTAGAGCTGCGTGCTTCCAGCAGCCGGGTTCCTTCACAGGCAGCAGCTCATTAATTTGTTTCATCTCAGGAACACCAGAGGTATGTCCCGACACGCTGGCCCCGACCATAATGAGGCCACTTTAACCCTGAGCTGAGGGAAGCAGTCAGCCAGGCGAATATCTTCTGAAAGTAGGTCAGAATATGGAGAAGAGGCCCAACAAATAAAACGTGAATAAGCAATAAATCCCAATAAAAGTTTGCATTCATTTGTAGAGAAACTGAGCTATAGGAGAGAATTAAGGGCGGCTGAGGAAAAAAAAAATCTGCTTTTATTTTTCCTTCTCAAAATTCTGACCTTCAACTCAGAATTTTATTTTATTTTTCTCAGAATTCTGACTTTTTTCTTTGAATTTTAACCTTAGACAACTGACTTTATTCTCATCCTTCTGACTTATTTCTTCATAGAGACATTTTTATAATCTATTTTTCGCAAATTTCAGACTTTTTTTCCCTCAAAACTCTCTTTAATCTTTGAATTCTGGCTTTATTTCATCTCAAAATTAACTATTTTTAGGAATTCAAATTAAATTCTGACTTAGAATTTTGATTTTTTTCCCCCCCTCAAATTTACTTAATTCTGACATTTTTCTCAAAATTCTATCTTTAATCTCTGAATTCTGACTTTTTCCCCTCAAATTTAACTATTTAAAAAAAATTAAACTCAGAATTCTGACTTCTCAGAATTTTGACCTTTATCTAGATTGACTTTTTTCTTGAATTAAAGTCAAAATTTTTCTTCAGTGGCACTAATGCTCTTCCATACAACTCGCCCTGTTTCCCTCACATCCTAAACAGCCGGCAGGATTCGGTCTGGTGTGATTGGGGCACTAAAGCCTTGCCTGACAGCTCTGAGCGGCCATCACGCTTCACCTAATTTGTTAGATTTTTTTTCTTCCTTTTGTAAACACTGGCTCTCATCACTCGGATGGCGGTTGATGGGATGTTTTCTGCTGCATGCCAGTAGCTGTTCTTACTTGTGTTTGGGATGTTGGCAAACAGAGTATGAAGTGTAATGTAGTAAGAAATAAATTACACACATGACATCAGGCATATCCTATATCTGCAGCTGCAGCAGGTGAAAGTTTCCAGTATTCATTTGGTAGCTGTGGATTTAGACAAAGCCCACACTGACAACTTAAAATGCAAAATTATGCCAAATAATTTCTGACATTTATTAGTCGTACGAGTTAGAATTGCACATAGGCCCAAGTGCATTCAATCAAAGCAGGTTGGGAGAGCTAATCTGCAACTTTAGATGATCTGACTCGCGTCTCATTGCATACAAACCTGTACCAACTGCCAAATATGGTAGTTTGCGCACTTCAGCTAATGCTCTTATAGCAGAGCTGACTTTTCATTTAGCATGTTTGCTAACTTTGGAAACATTTAGTCTCTTAGTTTCACATTAGTTAATTTTTCCAGATAATTTTTGTGAACTTTCAGCTGACTAAAGTTCCACATCTGTGTTGATGTTTTGGTCAAGGAGTCTTTAAGTAGTCAGACATTTCTGGTCATCTTAGTGATTAGTACATTTCCGTTAATCCACCAATGGGCTAATGGCATGGCTAAGTTTTCGGCTGGCATGCTAGTGTTTTGGCTAACTTTGTAATTAGCAGTGGGGCCACATTTCAGATATTATGCTAATAGTAAAGCTAATGTTTTGTTTAGCATTTGGCTAATTTTGAAAACACTTAGACTTTTAGCGTTCTATTTTTCCAGATAGTTTCAGTTGAATTAAGTTCCATATCTCTGAAGTTCTAGTTACTGTCTGTTAATTCTTCAAGCAATTACACATTTACATTTATTCCAGTGGTGGGCACAGTTTAGCTCATCTGCTAATATTGGAGTTAATTTTTGCTTTCTTTCATAAAGTTGGTGCACTTACCTTCCCTAAAATTTATTTTTCTGGATAAACCTTAAACACCAACTTACTTGGCTGTGTTGTAAACTTTTTCAGCTGAATAAAATTTGGCTTATGTGTTGATGTGTTGATTGTAAAGTGTCAAGAATTGTTCAAGTATTTAATCTTGTTAATCTTAGTGGTAGGAACTCGTCTGCTCACCCACTAATGTGCTAATGCCAGAGCTAATTTTTCTTTTAGCATTTTTACTAACGTTTAGTGCACTTGGTTCCCCTGAAATACATTTTTCCAGCCAAATTTTAAAGTGCTAATTTACTTTTATTGTTTTGTAAATTTTCCATAGATTAAAGTTTGACATTTGTGTTGAAGTTTTGGTTATAAAATGTCAAGTATTCAAGTATCTTGAAATGGGTGAATATTGTTTACATCTACTAAAATGAGAAAAATACAAGCTATATGGTAAATGTTAAATGTCACACCAAGTTTAGAGAAATGATTTCTTAAGCAAATTCTTCATATTCAAACTTCTACATGTGAAATGCAGCTGATCCAGTCCTCATTTGACTATTTTGGGACTGAAATGTGATCCTACATTTTGCCATTTGATATGTTTATCAAATGGCAAAATGTCAAAATATCAGGTGTCAGTTTCTGTGTGTTCATTAGACATGAAACTGAATGACTGGAACAAAATAAAGCAAGTAATCTGGATTTTTGGTGTCTTGGTGAAGCTGAATATTTATGCCTGAAGAGCAGCTTGTGACAGAAACATTCACAACTGTCTCCTCAGTCATTTCAGTGTCAGACACAGAGACTCCTTTGGTCAAAAATAATGCCAAAGAAAAACATTTTTGTGTAATGGAAGCTCTTCTTTCATTTGTACGTCTGGTATAAGTTTTCTTCTGCGTCTTCCTGCTTCCGAACAGCATGTTGATCACCGTGGTTGTCACTTGTTCAATGAGTTTCTCAGTTTTTTATGTTTCCTAAGACATGTCTCCCGGGCTGTAACGAACGGCCGTGTTGAAAAGTACTCCATGTCCAGACATCAATCAGGGAGTTACAAGAAGGATGGAAATGGTACAAATGTTAGAGGTGGAGAGTCAAGCAGATATCCAAGAACTGAGTTCCAGTAACGGGAAAGACAGCGGATACTTGAAAACCATTAAATTAGTCAACTTAAAATCAATGATTTCTCTGTGATGTGGATATTTGACCTAAACATTGACATGAATGATTGCTCATTTGGGCAATGATGGATCATTAACCCTGTCATACACATTAACTTGCAGCATTCTTTCTGGTTAAAGCGAGTTTTCTCTGGGAAAACAACCTGCCTCTAGCCTGCTTCAGTTTGAAGATCAAGTGCTCAAGAAGTTCTCAGGTGTCAGTTTCAGATTTATGCCTTACTTCAGCCTTTTATAGAGATTTGATATTCCAGAAGTTATTTGTCACGTCTTTCCAAGCACCCAAAATAAATTGCTTGCTGTCTGGCAAAGGGAGGGTCGAGTCTCAGTTTTGGTTGTGACAACCTGTCATGTCATCGTGAGTGCTGTCGCTCCCGCTGCTCTTGCTCTCCAGAGCCAGCAGTGATCTCAGCTCTGAGAGTTTCCTCTCCCAATGGATCCCAAAGGTGCCTGCTGTTTGGATTCTGCATGGAGCAAAGACTCTTAATTCCCATTGTCTGGGCTCAGAAGTGACTTTTGCAATGTATTTGGAGAACTCTGAGCAGGGGAAAGTTGGTGGAGAGGGGGAGCTTCCTGCTGGAGCGATTCTCTCTGGACAATGTGTGGTTTCTAAAGTAACAGGAGTTGCAAGTTTGAGCAGCTCTTCAAAGGGAAGTGAGCTGGACATAAAGGCCCTTGTGGGATACACGGAGCAGAGTGTCAGCAGAGGAATGGACCCTCCTCCTCTTTGCAACATGAATGCACCGCAGACTCAACTCTGCAAGGATTGTGAAGGACCGGCTGAGAGCTTTGAGGAATATTCTTCAAGCAATGGACATTTTGAACCGGACGGTGCCCTTGAAGACACTGAGTGTGCAGGGTTAAGCAGACTATATCATGAATGTCCTCAACACTGTGAGTGTTTTAAAGCTTGCAAGTCCTCTGAGCATTGTGCTAATCATAGCTTAGCCTCTAAAAGTAGCCTTTGCTGTGAACACTGCCCAGAACACCTCCTATTATTTCAGCAATGTAAGCCCTCTGATCAACAGTCGGACTCTTCTGATTATGAGCCAGATGAATCGGAAGTGAACTCTGACAGTTTTGGAGAGTCCGAAATGCCTGGTTTTGTGTCTGAGTGCACAGGAAACCTGAAGCTGCCTCTGGATCATCAGTGTGAGGACTCTGACTCGGAACAGGACCGATCAATTGAGGATTCGGAGCAGAATTTCACCCAAAACATCTCTGACTCCATGGACTCTTTAACATGTGCTGCTAACTTCTCTGAATACGATGAAAGTCAGGACAATGACTGTGATGAAGAGGAGGAGAGCTACGATCATAACGAGATGGAGGTCAGTGATGAAGAGTCCACGTTGTCAGAGGACACACCTGGTGACCCCTGTGAAAGTGACGGAGCAGAGGAAAACATTGTGCAAACCTCTACAGGCGACGCTTCTGAAAATGTTGACGAGTTGCATGGAGACGATTCAGAGGACGAGTCAAGTCAACATGGCAACTTTGAATCCTGCGCCGAGGAAGACCTGTCCTCCGACGACTCAAAATCCTTCAAGACTTGTCTTGACAACAATTTTCCTTCTGATCCCTGCTCGGATTCATCCGAGGAATCCGACAAAGCAGCTCAGGATGATTCAAGTGACGAGCCCATGCAGTGGGAATCCTTCGAAGAGAATGATGCAGAAAAACATCCGAGCATCGAGAAGAGTAGCAAGGAGGATAAAAAGAAAACTTCTGCCGTTGACACAGTTATTGAGGACTACTTTGATTTATTTGATAGAGCAGATTGCTCTGGACGGGCATTTGCACAAAAGCAGAATTACATCTCCTGTTTTGATGGGGGCGACATTCACCATCACCTCCATCTTGAACAGGAAGCTCTGAAACAAAGCATCAAAACGGCTCACAGAGAGGAAACTACAGAGGTCAAAGAACAGGAGAAAGATGTGCGTACTGAAGAAGCAACTGAAATAAACACCCAAGAAAAGGATGAACGTTGTGAAGATTCAGAGGAGGAAGACCTGAACCAGAGAGACTCCGGATCTTGTGGTTTGGAGAACTGGACCCTAAAATCAGAATTGAGTTCAACAAAAGATGAAGCTGAAGATAATGAGCCGTTTGGTCTTTATCCAGAATACTACCAGGACTCTGAAGAGGATGAAATGTATTATGATGATGAAGCCTGGGGATACGATGGGCAAATTTCTGATGATTATGACGAAGAACCCGAGTACTACCTGGACTCATTCAGAGCGGAGAGCACGTTTGCACCATGTGCCCAAGAAATCTCTGTGGAGGGAGATGTTTGTGAAGACAAAGACTCTGTTGGTGAGGACATTGACTCAGAAGGTGAAGTTATGTCCAAACCCCTCACTGAGACGACCTCTGATTTTAAGGACGATAAGAATCCAGATGCTGAACCGGATGGCCTCTCTGCATTTTCAGAGATGGAGCCTTATTGGACACTCACCGACGAAGAGCAAACCAGAGAGTGTTTTCCTGCAGGTGTTGAGGATTACTATGCATATCAGATTAGAAGCATTCAGTCTTCAGATGCACGGCCCTTGACCAGATTTATTCTGGACAGCAGGTCTTCTGATGAAAAAGATGATGATGATCAAGGACCGGAGGATGTCGAGGAATCATCAATCGTGTTGGGAATGAATGTCCTTGAATTAATCCATAAAGAGCAAAGTCTAGAACCTGAAAATGAGCTGCAGGGAATCTCAGACCTTGCACCTCATCTGGGTGTCATTCACAACGTTGCCTCAAAACATGAGGCCACAGCAAGCCAGGATTCAGAGGAAGAGCAGAGTGACGATGAAACCATAGAGAACTGTGAATGTGAATACTGCATCCCACTGACACAGCAGGTACAATATGTGTCATATTTACTACTTTTTAGATCCTCTAATAAACCCAGTCATTTAAGACGGAGTGTCAGCAACGGTATCCTGCTGCACATGGTCATTAGGGTCACATACAACCTGTTTGGTCATACCAGTTTGTTTTTAGCATGAGGAATCCAGAGTCACTGACCACTTGTTGAAGGACAAGATATGATGTTGTGATACTGACATTCTGTATCAACATGGCAGCAGCTGCCGCATCAAGTCTCTTGTAACCACTCACAGAAACACCACAACACATCTAAGGCTGTTAAGTACCTGAAACAGCTTATCGGGAGCCGTTTGAAGTTGCATAGTTCAAAATATAAAGCAATAATTTTGGTTATTTAGCTTAGAAAAAAATTAGGGTTCATTTTTCAAAGTCATATTTTCACCATGTTCAGTCATTTATAAATGTCAGTTTCAAAATAAATATTTATTTAGCAAGTCAAGTATTTAGTTTGAAACTAAATATTTAGTTGGCAAACAAAATACTTAGTGTGAAGCTAGTTGGCAAGCTAAATATTTGGTTTAAAGCTAAATATTTAATTAGCAACTAAATACTTAGTTTGAAGCTAAGTATTAGTTTAGCAAACCACATAGTTTGAAACTAGCTGGCAAGCTAAATATTTGCCATGAAGGTAAATATTAGGTGGAAATCCAAAAATGTATCTTGAACCTATACTTAGTTTTACAAACTAAACCAAGAGCCAGCTTTTATTTTGAAAGTCTGCTTATAGCTCAACATAAGCTCTGAGCTAAAGCTAAATATTTAGTCTGGAGTTAGTTGGCTTATTCACTAAATATTTAAGTAGGTTAAATATTTAGTTTGAAACTGTGACAATTAAACGAGATAATGTTCTATAATTTTTTTCTGATAAGCTAATAAGATTGTTGTTAATTTTTCTCGACATAATGTTACGAACGGCGCTCCGTATCAGCATGAAAAGCAACATGAAAAGCAGTTTGGTTGCTGCTTTCATGTTCAAAGTCAAACTCTTATTGTTTTCCATGTTTGAGCTTCAGGCGCCAACGTTCTGCTTGTCTGCAGGTTCCAGTAAAACCACTGCTCTCCCAGTCGGCATCAGACGATCCAGCAAAGATCTGTGTCGTCATTGATTTGGATGAAACTCTGGTGCATAGTTCATTTAAGGTAAGCTGCCCGGCGTGAGCCTCTTTCTCAGTCATAATAGGAGGCTGACAGCAGAAATTACATCCAATGAAATTGTCAGACTCTGCACTGTTAATTAGCAATGACTTTTATTCTGAAATTGTTTTTGTTTACGCTGAATGCCATAAGTTGCTCTGAACATCCAGGCAAAAGCAGCAGGGTCCTCTTCACGTGTTTCCACTAAACGTTTCATTTAAGATGAAGAAGTTAATGCTGCCAGATAGAAAAACAGAGACTAACAACATGGCTGCATTTAAAACTTATGATGCCTTTCATAACAAATACATTTTTATTCATACATTTTTTCATTTCATTTTTTTCTTCATATTTAATTTTTGACCTTTCTAGATGAAAAATATGCAAAACTGTTCAGTTTCTTTGATTTCTCACAACAAAAATTCCCAGAAATAGTTTGGTCTTTAGGATTTGAATGACACATTTTACACACAAATACCACTGATTACCAGCAGCCTCATGTTTTTACATTAATTAAAATGGATGTTTTATACATTTTGATTCTTTTAGTGGCTGCAGTGGGCGGAAGAAGCTAATGCTAACATGGTAAATCCCTCTGGTCACAGACTGACCTTACCGATTGTCACTGAATATTGCTGTGCAGAACGTGTAGACAAGATTATTCTGTTAACTCCATGTTTTATATAAAACTGATAATAAAACTCAGCATTGGCTTCATCACACATCACTGCTCCCTGCTGAGAGAAGTTCTTAACATTTGTTTCCAGAGTCGCAAACGTAAAATATGCATTTAAATGCAAAACTGCAAAATTAAATGAATGAAATCAGTTAAAGTAACAAACTGTTAAAAATTTACCTATATACAACTGAAACAAAATGAAATACTACAAAACTAATATAAATTTTTAAAAAATTGTTCCACTGGCAGATTATTTCTTGTATAGGAAATAAAATGTCTAATTTTAAATTAAATGATCTGCCAATAGTTTTCAAATCGATAGTAAGAAGTTATTAAATCAAGATCCCATATCTTGCAAGTTAGTTTTGTATTTTATCAAGTGGTATAAATATCTGCACTAGAAAATGGACCAAAAATACTTCTGTTTTTGCAGTGTGTAAAAAAAATATAAAATTATCCACAGAAAATACAAATAAGTCTGTGCAAATATTTTAAATAAGACAAAACTAACATTTTAATGTTTACTGACTGTAGTGAAATGACCGGAGGAAGTGATGAGTTGTGCTCAGTAGGTGCCGGTGTGCAGCTCTTGGTTCGCTCGCGCTGCCAATGCTGAGACGCTGCCGGGTAGATCAGTTTCTGTTTCACTGCTCCTTCCTAAAAGGAGCCGGTGGAGAGGAGCTCGCATGTCTGTCTGCAGAAACCAGAGGCTCTTTAGGGAAGCGTGAGCTGAATCGAGTCGGCCATGTTTAAAATGACGACTACCTGACTCACGTGTCGATGCGTCTCCGGTTGGCAGGATTTCTACCATCCTGAAAATCAGTTTAGATGAAAAGACGTAAAAGAGAACGTCGTAGTCATTAAACTCAGGGACTCTACATATGGAAGACCATTCCTGCCATGAAATAACAGTCCAATAGGAAGCTGTAATTATGAGTTTTGAATTAGTAATTAAGTTTGAAAGTTATATTTACAAGGCTCAAAGTTATGCTTTTTGAAAGACTTTTCATTTTTCAGATATGACTTTAAAAACAGAAAAATGACTTAAAAACTTTAGTTGACTTTTATTCTCATAATTTAAAATTCAAATTTATGATAAAATTCAGAAATGTTTTATTTTCAATTAACTTTACTCATATTTATCACTTTAAAAGTCAAAATTGCCTTTAAATTACATTTATGACTTTTGTTCTCATAATTATTACTTTTATTATTGTATTTATGACTTTAAAACAGAAATATCACATTGGAGCTCAAAATTATGACTTTTATTCTCATTATTCTGACTTTAAAAATGGCAATGACTTAAAGAAAAGCATCTGATCCTGTGGCGTCCATAACGATGTGAAAAGCCCTGGAAGGAACTCCACAGCTTATATACAACGTATAAAATGTGCAGAGAGCCTCTGCTTTGAAATTCATGAGTTCCTCCATATTTGATTAAGTTGTTATAATAACCTGATGCTGCACTGTGCACACTCTCTGTCAGCGCTGATGAAGATTCTCTCACCTCAGCATGCTGATTGCTTGGAGTTTTAGATGTGTGGCTAAATAATGTCTGAAATTATGACTGATGCATTTATAAAATATATCTTCAAGTTTCATCAATGATTAACTTTATTTGGAAAACAAACTATTTATCAACTGAGTTGAGAAGTATTAACGTGGTTTTATGCAGATTGTCTTTAATAACCCAATGTTGGGTTATTAAAGACAATCTGATCAATCATGTCTAATCATGTCTAATTTATCTTCAACAACAATAATAAATGTGATGCCAGAAAGTAAATAGTTGCTGATATTTTAAAATTACTAAAGAAAATGAACAAAATATGTAATTTTTACTTGCTTCTATTTCATTTGGCTCATATATTTTTACATTTTGCCAACATGACACAACAATAAATGGTATTACACCATATATAGTTTTATTTTTTAATTTTATTTTTTTTTAACTTTATTTCTAATTAATTCAGACGGTAGCTTTCAGTATTAATTCGTTTTATGGCTGTTTTTCATGTTTTTTAGGAAAATTTGCTGCCGAATCATTTAAAGCAGAACTTGTTCTAACAGGGTATCCAATATGAAAACTAATTAATTTACATCACAGCGTCGCCACTCGAGCCCCGCGCCTTTATAGCTCCTCTTCCAGTGATTCAACATCCGAGATGCATAATTCAGATGCTGAGAATTCACCCAGTAAATCATTTTATTTTTTTTAGCTTCGCCTCCTTGTATCTCTGATGTTTTACTAATTGAATATCAAGACTCGAATGGGTTTTTAAAGTGCTTAAAGTTGTAATTGATATGTTTCTTGTCTGTTTTCTATCTCCACAGCCTTTGAACAATGCAGACTTTATCATTCCAGTGGAAATTGAAGGAATTGTTCATCAGGTAGGAACTTAAATCATTTCATTATGGATAAACAATTTGAGTTTAAAAAGCTTAAAATGGATTTTGATTTGGCTCCAATTTGAATGCAAACCTCCTATTTTTCATAAATAATTGGGTGAAAGCGTGGCTTTGCCAGCTGGTTTTGAAGCTGCTGCTCCTGGCAGAGCTGAAGCTCTTTATATTGATGGCTCCCGGCTGCAGGTTCCTATTTCAGGCCCGATAAAATAAGGAGAGCCTGCGAGGCTTCTCAGAAATACCCGCCATCAATCTCAGTCTGTATCACATCTTATCCCCAGATCAGCCTGCAGCCTGACATGCTATAGCTGCTAGCGGCTAGCCGCTAGCTGCGATTAGCTCTTCTAGCTGACTGAAAACAACAAAATTCAATCCTGTGAAGCTTTGGGTAGCAACCAGTTACATTTACTTGAGTGATGAAAAATTACTTCAGTGAATGCTTTTTATTTTTTCTGGATGCTAACTGTGACTAACTTCACTTTTAAAATATATATATATATATTTTTAACATCTTTGTTAAAACTGTCGCCATGTTGTGACAGTTTGATATGAGATGGATAATCTGTGAAAACGTCGATCTCCCAGAGCTGCTACTGCCGACTGAAGAAATGCACCAAACAACCAATCACAGCCAGTAGGCAGGTCTGAGCGCTGTCAATCATGCTCATATACTCGCTGTTAAATGTGTTGATGGTGGAGAAATGACTTGCTGTTAAAGGAAATCTGCTTATCTGCCATCATCTGTGGCTATGCTAATTAGCATTAGCATTCTAGCTGCAGCCTACCAGAAAGAAATCATCACACAGAGGTGATTTACAGCGGTAAGACCCGCCTCCTTTCTCTGATTGGTTGTTTCTAGATTCTCTCATTCTGTACAGGGTGACAGTTTCAGCAAATATGAAAACAGAATATTTTTTATAAAAATTAAATACTGCAGCTTTAATGAAGAAAAATCTTGTTTTGATCAAAAGTTCACCAAACACACACCTACAGTTTTTGTTAAAATTTCATAAGTTGGAAAAGGAACTGATTTGTGAAGAATTATTATGCCTGATTTTTGTTATTTTTTAAAGTGCTCCCTCCTCTGGGCCTGGGTCTGCTTCAAGTACTCCAGGATCGGCTTGTAAAAGTGGGGAAAGCCTATTCTGGATGACTTGGTTCAGAAACATGGCTGCCAGCATCTTACAGTTAAATATAAGGAAATTCATTTAGAAGAATAACACCATTTCTATAAAATTACAACTTTAGCTTCCTTCTAAAGTTGAGTTTATTTTCAGTGACTCTTATATTTCTGTGTCCATCAGGTTCATGTGCTGAAGAGGCCGCATGTTGATGAGTTCCTCCAGAGGATGGGAGAAATGTTTGAGTGCGTTTTATTCACCGCGAGTTTGTCCAAGGTTTGCTTCCCTAAATCTTCTCAGGTCATCGTCATGCTGGCTTGTAACATCACTGGGGACGGATTTATGTGTGACATTTCACCTAAACTCATCTTTGCTTTTACAGTTTAGCTCAAAATGAAAAGTTTAAAATCTTAGTTTAAATACTATCATAGTTTTGAGCCATAAAGATTTAAATATTGAATTGCAAAGTGGTAAAGACACTTGTAAGAATGGCGGCTCTGCAGCATTGATGAACTGTTGCTGTTCACAGCACAGAGGCTGTTTAACAGGGAACTAATTCATAAATATGTTTGCTTATTTGGACCAGAGGAAAAAGTACAAAGTTTATTTCACTAAAGATCTTCTGTCTTTCACCAGGAATTAAGCGCCAATGGGTGTTTGTGAGCATAAAGTCATTTTCCAGCTGTTTTTACTTTTTGTCAATTGTTGATTAAAACAAAACCCACTTAATTAGAGTAGCTACTTGGCTTCAGCTGGAAATGATTTGTTTTCTATGCCTGAGTCAAAAAATGACAGTATTTCAATCACCTTCCCTCCCAACATGTAGCATTAGCTTGATGTGAGTTTCTAGGGCCAAATAACTAACCACATATTTAGTTATAGAGTTTGACTGACATGACAAACCTTTTTAGGATCTACATTAACATGCAGCAGCTAAACTCCAAAGAAGTAAAACACAGACTTGATTACGTGGAGAAAAGTGACTCTCTCACACCAGTATGTGGCTTTATGTATAAAGTATTCAGGTGACACGGCTGTTGGGAGGAACATGTGTGCCTTGGGATAAAAATATGAGGAAATGCATCAATATGAATGCAAACTGTAGTATCAGCAGGAAGTAAACACCCAAATCAGTGCAACCTTGGATGTTTGTGAGCATAAAGTTGACTAGATCAACATCTGCTTTATATATAAAGTATTCAGGTGACACGGCTGTTGGGAAGAACAGGTAAGCATTGGAATAAAAATTCTGGTCAGATGTGAGCAAATATTACATCAACGCTGTTGCCAGAGTTCTGGTGTGCTAAACTATAATTTCCTGTGTTTTTCTGTCTCGTTTCCTCCAGTATGCAGATCCTGTGTCCGACCTGTTGGATAAAGGCGGAGCCTTCCAGAGTCGCCTCTTCCGGGAGGCGTGCGTATACCACAAAGGGAACTACGTTAAAGACCTGAGCCGCTTAGGCAGAGACCTGAACAGAGTGATCATCATAGACAACTCCCCCGCTTCCTACATCTTCCATCCAGACAACGCAGTACGCTGCTCCGGTGACTAAATGCCTAAAGTCTGAACTTTATTTCCCACTAAAATCACCGTTTTAAACCTCCAGGTTCCCGTCGTGTCCTGGTTTGACGACATGTCAGACACTGAGCTTCTCGACCTCATCCCCTTCTTTGAGAGACTCAGCAAAGTGGACGACATCTACGACATTCTGAGGAAGAAGAAGACTTCGAGTTAACCGATGTTCGGGTACGGAGAGTCACCAGCGACTGTCGATTCGGGGCCACGGAGGCTGGCGAGCCGCAGGCTCCATCGCGCTTCCCACTACAAGGACCACGCTTTAAAAGACAACGCGCATTTAATCTCATAATCTCACAGCGTGTTGGATAAATCCACCAGTTATCATCGGAATGCTTCATGGACTTACCATAGCCTCTGTAGATAACTGGAGAGCAGAGTGTGTGTGTGTGTGTGTGTGTGTGTGTGTGTGTGTTACATGACAGGTGTGACCTTTGTAACTAGATTGTGTGAACAGTTGCGCAGTCTTCTACAAATAGTCCTGGAGAAATGAGCCACCATTACTCATTTTAATGTCAGTATAATGTAGCATTTGTACAACAGAATTATTAACACGATCACACGGAAAATAAGGCGTCGTAGCGAGAAGTCGATGTAATCGCCTTACTAAAAATAACTGGGGAGCTACAGGCGGGAAGTATAACCTTAAACATTCAATACATCTGAATACAAATGTTGATGATCGATACTTTTGTATATAGAGATAAAAATGTTTTATGATGTTTGAAAAGATATGCACAAAATATGCAATGCTTCAAAATAAAAAATAATGCTCATTATGCTAAAACCCTGTTTAAATTGCCTGTTCAATACATGTGCTTAAGAAAATCACACAACTAAATCCCCACTTTACTTTAACCCAGGAAAGAAGATTATTTAATAATTTAAGGTGACAGTTTAGCTTTATTAGCTCTCTGTCTGAAGAGCTTTTGGCTTGAATAGCTGTTAGCGTTCTCATTTCTCAATGATTCTCCACTTCAGTCTGCAGCTGGTAAGATACTGACAACTTCACACATGCTGCTGTTTGAACACACTTGAATCTCTATTTTATGAAAGAAGATGTTACGTTTTCTGATTTATGATTAACTGTAACTGTCTAGAATCAGTTTGTGTAAATGTCTAATTGTACTGTTTTTAGTTTAAAGAACAAATGCGACATCCTGTCAAAGAACTGGCATGTTAAAATACTTTACTATTACTTAGGAAATGAGACATATTGCTTTGATATATGTGAAGAAACTGACAAACAAATTAGTTATACTAATGAACAGAAAGGGTTTGAAAAGGGAAAATTTAATGCTTTAAATTTTAATATTAATTTAAAAGGCATTTTTAAAATGGAATCTATAACGAATATCTTTTCATGTCATCATTATTGCACCGTTTTTGTCATTTTGACAGCTAACCACTGGCCATGTTCCTATATGAACTATAGCTTTAGCATAGCCACATTAGCAGTTAGCCATACAGGAAGTTATCATCCATCTAATCTGTCACCAAATTGATAAAAAGGTACATCTAACTTTATTACTTCAATTTTTGCTTTACAGTTTTCATTCAGTTTGACTCTGGATAGCCGTTAGCGGCTATCCAGAGTTATTAGCATGACTCTTATAACCATTTTAAGCTTTATGGGTTTGTACAGCAATATTTGAATATAATTATCTTCAAAATGATGCTCCTCTTCCCCTCCACCATTCCTACAAAAACAAAAATCTGTTAACTTAATGCCGAGTAGCTGTTAGCTTTACATTAAGTAGCTGTTAGCTTAGCGCTCAGTAGCTGTTAGCTTGACTATAGCTGTCCATGTTAATTTGTCTTCTGCAGTTAAAAAAAACATTTCTTTTTATTTCAAATTCTGTTTTCAGGGATTCAGTGTGTAGATTTTAAAACTTAAACACCGGAACAGGATCGCTTGATCCAAACCGTAAATAGTTTCTGAATCATCTCGCTGTTTATTGACAGTAACGGCTTTAACAGACCAGGTCCAGTCAAATCACTTCAACATTATTTACAACACAACAGAAGACACAGTTTGAATTAAAATAGGTTTCTGGAGACAGTCGGGTAGTTTAAGCTGCTTTCAAAGAGACTAAATAAAATATTTATACATTATTGAAGCGTCAGGCGACTGCAGGTTTGGAGTTTCTTTCAGGGATTTCCTGTGAAAACAAAACAGAAATTTTACATTTTTAAAGTAAAGCTGCTGTAAAACCAAAGTACAGAGAAATTAGTAATTTATCTTTACTATCCTGTTTTTTTTGTCCTGATTTCTTTCAAATGTATTTTTATTAATTATTAGCAATGTATTGGTAAATATGGCAAAGGACTTTGTACAGAAATAAAGTTAACAGATTTTAACCTGCAGACAAACAGGTAAAATAAATACAGTGGAAAAAAGACAGAATAACAGCATGAAGAAGAAATAAAATGAATAGAAAATAATGAATTCAGTCAGATTACACAGCAATTTGTCAATCTTGATTGTGATTTAAGAGAATATGTTATGAATTTAAACTTAAAATTTGTTTTGACTTTATAGACATAAGACAGCAGGACTTGTATGGATAGTTTGTAAACTGAAAGGCTTTTATTTTTGTAAATGAGTTTAAAACTTTAAAAATCAGTTAAAACATTTAATTTTTGACTAAAATTGAAATGTTTTTAGATTTTATTTTGTCTTAAGTAGCAAAGCAGAACTGTTTTCTGTTTAGTAAACGTGAGTCAGTTTTTGTAGGGAACTGTGAATATTAATATTTAATAAACTCTTCAGTGTGTTTGTGGTTCAGGTCGTTGGAGCGATTAAAGTTCAGTATCTGGGTCAGATGATTGAACTCTGTTTAATCTGAGGCATCATAATAAAACTAAAAATAATTCCCAGCAGCTTGTTGGTGCCTGACCTACATACCCACTGATAGAGTCGGATCATAAACACCTTACATTATTTACAGAACGTGGCACCCTGGGGTGCCGAACCGTTTCACCGACACACACCGATCACTTCTCTGCGTTTTTGTTCACATTTTCAGCTGATAATTCTGGACATTTTGACAACTTTTCCTTCGTTTTTCGGAAGAAACTCAAAGCTTTGTTATTACCCCCCCCTAGTGGTTGAGGTTGAATATTGCAGAGGAAGGCATTTAATTTTTCTACCAAACTTATTCATTAAAAATGATGAGTAGAACTATTTTAACTTGGTTTTACTGAAGTAAAAGTAAAAAGGTGACCGAAGAACTAATCAAATTATCAATCATTTAATATTACATCATCAGACTGACCAAAATAAGACATTTTGTATTTTAAGAATCAAAATTAAAATAATTAATCTAAATCATATAATTCATGTAATAAAATTTTCCAAATCAATTTATTTCAAAATAAAACTCAACTGGCGCCATCTGGCGAATTTTGTTTTGTTAAAAAATAACAGTGAAAAGTGTCCAAGAAATTAATCGAGAGTAAAAAAGAGTTCCTGAGTAAGTAATGAAAACAATCATTTGATGATTAAAAACACATCAGACAGACCAAAATAGAAAGTTAAAATAAATTTTTTTCTATTTTAAAGATCACAATTATAATTCATATAAATAACAAAATCAAGCAAAAAAAAAAAACAACATTTTTCTAAATCTTTTCTTCTCAAAGTGATGTTTTTTTGGGGTTTATATGTTATCTGATTTAATTAGATAACTGTTAATTTTTAAAAACTAAAAGTCTGGCTGCTTTTGAAAGAGATTTAGATTGAATTATAAATTACTTAAAACTTTTATGAATTAAAGCTATCAGACGAAGCCTGGCAGTAACCGTTTTGAAAAAAAATGTATTATAAGAGTATTTTTCCTAAGCTTTCTTTTTACTGGAGTAATTTTATTAAGTATTTCTGCTCTTACTGGAGTAAATTTCTGGATTTTCAACACACTGAATGGAAAAACATTTCTATAAAACGAAATGCCAGTTTTTCAGTTTCATATTAGAGTTACCTGGAGGAATGCTGCTTTATTTTGTTCTCTAAATGTGCAGAAAACTCCCTGATTTTGAGAATCTGCAGGTATTTCTGGGTAAATTGTGACAAAAAGCTGCACCAGGTCTCATTGTGCAGCTCTGCTGACACCTACTGGCCAACAGGAGAACTGACTCCCGTCCTTCCATTTTCCTGCTTGTGGTTCAACATTTTCTGGATTTTTCTGTTGAAAAAGCCTCAAAATATTTTAAAGCATATATAAAAACTTCTATAGACTGCAGCTTTAGAAGGTAAAATACTCTGATACCTAGGCTCAATTATGGAGCTAAATCAGAGCCAAAAAGTTTGGCTCCGATTTAGCCAAACTTAAAAAAAAATTAACTGAAAAAAAAAAAAATTTAATCTGAAAAGTTGTTTTGAACATTTCTTTAAGTTTTGAAACTTTTTTTCCAGTTTCAAAGCATTTGTTTTTGTTTTTAACTAAATTTCGATGAGCTGATGTTTGTAGAGCAGCCATTTCAGAAGCACCATGTACACTGCAAAAACATAAAAGTCTTTCTAAGTTATTGATGCCAGTACTCATCAATATTATGGAATTATTTACTTAAACCAAGCTCTAATAAGTTGCTGAAAAGTCACTTTTAAGTTAGTTTTGTCTCATTTGAAGTGTATAAATATATTTTCTGTAGAAACTGCAATAATTACTTGGTGAGATTTTGTGTTTTTGCAGTGTAATTAGTTATTCCTACCTGTGACTCGGAGCTGAGCTTGACTTCTGGCTTTCCCGGATGTGAACTCCACCAGGCCGCTCATGTCGGCCGCGGTCTGCCGCAGCGTCAGCCTGTGGACCGTCCCCATCTTCTCCAGGCGGACCCGTGGGCCGGGCTGCAGCGGCTCGCCGTTCAGGCTCCACGCCGGGGCGCGGGCCGCCGGTGCCGACACCTCGCACTCGAAGCAGGCGTCGTCCGGCGCCGACACCGCCACGTCGCTCAGCTCCCGCACCATCAGCTCAGACTGGGCTGGTGAACAGAGGAGCGAGACGGCAATCACCGAGAAACACAAGAAAACAGTTTCCTTTAAGATGTCTGACAGCTTTTCAGACAGTTTGACATCTATGAACAAATCTGACTGATTCCAACCAACGGAAACCAAAAACTAATAGTAATAGTAATCTGTAAATAATTATGAATTACCTCAGACATCAAATTTAAACATGACAGTTTCATATCATTTAGAAACGCGGCCCGTCAAGTAAGCAGCTTTTCTGCTTTAAAACTGCATCCAAAGTCAAGGGGATTTTTAATAAAAGCACAAAAGTTTAATAAAATGAACTAAACAGCAAATTAGTTTTAAAGTTATGTGGATTGTAAATACAATTTTAAGAAATTCAGACAAAAATAGAAATGTTTGATTGTAATGTTAGGTTTACTTTATTATTTTTAACAGAATAGGTTTCTCATTAACCACTGAATAAAACCCAGGAAGGCTGCAGTAATGGAGATGACGGTCGGAGCGTTTTTAGTTATTTAAGCTTTCTAATGATAAAAACATGCAAATAAAAAAAAGACGTTCTTCTTTACTACAAATGTTTTGTGCATTAACATTTTTAAGGTTATTTGTTATTTAGAAACATAATAAAAGAAAAATAGACTTGAGTTTCTTTGGTAGAAACAAAAATTTTCTTTCAGCGCAACATTAATATTCATGTTTTAGGTGTTAAGATGCAGTTGGTCAGCGAGGGGCGCGGGGCGGCAGGAGGGGCGGCAGGCGGGGCGGCGCGGCGGGGACGGTGTGGGGCGCGGTGGGGACGGTGTGGGGCGCGGGGCGGCGCGGCGGGCAGGGCGGCGCGGTGGGGACGGTGTGGGGCGCGGGGCGGCGCGGCGGGCAGGGCGGCGCGGCGGGGGCGGCGTGGGGCGCGGTGGGGGCGGCGTGGCACGGCGTGGGGCGCAGTGCAGCGGGGCGGCGTGGCACGGCATGGCGCGGTGGCGACTCGTCACATCATGTCAGCAGAGCAGACTTAGATCTGCTGCCTGCTCAGGATAATATGGTTTAAAAAACTAAAGTTCTGCAGCTCAACATGAGAAACTAAGACATGAATTCCTCCAATCATTTTCTTTCCACTGTATCATCAGCGTTTCTTTTAGTCATTAATAATTTTAAGCACAATCCTTCGGTAAGCTAACTCTGGCGGTAAATGAACTGTCGTTTTCACGCAGCAGCAGCGGTCTGGAGACCACAGTTTGAGAGACTGTGCTGAGCAAATAGTTTTATAAGACGCGATCCTGCACTTAATATACTTTAAATTACACATAAAAGATTTAAAAGTAACAACAGAACATGAATTGTCTTAGTATTTTGACATCGGACTGCCTTAGCGTTGCAGTTAAACACTTTGTCTCCAAAACATAAACCGGTGCTGCAGGCTGAATCGTTTACCTTCCACGGTCAGCTTGGCGGAGCATGTGTAGTCTCCGACCTGCACGCTGTAGGTGCCTTCGTCCTCCAGCGCCACCTGCTGGATGATCAGTTTGCGGTAGCAGCCTTCGCTGCAGATCTCGAAGCGTTCGGAGGGCAGGATGACGTTGCTGCCTTTGTACCAGCGGATGCTGCACCTGGGGTTGGACACGGTGCAGTCCAGGACGACGCGGCTCTTCTCCAGGGCGCTCGTGTCCTGCAGAGGTTTCACGATGTTCACCGGGAGCTCTGGAGCACAAATGGTGTCAAATTTAAGAAAAAAAGATGCAGTGTTCTATTTCTGATGTTTCAGAAAAACTAGAGCACCAAGCAGCCGGGGGGACACTAAAAGAAACAATCAATATAATTAAGCACAATAAAAACATGTCTACATACAAATGTGTAAAATGTCAATGGATATAAAGAACACAAAGTGATAAATTTGCTCCTTTTCTCCCTCTGGTGCTCTGGGATGGAGAGAAGGACGAATCACAAATTATTTTGCTGTTGTAGACAGAAAAAAAACTTTCCAATTTTTAAAAACCAAAAAGTGTTTTTAGTTAATCCCAGGAACAAAAATAATCATTTTCTTCTACAGACTGTTTTTGAGGGATGTTTGTGACGCGACAAATTATGAGATAAAATTGAAAAAACAAGCTGAGTAAAGAAAAAATCTCTAGGTTTGCATTTTAAGATGATAAAAACTCGCCACAGAAAATCTCAAACTAAAAACAATGACGGTGTTGGAGTGTCACGTTTGTTTTATTTCTGAATTGCAGTCAGGGCCGCAAAATATTTATCCAAGGGGCCACGAATGGCCCTCAGGCCACACTTTGGACACCCTTGGTCTAATGAAACCATTGTGTTTAAGAACAAGAGGTGAGTCAGTTAGATTATAACCACTAATTAATAATCAGACTGAATAATCAATGACTTTCCGATGTGTCTGATTAAAGTTGAATTTCTTACCTTCCACCTCCAGGTAAGCAACAGATTCTGCGTTTCTGGCAACAAACTTGATTTCCCCAGAGTCTTCAGGTCGCACGTTACACATGAGGAGAAAATGTTTTGTTCCTGAAAGAAGTCAAAAATGAGATCGATGTCATCCAGCGTTTACTTCCTGTTCGACCTCTAAAGGCAGCATCAGCGTTAATGCTGACCTTCCTGCCGGATCTTGACGGTGCTGGTCGGTTGGATCCGCTCCCCGTTTTTGTACCACTCGCCTGGAACGTCTTCCACAGAGATCTCACAAACGAACACGGCGTTCTGATCCTCCTGGATGTCCAAATCCTCCAGACCCTGCAGGACCAGCAGCTCCCGCTCTGCAGACACAAATCACACCAAAAACACTTTAAATGATAAAACTACAATCTGATGGACGATAAAATGTCCCAGACGTTACCACAACGTCCTGTAATATGACATGACATCCTGAGACCAATAAAGTTTAGATTCTAACGGACATTTAACCCTGGAACTGGACGGCATTTCAAGTATCCAAAATAAACAAAAACATTAATTATTAAATTCCTGAAACAACATTGTCCTTCAAAAAAGACTTTTATCACCCAGGTTTTGGTAGAAAGAGACAAAAAAAGAAAAAAATGATAAATAATGCAAATAGAAATGGATTTTCATTTATCATGTGGTTCATTGGTTTATTGCGACAGGCGGAGTAATAAACGCAAGTTTTTAATTGTTTTTCAGTTTATTCCTGCAATATTTTCTTAAATTCTCCACAAATATTTTGCAGATTTATTATAAATTATATTATTGAGTTTAAATGAGAAACACAAAGTTTTGGGGAAAATGTTCAAAATTCACATCAATTTTGAAACATTTCCACTAAAATTTTAGAAATTTCCACTAAAAATTCATTTCTAACTTTTCAAATTTTTTAAAATATGTTTTTATTTCTAGTTATAAAAACATAAAGTGTAATACTTGACATATGCCAATAGAGGGCAGTGTTGTGCTACACAACAGATATTACATCTTATTTACTACAGGAGCTAATATAGGAAAATTTTGCATGATCTTGTATCTTTTTCAGTATAACAATAAAATAATCTCACATATCTTCATAAAGTTTAAATGAAGCTAATTCAGCCTGTTGAACAATCACGATTTATAAAATGCAGGTTTTTAACGGTGCGTTACCGTAAACCTCCACTGCGCAGGAAGTGGCAGCATCACCAGCGTCGCAGGCGTACAAGCCGGAGTCTGCGGCGCTGCATTTCATTATCTGCAGGAAGCGCTTCCTTCCCATCGCATAAATACGCACGTCTTTGCAGGGCTTCACCTCAACCCCGTCCTGAAAGAAAAATAAAAACGGTTAAACTTCCTGTTCAGTTGTTTATTGTTCCACAGGAAACAGTTTAATGGACGACTGCAGACCAGACATTTATTCTCCTTTTAGTCAGCATTTATTTGCAAAGGATAAGATAGTTCAGCAGTTTCTTCATTTGCTCAAACAGTTCTAAAGCAGGGGTTTCCAACGTGCGGCGCATGGGCCATTTCTGGCCCCCAAAGTGATTTTGTTTGGTCCTTCACCACAGTACAAAAGTTTTCACAAATTTCTTTTTCCAGCTCAGGATTGAAGGGTACGGAGCCCCTAAGGGGACATGGAGAAAAAAAAAAAGGAAAGAAATCTCGACTTATTATCGCGAGATCCCGACTTATTATCTCGAGATCCCGACTTATTATCTCGAGATCCCGAGAAACTAAGTCAAGATCTCGAGATCCCGACTTATTATCTCGAGATCTCGAGATCCCGACTTATTTTCTCGGGATCTTGAGATAATAAGTCGGGATCTCGAGATAATAAGTCGGGATCTCGCGATAATAAGTCGGGATCTCGCGATAATAAGTCGGGATCTCGCGATAATAAGTCGGGATCTCGAGATCTCGACTTAGTTTCTCGGGATCTCGCGATAATAAGTCGGGATTTCTTTCCTTTTTTTTTTTTCTCCATGTCCCCTTAGGGGCTCCGTAGAAGGGTGATGCAGTTTTTAAAAAGTCTTTCAGTTAAATTTGAAAAAAATGACAGTCTCCTAATTATTTAATTTAATCTCATAGTGAACAAAACCACAGACTTTTAGTGAAATAAACATCTTCTTGCTGAGAATAAACACAACAAATCCAAAGATAAAAGAAAAAACACAAATATTTAAGATATAATTGTTAAATAAGTCTCAGTTTCCTTTTTTAAATCAAGATTCTTCTTTTTATTAAAATATGCAGATAAAAATTAAACATCAAGCTTTTTCTGCTTCAATTTTTAATTAAAAAACTTTGAAATATCAACTTGACAGATTTTGAGGTAAAAGGTTTGGACACCACTGATCCAGAACAAAGATGAAATAATGTTTCCTAGACAAAGTGACAAGTTTTTAATGTTTTTTTCAGTTTATTCCTGCATTGAACTTCCAGAAAGACACTAAAAGTCCTAGTAGGTCGGCTTCTGTTTGCTTTTTTAATTTCTATATAATTTTTCATCCCACAGTAAAAAAAGATCCATCCTCTTTTTGCTAAAATTTGATGTTTCATGTCTTTATTTTAAATTCTTTTAATATAAAAACATAGCAGATCTTTAAAAATGACAACAAATTTCACTATTAGGTACCTTTTTGCAACTTTAAACAGCTTTAAAAATATTGCAGACTTGATTTAGACAATTTCATTTAATTTGTTTCTTTAAATTTCCTAAAAGTTTTGCAGAAAACAAACCGTTTACTGAACCAAAACTACTGTAAAAATTTAGAGTTGTATTTCTTTTTTTTTTTTACTTGGTCACCATTCAAAGGCTTAACTGCCTTTAAATGTCTTTAAAATAAGAAATGAAGATAATTTTTTTAAAATTTAACCATCATCAATCAAGTTACTTAGCATAAAATTGTACATTTTTATAACTTAACTAATTTAAAGTCAACTTTATTTATGTAATTGAGTCTCAATGAGAAAAACAAAAGATCTTTGGACATTTTACTGAATTTTCAAAAATTCATACAAAAATGAAAATTATCTAAATATGTGTGTGTGTGTGTGTGTGTGTGTGTGTGTGTGTGTGTGTGTGTGTGTGTGTGTTTGTCTTCTGAAGGGAAAAGCAGGAGAAAAGCTCGACCTTCATCCACTTGACGTCAACGTTGTGTCTGGACAGCTCACAGTCGAAGGAGATGACCGACCCGTCAGGAACTTTCTGGTTTTCCAGCTTCCTGATGATGGTCACTGGAGGCTCTGGAGAAGAAAAAAATCACTTATTAAAGCAACAAAAACATATTTATATATTCATGTTAACTGATCTATGCGGCGTTTTTGGGCTGATCCTCTGCATATCATCCGCATGCGTCGCGTACGGAATGAGAACAGATCGACCTGAGAGAACGGCGGCGTCGAGCCGAAGCGTTTCGCTGGTTATTTTCTTTGTAACGTGAGCCTGGATGAAGGCGGCAGCAGCACGGCTGCCGCTCCCGGTAACGGCTGCCGCTCCCGGTAACGGCTGCCCCTCCCGGTAACGGCTGCCCCTCCCGGTAACGGCTGCCGCTCCCGGTAACGGCTGCCGCTCCCGGTAACGGCTGCCGCTCCCGGTAACGGCTGCCCCTCCCGGTAACGGCTGCCCCTCCCGGTAACGGCTGCCGCTCCCGGTAACGGCTGCCGCTCCCGGTAACGGCTGCCCCTCCCGGTAACGGCTGCCCCTCCCGGTAACGGCTGCCGCTCCCGGTAACCGCTGCCCCTCCCGGTAACGGCTGCCGCTCCCGGTAACGGATGCCGCTCCCGGTAACGGATGCCGCTCCCGGTAACGGATGCCGCTCCCGGTAACCGCTGCCCCTCCCGGTAACGGCTGCCGCTCCGGTAACGGCTGCCCCTCCCGGTAACGGCTGCCTCTCCCGGTAACGGCTGCCGCTCCCGGTAACGGCTGCCGCTCCCGGTAACGGCTGCCCCTCCCGGTAACGGCTGCCGCTCCCGGTAACCGCTGCCCCTCCCGGTAACGGCTGCCCCTCCCGGTAACGGCTGCCCCTCCCGGTAACGGCTGCCCCTCCCTGTATCGGCTGCCCCTCCCGGTAACGGCTGCCCCTCCCGGTAACGGCTGCCATTTGGCCACAACTGCAGCTGCCATCTGAGGTTGCAGCAAAACGATTACAGTTCAGTTGTTGGGTTCGTTATACGTGTTGTACGAATGAGAATAACATAAAGCGACGGGTTGACTTGGACATAATCCTATATTGATGGACACGTAAGACTGCCATTATGCCTGGAATAGGACCAGAGGTCACATCACAGGCAGTTTCCGGAGCATCCGACAGGCAGCTGAGGGTAAAGGTCATCAGACACAGAGACTTTCCCAGCTGATGAGGGAGACAGAGGTCGCTTTGTGGCTTTACATGAGGTCAGTCGTTGTGTTGACAGGTGTGAAACGGCTTGGCAGGTAAGCCAGGAACTGGATGCATCAACTAAAAACACCATAAGAACCATTTTACATCATTTTATAACAAAACAACTTAATGTTTGCATCTTTATTTATTGCATTCTGACTTTCTCCATATGTTCTTTTTTAATTTGTTTTATGGAAAACGTACCTAATTGTGGATCTGTTCGTAGAACGTGTTTAAAATATTCTTTACAAGTTGATTGGTTAGCTGAAATACCTAGCAGCAATGCTACAGGACCTGATACTGGCTGGCGTTTGAAAAGCAGCCAATCCTGGCTGCTGATTGGCTGAACCCTGAACATTGGACATGAGGAAGACCAAGGATGTTAGCTTCTGGTTTGAACTAATAAAAAAGGCAGCTATAAACTGTTCTCTGCCTCAAATATTCATAGATTTTAGCTCCTCCCCCTCTCAGCTCCTTCAGACTAGCCAGCAGCAATTAGCAAACACCTGCTGAGCTCATTATAGGAGCTGCTGCTCAGAGCAAGGCTGGTAAAAGTGTTGTTAAAGGGTTAATAGAGGAGCCATGTTGGGATGACTTCCTGGAGGCGGAGATTCAGAAAGAACAGGAAGTCTTAAAGAAACAGAGACCCAATTTCAAGGCGATAAATATCAAAGTAAATTTTTTAAGTCATCTTTGATACGTAGAGTATTTTCTGAATTGACTTGATTGTGCTATAAAATGGTACAAAGACAGAATACTGCCCTTTTAAAGGAAATAAACTCCAGACCCATGACCAGAAATACATTTATGAAACTAGAAAAGTCAAATTTCTGTTTATTTAAATGGTTCAGAGCAACATGGCTACTTAGCTTCAAGCTACATGCGTCCTCTTTGTGTAATATTGTCTCCTTCCTAAAGTCATTTTTGCCAAAAATATCTTTTTTTTTTTTTTTTTTGCCTGAAACATGTTTTGGAAATGAAGAGGTAGTAATTTCTTTGCCAAAATCCCTACTTCTTTCTTTCCAAAAGACATCTTAGGCACCAAATGTGTTGGGAAGTATTTTAGGAAGGTGGTGATCTGTTGGCCTTCCTGAGGGTTTCCTACCCTTCACAACAAGCCGAGCCGACGTCTTCAGGTTCTCCACGCTGAACACAAAGCTGCCTGTGTCTTCCACCGACAGGTTGGAGATGGTCAGGCTGTGGACTTCCCCTTTGGCGCTCATTCGGAAGTGGTTGGTCGGCTTCAGCTGGATCCCGTTTCGGATCCAGGTTCCCGGGACGTTGGCGTGGGACAGCTCCACCTCAAAGGACGCCGTTTCTCTCTCTGTGGTCTTAATGTCTGTCAGCCCACGCTTGATGCTGATTTTTCGCGCTGTGGGGCAACAACAGACAGGAAGTTATCCGGGGGACGGACCAACAGGACCAACAGGAGGAATGGTGTCGCTTTCTTCTACACAATGGGTCTGGACTCTGTTCAGCTGGCTGATTTCAGCCATTCGAGCCACTGAGCCTCAAACTAAATCCAGGTTTGAAAGTGCCAAGTTTTTTCACTTATTGTGGCATACACAAGCATTCCCAGTGGAAAAAATGAGTGTTTATTTTGGAGACCTGATGACAACAACCTTCGTTTTGAAGGCCAGGGTGTAAATTTAGACGCAGTGAGAGTAGATCAAAATTCACAGGATGTGCCAACAGCGGCCCGAAGTCCCAACTTTCCCCTTCCCACCTGCACAAGTGTTGAAAGAGCAGCCTTTAGTTCAGCCGCTCGCCTGCAGACCGCAGCCTGGGCAGCAGAAGCAGGAGGAAACCCTAGAATAAGTGCATCTTAATTACCACAAGATGCTCAACAGAGCCTCAACGTCAACCAGGTTTTACGTCACCAAGAAAATCTTTACGGAGGACAATAACGACAAAAACAACAGTATGTTCTGGACTAGTTTCTACTGAAAATGTCTCTGCACTTAAAATCATGCACATAATGTCCTTCATGTTCGTGAATCTTTTTATTAGCCTTTTGAACTGAAATTGATTTTCTTCCCCACTCAAGCAGTTTACATCGAAAATTATATTTTCTGTAGTCTTCATTACCCAATCGATGCAAACATAACCACAATACTTTGACCTTTTTGAATTCCACACCTAAAAATAAACCAAAGTGTGTAAAAACTAAAAACACTACTATACCTAATAAACACCAAACTAAAACTAATAACTAATAAAAACTAGGAAATTAGTTTAATTTGCTTCTACGTTCTAAATTGAACTTGGAAGCAAATTTTCAGCAAATATATAAGCTTGATATAAGTCAACAATTCTTTAATATTGATTAAAATGTTCTTGTTTCACTGGCTGATTATTTAGCTGATAACATGTCAAATTTATTTATTATAGCATTTTTAAAAATAGGTTTAAAACGGCACCAAGGTACAAACAAAAAGTAATAATAAAATAAAACATCACAACAGAAAAGTTACGTTATCAGCCTTCAATCGAGACGTTTTTCCGCCAGTGGAACTAGAACTGGGTTGCTAGGTAACCGGGCTGGGCTTGGCTGGGGTTGCTAGGCAACGGCGCACTGCTGCTGATTATGACATAAGTAGAATATTCTACCAGTGGAACTCAAACCTTTTCATCAATATTACAGAATTATTAGTTTAAAATAAGCAGCTACATTCAGTTTATCTTAAGTGTTTGAAGGTGAAACTGGACCAAGATTTGGTGTTTTTTGCAGTGCTTGAGTCTGATTACGTCGACCTTGTTCTGCGTCTTGGGTTTGGTTGGGATGTCACCTGTTGGTTGCCATTCCATCCCAGTACATGCTGCCTCTGTTCCCAGTAAACTCAGATTACTGCTAATTAAGAGCGGCCCTCAGAAGCAGGGGGAGTTGTCGGTAACGGTGGTAAACAAACAGCAACAGGACATAGTGAGAACACGAGAACACTCACGCTCCACGGCCAGTTGGGCCTGCGTCCGGTCGTGGAGGGTTTCACAGCTGTAGGCGCCCCGGTCCGCCGCGGCCACCTGGTGAATGGTCAGGCTGTGGGACCGGCCCCTGTGTTTCAGGGTGTACTTGGCGCCGGGGTGGATCAGGATCCCCTGCCTCATCCACTGGACCTCCGCCGCCTCTTGACTGACCTCCACCTCCAGAGTCGCCTCGCTGTACTCCTCAGCTACAACTGCAGCCATTTTCTTTGTGAACAGCGCCTGTTGCTCTTTAAACGACAAACACAGATTACAGGACAGCAGCCTCTAACATTTAAGTGTTTAAAGCTACAGTATGTAACTTTTATTTTCATATTTGTAAGAACTGTCACCATGTAGTGACAGTTTTTTTGAGACAGATCATTTGTGAAATAAAGTGATCTGCTGAAGAAAAACAACCAATCAGAGCCAATTAACAGTGGAACTGGAAGTCATTTTAAATATCCAAAACAACCAAAAACAATAAATAAAATGGAAATGAAAATCTGAACACAACATAGCGCTGTCAATCAATTTCATGTGCTCAACGTGCTAATGGCAGAGAAACAACTTACCGTACAGGAAAACCGTTAGTTCACCGAGATCGGTTGCTATGCTAACTAGCCTTAGCATTCTTCTTTTTTTTCTCCCTCTCAGTGACAGACCAGTTGCCATAGCCACTGACTGACAACAGCTCCACTAATGTATCAGGATTCAACACCAAAAACCCACAAACATTTCCCACACAAAGCCAGAACATTCAGTTTTATGTTTTCAGGCTTGATGTTTATTTTACAATTATTAATCAGTGATTGCTGCAGTAGATTAGCTACCACTGCTAATGCTAAGCTAACACAGCAGTGGTTGATTAGCTAATTTAAACACCTGCTCTACTGATGATCTGTCAGAGTTGGTGTGTAGGTCGCCTTTTATTTATCTTTCAAATGAACCGAAACACATTGAATTCCACACCACATCTGCATGTCAAGCTAGCATAACTGCCCCCTTTCCTCTTACATGCACCATAGTATAAGTTAAAACTTTTTTTGTTGCTAAGGACCAGAGGAGCTAAATGTTTAATTAAGTAGAAAAGCAAACAGTCTGTTATGAGTCATGAAGAGCCCACCTTGGACCGTTAGCTCCGCCTCTGACTCCAGCCCCTCAGCGTCAGCCGTCACCCTGCCGCTGTCTGACACCAAGCAGCTGCTGACGCACAGCATGTGGCACAGGCCGTTACAGGAGACGGCGGCACGCTCGTTCAGAGCGACGTCCTTTCCATTCAGACGCCAAACCAGGGCAGTGTCGGCCGGCGAGACCACGCACTTAAACACGGCATCTTCCCCTTCACGGATGGTGATGTTACGCAGCTCAGCGATGAATTCCACAACACGGGGGGCTGGAAATCATCGTTAATAATCTCTCACATTTCCAGGTAAAAAATAACATTAAAAGGAATGTATTACACAAAATTCACATTTTTACATTTTTGTGTTTCCATTTGGGTTTCCACTGCTCCTGAAAACAACACAAGCTTTAAAAATACCCACTCAGCTGTTTTTCGGCCTGTTGTTGATTTTTGGTGTCTGGAAAACGAGCCGTTAACAAAACCTTCGAAATGCAACATCACAAATCAGCAGGAACTGACCTCTCACCTAATGACCCCAGTTAAACCTGGCTTGTCGCCTAGCAACCCCAGCAGAGTTCCGCCCCGTTACCTAGCAACCCAAGCTGAGCTCCAAAACGTTTTGCCAGCTGGTTTTACCACGGCACAATGGCTGCTGCACAGCAAAAACACAAAATCTTACCAAGTATATTTGGTCTAGTTTCTAGTGCAAATATCTTAGTTCACTTAGTTCACAAGACAAGACTAACTTACATTTAACTTTTCAGGAAGATATAGCAGCTTGTTTTAACCCAATAATTCCTTGATATTGATGGGAAAAGGACTGGCAGATTATTTCACTAGTAATTAGAACTTGTTCCATCAATGTTATGCAAACCAAAATGCTTGGTAAGAGTTTGTGTTTTTGCAGTGAAGTGTTTTGTTGTTGACTTACCGTACAGTAGCCATCTCCTGCATTCTCGTTGGTTGCACAGAAGGCTCTAGTAATGCTTTTCAAAGACATATGGTTGTATAATTGTGCATCTTGCAGCCATTTTTATGTGAGAGTGTAGGTGTTGGACATGCATGGACAGCAGCAGTTTATTTGGATTTAAAGTGACAGGACACCCTAAAACAACTAAAACCTCATTATCTATTATGTAATTCTGAGCAAAACAAAAAAATGTAATGAACATGTTTTGTATGGCCTGTAGATCTATTCTGACCTTTAATCACTTGAGTTTGAGGAATGAAGGTGACTTACTTTCGATGCTGACAGTGGCAGCTGTTTGGTCGTCTGTGGATTCACAGACGTATTCTCCAGCGTCTTTGTCCGTCAGCTGCTGGATGGTCAGGCTTCGCTCCCGGCCTTGGGCTCGTATTGTGCAGCGGCGACTTGGCGTCATCTCCTTACCGTCTTTTAGCCACTGCACGTCTCCTTTGGGCTTGTTCACCTCACACTGCAGTGTAAGAGTTTTACCTTTCAGAGAGATCACATCCTCCAGACGTTTGACAAACTTCACCTTCATTTCTGGAAAAACAAACCAACAAAGGAATCACAATTATAAACATTTAACAAGGAGGTCAGGGTAAAGGTCACAGCAGAGGGCGTTCTTACCTTCGACTAAAAGACTGAAATACATTTCATCCGTGCTTACGTCACAGACATATTCTCCAGAATCTGACAGCTGCAGAGGATTAATGGTGAGCTTATGAGTTTTACCCTCACTGGAGATATGAATGTTGTCCTTATTCAACAGCTGGCCGTCTTTCAGCCAGCGGACATTAGCTCTGTCACTGCTCACTACGGCACACAATGTGGCGCTCTCATTCTCATAAGCTGCCAGGTTATTCTTTCCTTTTTTATTAAGAAACTTGGCTGGGGGATCTGAGGAAGACACAAAACACGTTTCTAAGAATTCAAGCAAAAAGATATGAAGCTACAACCCCTAACATGCAACTGAAAACATAAAAGATATTTTATTTTACATATTTGTTGAAACAGATGACAGCGCTAAGCCCCTCCTCCCGGCTCTGATTGGTTGTTTGCATTTCTTAAGGCGGTAGTAGCAGCTCAGGAATTAAGTGGAGGAAATTGATTTTTTCACAGATTTTCTCTTATAAACTGTAAAAAACATTTATTTGTAAAAGTAGCTGCAGCTTTAAGGACCTAGAAGGAACGTTCTGATTTACCTTGAACCTCCACCACTGTGACCAGCTTGTCATCGATGGCCTCACAGACATATTCTCCAGAGTCTGAGGGCTGGAGCCCGGAGAGGACGAACTTCCTCACGACGCCGTAGCTGTCGATCCGGATCCGGTCGCTCGGTTGGAGAGCCTCTCCGTTGCGTGTCCACTCCACGTCGGCGTTCGGTCTGGAAACTTCACACTCCAGGATGAGGTCGTCTCCTGTTACCATCACATGATGCTCCGGGTTCCCAGAGTTCCCAATAATCTGCACAGGAGGTTCTGAACATAAATAATCGCATTGATTAGCCTGGAGACGAACAAGGAGGCCTTTTAGTTTTAACCAGGGGAAATTTCTGACAGAAAACTCAGAAAAAGTTCAGGCTTTTGGTTTCCTCTTTTGATCGACACATCTGGTGTCCATTATTGCTTATATACTTTTTGATAAAAGTGACCTCAATCTTTTGTTTCATTGCCCAGAATTGACCATAAAAGCTGCATTTGCAGTTAAAAGTTAAAATCCTAACGGACCGTTTTTCCTGTCTGAGCCTAAAGATGAATATTTTTTGAAGGATAATTTTTGTACAGATTTTGATTCAATATATTTATGTTTTCAGTTGTTTTTATTTTTATTCCCATTTTATTTATTGTTTTTATTTATTTTGGATATTTAAAATGTCTTCCAGTTCCACTGTTATTTGATCAGTAGAAATTAAAGTTTATTAATTTTTGATCATTGTCATGAAAATGGTTAAAAATGGACTGAAAACAACAATATTATCATTTAGCACAATAATTTATCGTCCAGCAAAGTTTGTAATCATTCGCCAAACCTTCGAAACCCTTTTTATGTTTTGGATCTACAAAAAAACCAACTACTTATTTTAATGCAGGGTTGTCCAAAATGGGGAGCGGGGGGCATTTGTGGCCCTTGAGATAATTTTGTTCGGCCATTGATTGACCAAAATGTATCTAAATTGCTTTTATTTTAATTAGGCAAAAGTCTGAAGCCCCTTTTATGTTTTGGATTTTTACTGATACACAGATTTCATAAAAACAAGTTATTGTTGAGGAGATAAAACAAACATTTTTAACTTAACAAATTCAAAATTTGGAAATTTTGGCCCCCGGCACAGAAAGTTTGGCCACCCCTGGTTTAAAGTATTGAGTTATTTTGATCTGATGACATTAATGACTGAGTCAGCATGTTTACCTCTCACAGTGATGGTGAAGGCCATCTTGTCGTCTCCTGCGTAGCAGCTGTACTCTCCTGAGTCTTCCAGGCCGGCGTTCAGGACGACCAGCGACCGGAAAACGTCCTGCTCTTCGCAGCAGTATCTCTGGCTGTCGTCGATCAGCTGACCGTCTTTGTACCAGCGGACGGACGCCTTGGCGTTCGACAGCTCACACACCAGAATGATGTCATCTGAAACTAGGAACTGCTTTTCTGTCTTTGCATCAGTTTTTCCCAGGATTCTTACAGGCAAATCTGTGAACAAGACAAAGTAATTATCTGTCATTACCTTGGCTATCAATGAGAAGTCTTAGGGTGAATTCACACCAGTCCTGATTAATCCGCTTTAACTAAACTCCAGTCTGTTTGTCTAGAAAGTCTGGTTTGTTTGGGGAGGACTGAATGCTAATCAAACTCTGGTCCTTCTACAAACCTTGGTCTCGGTTTGGTTTAAGTGAACTCTGGTTTGGTTTGAATGCAAATGTGAACGCCAAGCGGATCAGAGACCGCTCCAAAAGCAGTAAGTGGACTACAGCACAGGGCATTCTGGGTAAATACAACCAAAACAAACATGTTAGCGCTGGCAGGAGAAATGGCTCATGGTCTTTAACCAAAGACTAAAGAGAAATCCTACAACTACTAAAACCTGACGCCTCCATTTTTGTTTACATTTGGAGAAGGAGGAAGCTGCGCTCAGTGTTTTCTTCAGAGGCTTTTGGTGCAGCGCCCCCATAGGCGAGGAGTGGAACAGGTTGCTCACAGGGTTTGGTTGGTTTGACTCAGACCAGCTGAAAATGCATCATGTTGCAACTTTATCCCCAATCAAACCGAATCTACCAGACTATCAGGTGTGAAAACGACCTTAAAGAATAGAGTTAATCTTTCTTCTTCTATCCAGCTAATAAAAACATTACCCACCCTGCACTCTGACACTGAAGTCCATCACGTCATCCTTCGCGTCACACACGTATTGCCCGGCGTCTTCCACCATTACAGAATGAATCGTTAACTGACGCGTGACGCCATCTTCCAGGATCGTGACTTTCCTGGAGTCCTCCACTTCTTCTCCATTCTTCTTCCAGGTCACCTCGGCGTTTGACCTGGAAACCTCGCAGTCCAGAACCAAAGTCTCACCAACCACTTTCTCAACTCTGCTCGCCATCTTCCGTGGGCGCAAAAACCGCACAGGAGGCTCTGCACATTTAAAAGCCCAAGAAGTGTCAGTAAGATGAAAATACTGAAGCAGACGGATGATCTTTACTGTTTCTTTACCTGCTATGTTCACAAAAAACGTCACAGAATCGTCTCCGGTGTCGCACACGTATTCTGCAGAGTCTCTGACCGTCGTTTCAGGGATAATGAGCCTCCGGTAGACGCCGTCCACCTCCAGGAGGAGGTTCTCGCTTTCCTCCACCTCCAGTCCGTCTCGATACCAGCGCACCACCGCATTGGGCCGAGAGATCTCACAGCTCAGGACCATCCGCTCCGACGTCTGCTGACACAGCTCCATTTGGGACTGGCTCGGCGACAGAATCTGAACCGGAGGCTCTGGAAACGACATGGAGGCTTTTTTATCAAATGAATCGAGGCAAAGTTGGAGCCGCCTTAAGAAATGAAGAAAAAATACCAAATATTTCTAATTGTAAGGTTGGAATTATGCAACTGGATTATCAATAATTCAAATTTGGTTGTTTTTCTCCATTGGACATTTTAAGGATTGTTTTGCATTAAATCAAAATAATGAAGTTTATTTTGGTAGCACATCATAAAAACATCAGTCACCAATTTGCACCCACCCTGCACTCTGGGTAAACATTTAAGCTGGTAAACATTACATTTTGCATCCAACATGTTGGTAATTGATCCAGTTATTAGTAATCAAATCAACTCTGAACATTTGGGATTTTAGTCTAGTCAGTGTTTCGGCTGTTTCGCAGATTTGTGGTGCATAAAATCTGTATGCTGCTCCTCCATGTTTGGGAATTAGTCTAAACATTTTATGTGGCAGAGCCGTCAAGGTGCATCAGGAAAGAAAGAAGCCATATTTTCCAACTACCTCCATAGTTGCTGGCACATCTGGTAAAGATGTTCGAAAAGCTAAAAAGTAAACATGTACAATGAGGATCTTTCTTATTCTTTATGAAATTACCTTTATTACCCATCCCTCTTAGATCAGATGCTGTAAATGAGTTTAACAATTAGATTTTTTCCAGTAAGACATAAACCTACAATTACAGCATTTCCCCAGCCTGGTAAAAACCTTTGCTAGTTTTAGAAGAGGTGCGCTGATTTATTGGCGCCGATTTCCTTCATTTTGGGAGATGAAGCCGATCTTGTCCACGTTTTTGCTCGACACGTCTGCGCGGCGCTGCAGGGTCAGATTAGATGATTTCAGCGACTCATACTCATTATGGTATGGTTGCCATTAGCACCGTGTGCTGCCCCCTAGAGTCCATCTGAATATGAGTTATAGTGGGGATGAGCTGCAGAGAATAAATGCTGCAGAAGTTGGGTCGGCCCCATTCATCAAACCTGAACCATGCTAGCAGCACAACATTTTAAACTGAAATTCAAACAAACAAAATTCAAACTTCCAACAGCAGAATCAGAGCATTTACCCGTAATGCTAAGATGGAAGAATATGGAATCGTCGGCCGTGTCGCAGACGTATTCGCCAGAGTCTTCGACTCTGCTGCAGAGGATCTTCAGTCGCCGGTACGGACCCTCGTACTTGAGCTTGATGTTCTCACTCTCCTGCAGCTTCTGGCCGTCCTTGAACCAGCCGACGGCTCCGTTGGGCCGGGACAGTTCGCAGCTCAGGATGATTTCCTCAGGGACGTGGCGGTCCAGGTGGACGTCCTCTTTGGGGTAAACAATCATCACGGGAGGCTCTGCGGATGAAAAGTGGAATAAAAACACATCAGATTTCCTGGGAATGCGTTTCCTGAAAGGTGATTTATTACCTCTGATGTTGACTTTAAATATTAAAATGTTGTCTCCTGTGCGGCAGGTGTATGCGCCGCTGTCAGACAGTTTGGCTGAATTAATGATCAGATTTCTCTTGGTGCCCTCGGCCTCCATTGATACATTATTGCTGGGTTGTATTTCGGTTCCGTCTTTGTACCACTGGACCACGCCGTCGGTCCTTGAGACTTCACACGACAGAATAAGCTGCTCTTGCTCCACAGCGGTTCGGAAAAGGTCCTTCTCTGGGATGTCGGTAAACGTTGCAGGCGGTGCTGTGAGGTAGAAAAGCTCAGTTACCGTCTGAAATTCAGCAGCTTTTCTTATGCAGATTCAGACTCACAGCACACAGAGTGAGGATCAGTTAATGTTCCTCTACGGCAAACTGGAAACATTTCAGAAGCAATGCGTTGGTGTAAGAAGGTGGAAACATTAAAGGTCATGGATATTTCTAAGAGCGTTAAAACTGCAGTACGTAACTTTTATAAAGAAAATGTTTTTCACATATTTATTAATGTCATCTTGTTGTGACAGTTTATGAGACAGAAAATCTGTGAAAAGATCGATTTTCCTAAGTTACTGTCTGAAGAAATGTGCTAAAAACACCCAATCAGAGCCAGGGGGCGGGGCTTAGTGCTGTCAATCAACCTTGTGTATGACTTAACATTACAAGAAAACAGATTATCTACCATCATCAGTGGCTTCGCTAACTAGCCTGAGCATTCATGACATGCTATGCTAGCAGCAGTGTAGCAGAGAGCTACACAGAGTGTGATTGACAACACTAAGCCCCGCCTCCTGGCTCTGATTGGCTATTTATAGTTAGCACTGGCAAAAGGAAAAGGAGCTCAATTTTTCCACAGATTATCTGTCTCATACTCAGGCCTGTAGCAGAAAACAAAACAATTGATAAATTAAAACGACCTCAATCATTTCCATTGGCATTGATTTATTGTTTTTCTCTTTCTACCAAAAACTGGATGATAAAAGTCTTCAGTCTGATGTTTGGGTCTCTACTAAAACTTATTTTGAAGGATAATTTTCATTGCAAAGACTTCATAATTAATTTTATTGCTGTTTCTGTTGATTTGTTTATGTTGGATATCTAAAATGTCTTCCATTAAAATTAAAAGTTTATGCCATTACTCTAATAATCCTTAAAAAATGGTCTCAAAACAACAATATTACAGGTTAGAAACAGGTTCAACAGGTATATATGTAAGAATAAATAAAAGTTTGATAAAAGTTACAAACTGCAGCTTTAATGGCGGTGGAATAAAATCTGTTATGGTGCATATGAGGATGGTCATGATTTGCTTTCTGACATATTAAAGGCCATGAAGATGTGAAGAGTGAAAATAACTTGCCAAGAAAAACTGAGCATATCACCTTTCACCTTGAAATCTTTATCACCGTCATCAGCCTTACATTCATACACCCCAGAGCATGATGACAGGGACGACTCCATGACCAGAGCTCCCTTATCGGGCTTTGACTGGACCGCTAAGCTCGATTCTATCCCGTCCTCATACCAGCAGGTTTGGTCTGCAGGGTCTGAGTTCTCACCATACACTCTGATCAGGTTTCCTGCCTCAACAGATTCGCTCCTCTCTGCCTCTGAAACAGCTGAGAATCAAACCCATGCTATAGGACTTCATGTTCACTGAGCAGCAGTCAGTCTGGTGCAGCAACATGCATCAGAAAACGCAACAAAGTTGGCTGAGAGGTTAAAGGTTATTGGAGCCGGTCCGAAGTGAGTCAGCTTCTCACAAACATGTTAGTGCTCATCTTTCTGCGGTCTGCCTGTCAAACAGCAGATTTACTTCAAATACGCTGAAGTCTAAACCACTAGCGTAGCAACACCAACGTTAAGAGCCATGAAATGCCATCCAAAGTCCCAAAATGACCTTCAACAGAGGCGTTAGCGATTCAGTTCCCAAAGGGCCGCGCCGTCAACAAATGTACGTATCTGAGTTTCCATTACAAATGTGAGCAAAACTTTGCCTATTTTTGAAAAAACACAATTTCGGTGTCTGGATTAAATAAGAAGTTAATCTGAAAATCTCACGTAAATAAACTTGGCCACGCTGTAAGTTATTTTCAAAAACCGGCAGCGCCGGATGTAAACACTCATGAGATTTATTAAAATGGTGACCTGTACAGGTGTCTTCTTCGTCTCTTCCGCCAGACGTAACATCCGGTTGATGATCATGTGACTCATATGATGCGGAAAAAAGCGCTTCCTTGTTTAATTTTGATACGCTGAAAAACAACCTAGCGCAGAAACTTTTGATAAAAAAAAAATTATTTTATTGAAATTGGAGTGTTTCTATTTAGCAAATTTATTATCGTTCTTTCAATGTGCGCAGTGTTATGGTCAGTCGTTGGACAGCTGTCCAACGCTTTTGAGCTACAGTTTTAAAGAGAGTTGGTTGAAGACATCTAAAGGGTCACGTCTCTCCACAGTTGCATTTATCCTCGACTCATCATTGACAGAAAGTCCACTCCTGTACGTTCAAATTGAAAAACCGTTTGAAACCATTTGAAAAGCCAACACTGAATTTTAACTTGTGTGTGTGTTTGTTCTCACATGGTAGATTATATACTTACTTACTCAGCTGCCCTGAAAGAACATGTCTATTTTTGGGAAGCAGGATCACATTGAGCAGCAAACCACCGAAGCTTTAAATGCTTCAGCAAGGTCAATTATTTTTATTTTTATTAATCATTAGTGCAGGTTATCAGAGTTGTAGCTTCATTTTGCCTAATGGTCAGGGAAGAATTAAAAGTTAGTTACTCTCACAAAGCTCAAAATACTTAGATCACCTGCAACATCCACCTTGAATTGAATACGGTTATCTGTAGCCTCACAGCTGTACAACCCAGAGCGCCTGACTTCTGCTGATTGAATCACCAGCTCCCTCAGTTTTTCACTGGTTTGGATTTCATATTCTCTCGTTTCCAGAAGCCGTTCTCCGTCTTTATGCCAGTGAACTTGAGCAGCTGTCTCTGAGACTTCACACTGCAGCTTATCTGGGCAGCCTGCTTCTACAAATTTGCTTCTTGCAACCTCTGGTAGCTTTGAGAACCTCGCAGGAGTAGCTGTGGATATTATGAGATCAGTTAAGCTTACATAGTTTTTGTTTTAAAGTTGTGTGGTTCATATTTTGGTTTGCCTTAAGAGTCTGCCATACTTCATCCGAAGCTGAACGGACGTTTCACACATTCCCCTCATTCATGGCGCAGACCACCTGGGGAACATCCCACCCACTTCTGCAAACTTTACATCCCTTTGACGGTTTGCACTGATATTTAGTTAAGATTTGTGCAAATATACAAGGTTTCCCACAGAAAACCTACCAAGCTTGGTGGGATGGTCAGTTCACCAGCAACCCACCAAGTTTTTATATTAAAAATGTTAAAAGTTTTGAAAATGTGGAGGTGCATGAGCAGGCATGATCAATTGGAAATAGTGGAATGTGAAGCCAATGGCCAACATAAAAACCTGGCTCCATTCGTCTTTACTGTCACATTTAGTTGTGTACAAAAAACTCTGGTTAGAATAACCAAACAAACTTAGCCTGGTGGGGGATCAAGTAAAGCCTGGTGGCCCGCCAGGCTTATAATACACCAGGGGAAACCCTGGTACATAAAACCGCATCTGATAAATGTTCCTTAAAAGTATTTGTGTCTTCTGCTGAGACAACCGGATAGTGGAAGCAGAGAAGCTGAAGGGAAATATGGACATTGCTGATTGCTGTCTGAGCGCATTTCTGCATAAATCATGGCCGCAGACTTCTGACCAGTCATGCAACACTTCATGCAGAGCTCTGTCGAGATAGTTTGACCCAGGCCTGCTGTTGAAAAGCAGAGGCAGATGACAGAGTTTACATCTACGTCAATGAGAGCCGATTGTGGCACTTCGGATAAAGTATGAGCGAACCTCAAGTGTTTACAAAGTTTGTCCATTTATTGATGGACTTGATTAGTTTCAACTTGTGCAAAGATGCAACTTTCCCAAATTAATTATTGACAGATGTGTTAGAAATAAGTTCCAGAAAGTCACCTTCAATGTCCACGTGAAAGGTCACAGCCTCATCAGCGAGACTACAGCTGTAGAGGCCAGAATCGGAGACCTTCGCTGAGTGAATGATTAACTTCCTCAGGGCTCCGTCTCTTTTCATATCAAGGCCTGTTTTGGAGAAAAGCTCCACCTCATCTTTAAACCAGGAAACCTGAGCAGCAGGGTCTGACACCTCACACTGCAGGAATACTGGAGAACCAAGTCTAATCAGCTTGTATTTTTCTGAAAATGGGGTTGCCATAATTCTTGGTGATTGGCCTACAAGAGGAGAATGACAAAGGCATAAACAAGAGATGAATTCACAAACACCACCCAAAACACTCATTCCAGCCAGTCACTTTCTCAAGACCATTTGAAGCAAAGTACACTTGCACCATGCAGACTAAGCAATCCCTTCACAGACACAGCAATAAGCAATCACCTTTTACGTCCACTTTAAAGGTAACGCTGTCCTCTGACGTCGAGCATTCATAGATACCAGCATGAATGCTTTCAGCTGACGGGATGATTAGGGTCCTTGTCAGACCATCTGACTTAATTTCCACTTTGTCCCAAGACCCAAGTTTCATCCCATCTTTGTACCAGTCGACATGAGCCGAGGGGTCATGAGAGAGTTCACAGCTGAGGGCAAGAGGTTTTCCCTCTTCGATGGATCTGTTCCTGTCCTTCTCTTGCAGCTTTGAGAACTTCACAGGTAGCCCTGCAGTTGTGGGATATTCCAAAAGGAAACAGTAAATATTCAACTTAATTAATGCAATTTATTGAAGTAATACAAGAATTTTTGAAACTTTACCTTTATCTTAAGTTTATCGACACAGCTAGCACAAGACAAACATATCTCACAAAGTATATCAGACACAACGAATATTCAACAGAAAGACAAAAACCAAAGAGTGTCTAGAAGAGGAAAACCAAGAAGGCCGTATCACGTGACATATCCAATGTCACACTTTGTTCACAACAGAGATTAGAGATAAGTTGCAAACTAGAGCATGTTTTATGCTTACTCTTACTCTCTTCTTCCACAGGTGTGTTTAGTGTGTCAAAGAATAAGAGACAAGAAATGCAACCTCTTTAATACAGTAGATATTCAGACTCAAACTGTAGGGAGAATGGCAGAGATATTAGGAAAGTAAAGCTCCTGAATTATTGTGTTAAGATTTGAAAGGTATTTAATTTAGAAATGTCATTGTGAATAGATGTAACAGGGAGTGTTTTTAATTACCAGGGAATCTTCCTTTGTGTATTAAAGAAGCAGAATATTAAAACAATTTTATGTTAAGTGATAAACTCCGTTAAGATAAGCACTCAGTGTTAGTGCTTTGCAAGACACTAGAAGCACTGCCAGGGGTTTTGTGCGTCACCTTTTACTTCCACAGAGAACTGGATGTCATCATCCTTTGACTCGCACCGGTACACACCGGTATGAGCTCGCTCAGCGGACGGCACAACCAGACTCCTCACATTTCCCTGAGACTGGATGGCTACTCCTCTTTGAGCTCGGAGCTTTCTCCCGTCCTTGTACCAACTGACTTGTCCAGAGGCGTCTGACAGCTCGCACTGCAGAGCTATGGGACATCCAGCTACCACTGTCATTTTCTGCTCAGCCTCAGACAAAGCTGCGAATGTCAGAGGAGGAGCTACAGGATTGAATGTAGAATAAAAATTAGTCAATAAGGTGCACTGGGCTGATTCAATGACAAGATTCACCTTTACCATCAACATATGGGTAGTGCATTATATCAAACTAACAGTAATAATCTCATAAATTGGTAACTATTCACAAAATAGTAAGGTAATATCATGTCTTTATCAAATTAGCTAGCATCCATCCATCATTTCTACTGATTTTTCACATCAGGTAACGGAGGTAACGGGTCCAGACTCCCTGCAGGCATTCCCAGGCCAGGTGAAATGTTTCATCCCTCCATCTTATTCCTGTTCTGTCCAAGGGTCTCCTACCAGCGTGACCAGAAAACCTCCAATCAGCCACCTGAAAGGCATCCCAATCAGATGTCCCAGGGCCGTTAGGTGAGTCTTTTTGGTGTGCAGGATAAGCAGCTCTTTTTCAAGCATTAAACTGATGCAAACTTTGATTGTTATCTCTATGATTGACCAACCGTCACCCCGTGGACCAATGCTCACCTCTGCAGTCCTAAAACAACCCACTGCTCAGACTTTGATCAGTGAGGCAATTCCTCCCAGTCATACTAATGTGTTTGACATTAGATTAGATACATGCTGAACTGAATTCAGACTTTATGATTTGGAAGGACACAGCCAATAATTTGGGAGTAAAAGTTTGTTTAAAAAGTGACAGAAATGTGTGTTTTTGTGTCACAAGTGGTGTTTTACACGATTGTCTCTCCTTGAGATCTTTGTATTCTGGCTCTGAATTAGAACAAATACTTGAAAACAAATACAAAACAATGAATGGATCCAAAACAATGAATGGATCCAAAACAATGAATGGATCCATGTGTTACCCTGAGGAAACTGTCAGGCAATTTTCTGATTAGTCCTTTGATAATCACATGATATTACCTAATGAACTACATTATCATCAAACGTTCACTAAACCGTTCAGCTGTTTTTACTGATATGTAATGTAAATTATGATGTACACCTGGAAATCCTTTTAATTCATATTTGTGACCTTTTTGTTGGGCACATGATTCTCCATTCTGGTCCTCCAGGATCTCTGCCCTGCATGTTTTAGGTCTTTCCCTTCTGACTTCAGTCAGTGGTTGATCAACAGGCTTCATCCCTGGGATGCAGCATCATGTGCTGCATCCCATCATCTGCAGCACATGATGGGATGCAGAGGAGGTCGTGCAGTTTTTTGAATCAGGTGTTGTTGCAAAAAGACACATCTGAAACATGCAGGGAAGTGTTTCCTGAGGACCAGAACTGAGAAACACTGTAGTACGCAGAAAACAAGCTCGTAAAAGTCAAGAACAGTGATTTAGGGAAAGTTTTAAGCCAGTGGATCCCAAATATTCGCCGTGGTAAGGAACTACAACCCACCCCCCTCAAGTGTTCCCACTGAATACTTGAGCACCTCTAAAAGTGCTTGTATTTGCCTATTTTAATACTTCAAGCACCAAATACATGTTAAAATATGATAATACAGGTAATGGAAGCCATCTTGGTGCTACTGCAGAAGCTACTGTCCACGATCTTCCTTATCTTTGTTCTTGTGGGTTTAGCCAGTCAATGCGAAGGAAATTGAATGCGACTCTTCGACTGGCTGCTTTGCAATCACCAGCCGATAGCGCCAACCAGCTTTGTGTCGAGGTATTTCAGCTTCCAAAGCTGTATTTTCTTCCAAACCTTTAAGATACGCACCACAGGAAATCTCTGCAAATGGGAATTACGTTGCCAAATACTGAACCGTAAATAAGCAGGGGTCCACTGTGTTTCTTTTTAATAGTCACTGCTAAACAATTTATCTGGTTCTGTTATAGGTTGGTGTGTTTTATCCAGACTGAACAAAGCTTGGTTGTGCAAAATTTGTATAACTTTACAGATAATCAATGCGAACAGGAACAAATTAAGAACAATTTTTATGTTTTCTCGTTCAAATTTGCATAATAAATGAGTGATCACCTTTCACATCCACATAAAACTGCACTGCATCATGTGATGTTTTGCAGATGTAAATTCCTGCATGAGACGGCATCGCTGATTGGACCGCCAGCGTTCTGACGGCGCCCTCTGTGAGCAGGTTCTGCCCAGATTCTTCAGACAGATTTACTCCATCTTTAACCCAAGTTACTGCAGCACTGGGGTCTGATATCTCACATCGTAGCTCAATGGGTTCACCAGCTGCAACAGCCTTGTTCCTCTCAGCCTCTTGAAGAGCTTTGATTCTCACTGGCAGAGTTGGGGATGCTTGAGGTAACATCAAGAGAGAGTGTCATCACTATTAATGACTATAACAAAGTATCTTGATATTTAAAATATATCAAGAGCAAAGGTTCAAAGATTAGTCGTGCCAAAAATATTCTGACATTAAAGAAAATTCAAAGATATGTTCATCGATATTAGTCATTGAAACAGAACGGTTCTTTGGTTAGACTTTAGCTAGCCACTTAGAGTTAGGTTTTATAACTGAAATGTTTATTCTTTTCTTTGTTTCTATAATTTTCTCTAAATCACCCAAGCTCAATTTAACTTTAACTACTAAAGTTTTAGTATAGACAAAGTCAGGTGAGTAAATGCAAAGTTTTCAAAATGTCAAAGATTGCAACAAAGCAATCTTGGGCTTACACAATGTCAACATTGTGTCCATCTATTGTTTGCTTAATGCTAACCATTGAAATCACCTTCAACAGCCACCTTATTAGCAGTGACATTGTCACTCCAGTGACTGTCATGTGTTCTTGACAGATAATTCCTCTCTGACTGGGATGTCTTCTTGGTGTCATAAAGGTCTGGAAAGCAAACGGTAGAACTTTCTCCATGGTGGTTTGACTGGTCCATTTGGTCCTCTACGGGCTCCAGGTTCTGATGATGAGTTTGTTGGACAGTTTTGTGCTTATTTGACAGACATAGCAACTCTGGAAGGTTGGATGCAGTCTGTCCGGTGTAATTAAATTCGTCCAACTTGACATATGTATTTGACGTAAGATGTTCAGATTGGAAAACTTCTGCCTCATTATTTGGACACAAACCTGAAGGAAACAAATCCTCTGATAATGCAACTGATGACTGTTTGGCTAGGTTAAGCTCCTCTGGCCGGTGAGTTGATGTCCGTAAACAGTTGTTTGGCCTCAAACAGAGGTCGTTCCCAGACAGCGGGCAATCTAGGAGCTTTTCAGGAAGAGCAGCTGGTATTTGTATGGACCCGGAGTCTCTGTCTGACTGGACAGTAGTTGTCTGTGTGGATTTTGAGCCCTCCTCTGGTGTAACAGTTGAACCTTTTAAGAGCTCAAACCATTCCTCCTGCTGATGAGGACCAGTTTCTAAGGCTGCACAAAACTTGTCAGGTTGGTCTGTTGAAGCCTGTATGGTGTTTGATGCTCTCCCCGTCAAGGTTTTTATAGTCTTATGGAGGCTACCTGGCTTTAGTTGACTGGTTATTTTCTCTTCAAAGTGGTTTATCTGCATTGACGGGACAGGATCCTCCAAGTTAAATTCAGATTGTATTGGCCTAAAGTGGGATTTCGTGGTACTGCAGTGAGATGTGGATCCATATATTGGCTGAGAGGTTGGTGTATACTCAACGTGAACTTCATCTCCCCCATTTCCAGTGAAGGTGCCAGAATTGCATTGTGGGGACGTCTGGGTATCTTGGTCAGAGTAAGCCTCTTCCGCAGACATGTTCCTTTCTTGGTCGGAAGAGAGCCTTGGCGATGTAGCTATAAGCATTGTGGTGTACACAGAGAAAGGTTTTCAGTTGTTGGCGTTCTCATTATTTCTTCTCACAACATATTTTACAGCAGTGGGGGTTAGCATGAAGTTATGGGATAATCCATTGCAAAGACAATCAAGAAGATCGACCAGGATTGGTCTTAAAGTAAACAACATGTCTCCCTTACAATGCCTCCTGTCATGCCATCAATACTAATCCCTTTAAACATAAAAAGGGAATTATTTAGTTCTCTTAGGAAAAGACTTCGTTGTCATTGCAACAGGCAGAGGTTCAGGGCAGCAATGTGAATGACAGGATCTTGAGATGAATAGGACAAAAGATGGACTTTAAGAGTTGCAAGTTGTAAGCAAAGATGACTGTTAAAATGAAGAATGAAGTGACAAACACAACACAGAGATTAGTAGGAAAAGCAGCTACACAAAAAACACGTCTTTGATTAAGAGCCCAAAGTATCAGTAAAATGACCAAACATCAGGGATGAAAATGTGATAAAAGCTGTTTTCTAAAGGAAAAAAGATTTACAGATGGCTCACATGACTGGGCTAACAGTGAAATAACCACTACGGTTAGTGGCATTTATGGGCTGGGTTAACATGGATGACTGATTTTAAAAGCTCAAATCACCTTTGACTTCCACAGAGTTTTGGGCTGATGCATCAGCTACCTCACCAACCTGGTCACGCGAGTGACACTGCTCTGCTGTTCGGACAAAGCCAAAGAGAAAACAATGAGGTGGGTGAAAGCTTCACGCATGTAACTAAATTCTTGAGTCTTAAATGTGCAGAGACACCACCTTTCATGTCCGCTCTTAACGGCACGCCGTCAGACGCGTCACAGCCGAACCCGCCATCATCAGACAAGTGTTGGGACACAAGGGCCAAGATCTGGCTGTGCTCTTCGGTGCCGGGTTCTTTTTTAGGATAAATCTGGGTGCCGTCTTTGTACCAGCAAGCTTTAGCAATGGGATCTGAAATCTCAAATTGCTGAACAATTGGATATTGGTCTTCGGTTGACCTGGTCTTCTCGTCGGGGTCAAGTACATATGTTGGAGGGGACACTACAAACAATCATTAGGGAATAAGTTCAGTGCATACTGTCCTTATTTCTACCTAACGATAGTCTTTCAAAGATGCACACAGAGAATTGGAACTATATATGCATATATATGACATTTGCAAATGAGAAAAATCACCTTTGTTTACTACTATTAATTTGGCCACATCATCTGCTGTTGCACAATAGTATGCTCCAGAGTTTGAAGGATGAGTTGGTTCAATAACAAGGGTCTCCTTGATGTCTCCCGTTTCAAAACCAAATTGTGTGCTTGAATAGGATTGTGAATCTCTCAGCCACGACACCTGGCTTGCAGGGTCTGAGCTTTCACCGACTGGTTCAGTTGGACGGGTTGCTTCGAGTGTCTGCAACCCTCCAACCTCCCGGCGGGGCGGCAATGTTGGAGCTACAGATAGTGATTCAAAATGTAACTGGACTGAAGAAAGGCTGAGCCCTGGAGGAATCTGTCAAATCTCAAACTCAATGAAAAACAGCATTGCTTTTACATACTAAACACAAATCTTCATTCTGTAAGTAGAGATTATTTTACAACACCTTTCGGACACACACCTTTACACACTGCATCACATAAACAGGTACAGAAATGCATAGAAATGTTAGTCATATCTAGAGTCTATGAAGCTTTAGGATTTGCCGTAATAGTGAAACAACTGTAAAAAAAATCACCTTTTTCATCCACAGAGACGTGGACAGTGGCCTCAGTGGTTTGGCAGCAGTATTGCCCTGAGGGCAAGAGCTCAGGGGGTGGGATAACGGGTCCCGGCGGTGAGCCGGTACTTTGTATACCCCAACCCTTTTGCGGGTCGAGCTTTTTACCATCTTTACTCCAGCAGACCGGGACAGTGGAGGCTGCAACCTCACATTCCACCTTCAAAGGGTCGCTCACCTCAAGGGACCCGCCTCTCTCAGCTTCAAAGATAGTAGAGTATGCCACAGGTAGAGCTATCATTGGGAATTCAGGACAACTAAATAAACCCACTTGTCTGTTTGAAAGGTGGAAACACACCTTTCAAACAGACAGCTACTGAGCAGAAGATAAAAAGAGCTTTGGAGACTTTGAGTTGAGAGAAAGCCACAGCAGTTACACAGCAAGTGACAATAAACAGTCGTTAACATTTCTGTTCGGTTGTGCGAATGAAGCAGCCATCAAACCACATAGTTCTTAAGCAGGGATAGTTAGTGGCACCTTGAGAGAGGAGGTGGTGGTTACGATATCAACACTTAAGAAAGGAAGTGAAAAGTCACCTTTGATCTCCACTTGAAACTCCACGGTATCATCGTCAGTGGCGCATCTGTATAAACCAGAGTGGGACACCTCTGCCAACTGAATAACTAAGGTTCTTGTGTTGCCCACTGAATGGATTTCTAATCCAGAGCTGGAAATTAGCTTCATTTCTTCCTTGAACCAGCAAACCTGGGCCTCGGGATCCGACACCACACACTGGAGAACTATAGGGCTGCCAGCTTCGATCAACTTGATCTTCATATCCTCAGGAATAGCTGAGAACTTCATAGGTGGAGCTACAGATATGTTTAAAATTCATGACAACCTTCAGTAAACCTCATGTTAGCCATTTAGAGTATTATTTATAATCTATTCCAGACAGCTTAACTGCTAACAGGCTGAAGGATAAAAATGTTGCTGCACATTCAATGGCAAGAAGAGCAAAACATCAGACAACACACAACAGTATCATAAGAGTTAGTGGCTTTGCTGAAAAGGAGCTTGTTAATGTTTCTCATGTTGAGGAGAAAGAAATCACCTGTGATCTCCACACTGAAGGTGACGGCGTCGCCCTTTGTCTTGCAGCAGTACAAGCCGGAGTGAGCGACTTCTGCTGAATGGACGACCAGTTTCCTCAATAAGCCTTCGGCTTTGACATCGACTCCGGTTTGAGGGTGAAGCTTTGATCCATCTTTGTACCAGTACACTTGGGCAGAGGGATCTGAGAGCTCACACTGTAAAACAAACGGCCCGCCTGCTTGGATGCTTTTGCTCCGTTCAGCATCTGGAATTGCGGAAAACCTCACAGGCGGGGCTGTGGAGATCGAGAGATAATCGGTTAGGTTGTGGAAACTTTAGAAAAGAATATCTTGTTTCTATAAACTTCTTACACAAGATCCCACCCCAATCTCCCTGCCGGAGGGCAAAACACCGCTAGCTAACGATGAGTAGTAGCAAATTAATAATACCTACATCTCCAGGCTTCAATTAATTAATCGGAAAGCAAGTAAACGAATCGTCTTTTTGCCCTCCAGCGTTGTGCGGGTGTTTGTGATTTCCGAAAGTAAACCATAACATGCAAGGCGTCCCTATATTATATAAGAGTACATTAGAAAGAAACAATAGATTATACAAATGACACAAAAATGTTGATTTTAAAAAAGAGATCTCAACAGAAACTACAGCCTCTTACCCTCGACTTCCACGTTGAACCTGATTACATCGTCAATGGCATCACAGCAGTAGACTCCTGAATGCGAGAAGTCTGCAGACTGGATGACAATCCGTCTCATTGTTCCCTCGGACTGAACATGAAGACCTTCCACTGTTTGCAACTCGACGCCGTTCTTGTACCAGTGCACCGGAGCAGCAGGATCAGAGAGCTCACAGTAGAGCACGATGGGGTTGCCAACTTCCACAAACTTGTTTCGATCCATTTCAGACAGAGGTGAAAATTTCACAAGTGGAGCTGTAGATTGTAGGAAAGACATTTCTGTTATTACCAACTGTTTACATGTAAATTAATTCATTTCCTCTTTGTTCTTAGATTGTTCCAGGTCTGAAAGCCTCTAAAACGCTCTTCCTATTGTTGTTCACATAAATCATGGTTTCCACTGGTGCATTCACACCAGTCCTGTTTAGTCCGCTTTAATCAAATTGTAGTTTGTTTGCCTAGAAAGTTTGGTTCGTTTGGAGAGGTGTGAATGCTAATCGAACTCTGATGGCAACCAACAAACCAAACTCTGGTCTGCCTACAAACCTCGGTTTCAGTTCTGCTGAAGTGAACTCTGGTGCGGTTTGAATTCATGAATCAACACCAAACAGACTGAAGACCGCGCCAAAGCAGGGAGTGGACTACAGCGCAGGGCATTCTGGGTAAATATAACCACTAGCCTAGTGTTAGCGGGAGAAATGGTTTATGGTCTTTTGTAAAAGACAAAAGAAGAATCCTACGAGCCCTGAAATCTGATGCCACTTCATTTTTGTTTACATTTCGAAGGAAGTTGCTCTCAGTGTCTTCAGAGGTTTTTGTGTCATTCTTGGTGCAGCGCCCCCACAGGCCAGGAGGGGAACAGGTTGGTTTGACTCAGAGAAATATATCCCGTCCCTTGAATCTCACTCTTTGACTTTACTGTCACTTAAATTTAACCTTATTTGTATTTTCCCAAATACCCATCATGCCTGTTCTTTCAATCATTCCTTAACTACCATTTCCAGGTTATCTTTAGGCACCTATGGAGTCTAGCATGGTCTTAAATGCTATAAAGTTATAAAATAAACTATGCATACCTTGAATGTACAGAGCTGCAGAATCTCGGATGCCGTAGGCAATGAATGTAATCTCCGCTCCGTTGTCTGCGTCGCGTACTCCTCGGATACGAAGAGACTGGTGTGTCCTTGACCGGCGGAGGGAATAACGCTCATCGTCTTGAAGCTGAGTACCATTTAAGAACCAGGTACCAATCACCGAAGCAGAAAGTTCGATGGTGAAAAGAGCATCTTGTCCCTCTGGCACCAAGGCGTCCTGTAGAGGAGCTTGAATCCTGGCGACAGGAACTACAAACAAAAATGACTTTATTAAAACACTTTTTAACAATCAGTGATAAAAGGGTTGGTTATTGTAGCTGGATTACCTAAATGAACAGTTCTGGGGAACTCAACGTTGTTGCTTTTTCCGTACTTATTTACACTACAAATGCGAAAGCGATAATCTGCTTCACATGGGACACTGTCACCCAGGATCTCCACTGAGGTTGCAGAGTCAGTGGTCAGGCACTGCAGCCACTCCTGCGAACCGGTGCCTACTTCCTGTCGCTCAAGCACATAACCAGACGGAGGGTTCTTCCGTGAATCTGGGGCAGGAACCCACGAGAGGAGAGCGGCGTTCGCACGCTCCGTGTTGATCTGAACTCCTACTGGACAACTTGGAGGACAATGTCGGGCCGCTAGAAACAAAACAGTGAGGTTTTATAAACCTTAAAGCTGTAAATGTTGGGCTTTTCAGAGCTCAGTGCGGTAAGAACTGGAACAAACCTTTCACCCTTAACTGAGATGAAGTCTTGGACCGGCCAACGAGGAAGGTCACAAGGCCAGAGTCTTGGGGCATCGTGTTGACAAAAACCAGGATGTGAGTTCGACCAAAGGACTTCAGGATGGTCTGATGCGTTTCGCGCAGCTCGATGCCATCTTTGTACCAATGTATGTCCATCTCTTCTTTCTCCACTTCAACACAAAAGGCGGCATTTTCACCTTCCAAGACATCCACTTTCCTTGGAAGCTTTCGCAAAATTGTACCTGGAAGAAAATAAGTTTTATCAAACAACCAACCATGTAGGATTGAGGAAGGGACACGAAGGTATCCCTCTCCAGAGACTCCTTGGCATTCCCACAGAAGAGCAAAACATTTCAGATAATAAATATTCCAGGTGTTGCTTTCTAGTCTGATTTCTTTGGATTTATGTAAATCTGCTTTGGTGGCATAAACAACTGAACTGTAAATCTTCTGTGGAGCTTAAAACTAATTAGATTCTGGAATATTCTACTAAAGATTTGGGTGCCAAAAGGTGAAGGCGTTGGCATCTCCAAAACAGTCTTCTAAACCAGGTTTCATTGTGATTTACAGACATTATACCTGTCTTATGGGATTCATCTGTTGGAAATTACTTCACAAACTGTGAAGCTACAGCTATAGATTTTTTTTTTACCTTACTACCAGTAGAGAGCTCTGTACTCTACTGGAATGCCATCTGTTGATAACAGAGCCACTTGGTTTCATAAGTACCTTGGAAAACCATTTTTACGTGAAGGGGAGCCATTATGCTTCAGCCAGGATTAGTCTATGGGCTACAAAACATGGTTGGCAGTTTGTTTCTGCAGAAAATCTTTCTCAGATGATGATATTTCACCAGTTCTGTCCATTTTAGGTCCTTTCAGAATGAGCTGTTTTTTGGGCTTCTGTCACTTTTATGCGTCTCAACATTTACTCTTGCATTTTATAAATAAAAAAATTATTTCAAATAGATGCGTAATTGTACAACCGCACACCTTTCCAGCAGCCATTGTACGACGGTAAAACCAGATGACTAGCTCTGCTTGGGCTCTGGGTGAGGGCTAGTGCCTGCTCATATGTCATGTTAAATTTGGGAAGTTTGTCAAATGGCTTGTTTTCCAGGCAACACAAAACAAATAACTTGCTGCCAGAAAACAGCTGGATGTTTTTTAAAGCACTTGGATCATTTCTGTATGCATCATAACTCCACTTTGACATAAAGAGATAATAACTTTATGTCCACTGAACGCTTGAGAAAAAGCTGTTCAGCTACGCAAATCCTGTAATTGCCAAGATGAGATATTGTATCATGCAGAGTGTAAACAACACTACATTTCTATATGATGTAAGTAATTTAAAATGAATAAATGAAATGTAATTACCTTTTACAGCTACCTCGGCGATGCTTCTGCCCCCATCAGGCATCTCACAGAGGTAAATCCCATCGTCATCAACGCCAATGTCCCGAATCGTCAGCCTCCGTTTTGTTCCCCACTCCTCCATTCCATATTTGGCCCCCGGCTGCAGCCGTCTGTCCTCCAGATACCACGTGATGGGAACTGAATCTTCTGGAACTTCGCACTCCAGAACAGCTAAATCCCGTTCCCAAACTTCAAGATCATAGAGAGGCTGCTTAAACCGGACCGGTGGCTCTGCAGTCAAAGGTCATAAATGGATATTAGTAGTTATAGTTACAAATGTATGCAAGATAAAATATATTATACAGTTTAGAGAATGACAACAGTAAGTCTTAATACAGTTTCAACTGCCGCGCCTGCTCTGGTAGTGATTGATAGGCCATCAATAGTTGATCGGCAGTGCCAGCCGACCAACTCTTGGTGACCATCAGGACTGACATGCAGGTCTGTTGCTATAAGTCAATTAATCGCATCATTAATTGAAGCGATCTCAGTAATTTCCATGATTTATCATTTTATTTTTCTCTCTCTTTCTGCCAGAAACTGGATGATGAAGTCTTCAGTCTGGTGTTTTGGTATCAACTTTCTGTGAAGGATAAATGTTTTTACAGAGACTTTATAATTATTTCTATTTGTGTTTCTCTTGCTTTGTTCATTTATTTGATTTTAAATGCCTTCCAGTGAGAGTGCTGAATATTTGTTATAATTTAAAGTTTATTGATCTTTGAGAATGTGATTGCATCATGATACCATCATGTCATCCAAAAATGGTCTCAAAACAACAACAACAACTTCTGGGACAATTTATCATCCAGCAAAATTTGTCGGAGTGACACGCCTGCTAAAATCTCTGCAGACCCCACAAACAAATCTCTGGACACAAACCACTTTTTTCTCCTGTCAGATGTATTTTCATGACAGATATTATTGTTTTATTGTCCAGCCTACCAACAGAAGCCTGATGCTAATTGTGTTGCAACCAGTAAACTTCAGCTCAATAAAGCTACAAGTATCAGCTAATGTAAGTTTGATGAGATAAAATGAAATTTTTATGCTGACTAATGTGCCTGGTAATGCGACTAGTTGTCCCTGGTTAGCCTCAGACATGGCAGCTGGCAATGAACAGCGATTTACGTCCAAATTTAACCATTCCTGTTGGATGCCAAAGTGTTTCAATCAAGTCACTTGGACGTTTCTGTGTCAGGATGCCAGGTTGTTGCATCATGTGACCCCTCCACTCGTATAAACCCAAAATAAAACCCCAATCAAACTCCATGGAGTGCTGGTCATGCTGTGTGACAGCTCCATGAGGGATCCCCTGTGTCTGCTGACCTTCACTCTGTGTTTTGCCTGACTGTCACTCCAGCAAATGTCTCTGACACATTGCAGCAGCAACGCCACCTCTCAGGCGCTTTACTGCCTGTTCTGGATGTTTCAGCTCCTCGCAAAATAAATCATTTACATATCCATCGCTGGTCTGCGCAGCTAAAGAAAATTGTTACATTATCACCGGACACTTAGTGCTTCGCTGTTCTCGTCAGAGTGTACTCAGGATAATTTGACCCACAGCTATGTTCTTGTAGTGACACTATAAATTCAAATATGTTTTACGACAGATTCCAGTTAAGCAAACGAGAAATCAAAAGACAAGGAACTTATTTTGTTGAGGAATGGGAGGGTTGTAAACACTCAGAGGTGTTAGATAGGGAATAAAGTGCTTGCAACCGACACCAGGAGACGGTACCAGACAGTTGTAAACAACAGAATGTGGGCTTTATTTAGCCATCTGTGTGCAAAGCTCTTTGTTGCCTTATCATGGACGCTTTGCCTTACGGATATTTTGTTAAAACCAGTTGCAAATATATTTAGTTGCCTTTCATATTCTAACTAGCTGCAAGTACAAACAAAGAGTCTGGTCTCAAATGTTATATTTACTATGTCAAACTGATACTGTGGTGACCTTAGTTTAGAGTTTCTCGGGCGATGTGAGAAACATAATACCCACTCTAAAAGACTCCCTCACATGGACCAATCCATAGCCATTCAGCAAGCCAGTAAGTTTGCAGACTTTATGATAATATGACTGAACGTGGCGTGTTTATATTAATTAAGTTTTAAAGGCAGTAATGGAATAATTTCATTTTAGTACCTGTTTTTCTGTGAAGTACATCGTCAACAAGCTTTGGTCAGAGGTCTTAAATCCTCGTTTTTCCTTCTCTCCTTGGCTTTATCCCAGTAAATGACCTCAGTGTACCCTTATATCCTACTTACATCATCCCAGAATCAAATGGACAGAAATCTGAGATGCATCACGCCCCACTCAGCCCCATTCCTTGCTGCAGAAGACATCCCTGGCTGTCCCGCTCTTAATCCACAATGCAAAGGAAATCTCTGAAAAAAGCATTGACCTACCCTTGACGGCGAGATGCACAGCACTGAGGGTTTGCCCTGCGGTGTTTGATGCAGCACAGACGTAAACTCCATTGTCCTTTTGCTTGCAGTACAGAACTTTGAGCGTGAAGTATCCTTCTCTGTCTTCATATAACAAGTATCGCCTTCCGGACAGGATGAGTCTACCATCCTTCCTCCAGATTATTTCTGGTTTGGGTTTTCCAGTCACAAAGCAGCGGAATTTGGCATGTTTGCCCTCAGTCACAGCAAACATTTTCACTTTTGTGGACTTTGTCATGGCGTCATCCTTTAGTCGGGTTGGCACTTGTCTGCCAGTCCTTTGTTTTCCCTGATGAACTTTCCAGTGGCCGTTAGTGTAGCCGTTACGGTTTCCTTCCTCTTCGTGTCCAGGGCCGGCATCAACGAGCAACACGGCTCCTGCTAACGCCTCCCCGAACTCATTCCGAGCTTTGCATGTGTACACCCCACCGTCCGGAGCGCGAGTCTTAAAGATCTTGAGCTGAAACCATCCTCCATCCTGGTAGCCCACGCTGAAATGCGTGCTCTCAAATATTTCGTTGAGTTTTCTACCGTCCTTTTCCCAGACGACTTCCGGTCGCGGGTTTCCCCAAAGCTTGCAGGAGAAGACGGCATCTTCCCCACGGCCGACACGCGTGGAAAGAGGCTTGATGAGGAACCGTGGCTTGTTTTCCTCTCTGAGCTCCATCTCTTGTGCCTCGCCTTCTACCTTTAGCGTGGCAGCTGCGTACGTTTCCCCAATGCTGTTCTTAGCTTTGCAAATGTATTGCCCACTGTCCTCAATAGTAACAGCTGTAATAATAAGGTTGTAAACATTGCCATCTTCAAAGACCCTATATCGTCCTTGGGGGTCAATCTTTTCGTTGTTTCGCTCCCAGATAACAGCAGGTCGTGGATCACCGCCAATCTGACACTTAAGAACTGCATCAGTCCCACTTTGGACCACTACAGGTCTTGGGTAGGCTAGGAAACGTGGTGCGCCACCAAAGACATCCATTTCTTCTCTGACAGCGTCCCTCAAGTCGTTCAGGAGAGCTGTGACTTTTCAGTGGACCGAGTCCATCCAAGTTCTGCTCGATACGTTTCTAAAGAAAAAAAACATTAGATTACTTTAACCAAAAATAGATCTTTGGCATTATTATTGATATAAATCTCAAATCCTGGCAGTGGCAGATCCATGGCTTTTGTATAAGATTGAATGCAGAATATGAATAATTTTATTTTGAACAAATAAATTGCAAGAATTTTTAAAAACTCTTGAAAAAAACAAGAATACAGCCGCCCTGATTTGGTGTCATATGCCATGTTTCAGTGACAGTTTTGGCACACTATGGCCACCTAGTGGCAGCTTGAGTGTCAGCTAGCACCAGCTAGCACCAGCTGCCACTCAAGGAGTGAAAGGTGCCACACAAGTCGTTGCACATGGACGTTGTGGTGCCTGGTAAAAAAGCTGTGTTATATGTCACAAAAAGTTGTGGCACCTGTCACAAAAACGGTAGTATTTGTCCCAAAAGCCGTGTCATACGTCACTGCCGTGATTTGAGCTCAGCCTGCTGGGGAATTGGTTGAAGAAATTTCAAAAGCTGCAAACGATAAAAAAATATGTAGCAGGAATATTTATGGACGTAAAACATTTGATATCATAGATCACCGAATATTTTTCCCAAAATTGGAAGATTATGGCATCAGAGGAGTTGGACTGAACTGGGTAAGGAGTCGCTTAAAGAAAAAATCAACAGTTTCTACAAATGGGTGAACACAAAATCAGCTATAATATGGAAATAAGTTGTGGTGTTCCCCAAGGGTAGGGTTTAGGTCCCAAACTGCTCATATTACACATAAATTACATAAAGTCTGAAAAATACTGAAACTGCTAGAACTGGCTGCTGTGTATATAATGAGTTTTGGTTGTTCTGTTAAAGATGAATGCATTCTCTGACATTTTATGTAAAGAAGCTCCAATACCAGAATATTAAAACCTGAAAACATGAGTTCAGTATTTCATGAGATAATGTTATCCAAGGGGAAATGAGTTAAAATGCCAAGAGCACCTTCTGTCATCTCGACGGTTCCCTTCGCTCTCTCTAACTGCATGTGTTTCAGCACAAACGGATGGCATGAATATTAGGGTTAATTGAATTAGATCTCTCTGCGTGGGAGAAAAACACAGCCCAGCAGTCGGAGGAGGAACGGCCCAGGCCCGCTTGCAAAAGCAGCCACAACACACAGCCAGTACAGCTGGTGCTGTATTTCAGTGGGAAAGCTCTTAATATAGCGAGCGCTAAATAAAGACCTGTGAGGGAGTGTGTGTCGGGTGTCACAAAGACAGCCAGAAACATGCGGGCTCACACAGAAGCTAAATCCCAGAACGAATACCTAAAAGTTTTTACCAGAACAATAAGTTGTGGTTCCTGTCCCACAGGACAGAACTGGGGACCCAATCTTTGGGTCAAGATATCCACTCCAGAATATCTAAGTGGATAAAATTAGTCTCCAATAATGAGCGATAGGCACACGTCGCTAATCTGCTAATGTGCTAATAGCACAGCTAATATTTTGTTTAGTGCTTTTGCTAACTTTGAAAAAATGTAGCACAGTTAGCTTCTCCTAAACCGTAAAGCGCAAATTTACTTAGCTGCTTTGTACATTTTCAGTTGAATAAAGTTTCACGTGTGTTAAAGTTACGAAACTGTCAAGTAGTTCACTGTTTATGTTCATGCTCTTATTTTGAAGTGGTCAGGACTGTTTCCTCTCCTCATGTTCTCTATTTTTTATGTCAAAGCTAAGTTGGTGCTCGAGATTTGTAGTCTGTAAAGGGCAGATGTGATCTGAATGGCAGTTAGCGCCTTAGCATTAGCTTCCACAAACTACCGTGTTGGTGTAGCGCTTTAGCATTAGCAGAGCTAAAGTTTGTGATTTGTGCTGTAGGGTTAGCACAGTTAACGTTTTAGCTAGTGGTCCTCACCACTGGTCACTTCCAATCAGGATGTTGGTGAAATTATGAGGCGACTTTAAGCCGACATCTGCAGGGGAATAAATAATTTGTTGTTTCCTGAACTCTGTAATGCTAACGCTAACCCTTAGCATTACAGTTTAATTTCTTCTCTTTTTTTCCCCCCCCAATAACTTTATTTCAAGCAAGAAACTTACAGGAACAAAATAAAAAACTGTAAACATGAACACAATATCTAAGAGTTTTATAGAACATTTAAATTATAATGTCAAAATTAAACTGGTGCTTGACAGTTGTAGTATTTTTAGAGTAGGTATAATTTGAGTTGAAGTTAGCGCTTTAGCATTAGCAGAACTAATGTTGATGATTATTGCTTTAGGGCTAGCACAGCTAAATTTTTAGATGGCCACTCGTTCTGTTGAAAGGTAGTTTTCCTTTCCACTGTCACCACATGCAAGCCCAGAATGAGGAATTGCTACAAAGTTGACAAAACAATGCAATTACTGTTGCTAGATGTCTGTAGGCAGGATTGTTGATTGTGATTATAGATTTTATTGTAATATTTAATAACAATAACTTAGCTATAGCAATCGGTTGTTGGGTTACTTTCATATGTTTAACTTTTATATGAGTATTTTGAAAATTGGTAAGTGAAATATTTCTAAATTACATCATCAAGACCTTCTGAAATCTGAAGTCTTACTGTTATTCCAGACCATTCAGGGCGAGTAATTAGCTGCTTTGCTCTCGGATGGATGGCAACGTTTCAAGTTCTGGCTCCATCCTGAGTACGCACACTCTGCAGTGCCAGAAAACATCCCGTACTACGACACTGCATGCTCACATGAACGCCTCCAAACATGTCGAAATAATGACCTCCCCCTGCTCTTCTCCTGATTTAGACTCTAATGCTGGTTTTAAAATGTAAAACTAGCTGTAAACATAATGAACACGGAATCAACTGCTGATCAATAAGATGATAATTTCAATGGGAGGGATTGTTTTTTAATCATTTTTGGAAATATTTAGTCTAGATGACTCAGGATAAAGTGACCGTGAGAGATATTTCTTTCCCACAGTTAGGATGTTGCAGTTTAAGTGTATTTAATATTCCCTGTGGAAACTTAAAGAGATGAGATTAACCCCTGTGTTTACTTATCTTATTTAATTGGAATGACCTTTGCCCTCTCCTGCCTACCTCGCTTCAGTCGCCGGGAACGGCCATCAACACGCATTCCGAGCCTGCCGCCGTGGTCCGAGTCAGGGCAGCGTGTCCTGAGGGCCGAGCCGTGTCCCAAGTCCACTTTAAATTCACACACATGACACAACGCGGTCACATCCTCAGCTTTCTGTCCGGCAGCAGGAGCTGAAAGCTGCAAAACGAACCCAAAAAGCAGCGAGTTCAGAGCAGCGCTTCAGTTCCTGTGTACGTTCTGGCAGCTGTCATTGTTCGTGGAGTGCTGCTAAATGCTTTTGCAGCTGCTGCAGCCCCCTAAAAATACTGGATGCCTTGATGACAGCAGAGCGGATCAGTCAGGCACTTCCACTCAGTTGCCAGCAGGGGCTAAAGATAGCTTAAGTAGCATTTCCAGCCAACCTGGCCCAATGTGAAAAAGTAATCCGGTAAACTCAAGAAATCACTTTAAGAAAGCCTGACTGGCAGGTAAATAAATTGCAGTTAATTATTTTATCTATTTATTTGAAGTAAAAACAGAAAAATTATAAGACCAAGTCATGCGGCTCTAACTCACAACATTCAATCATTTAAAGCTGCAGTTGGTAACTTTTATTAAGCGTTTTTACAGATTTGTTGAACTGTCACCATGTAGTTAGAGTATAAAAAAGACAGATAATCTGTAAAAAATAAAAATAAATATATATATATATAAAATAATAAAAAATTCCCTTCTCACCCTTCGCGGGTGGTCTCTTTCATCCTCTGAGCTCGGGTCCTCTACCAGAGGCCTGGGAGCTTCAGGTTCTCCTCCAGTATCTTGGCTGTGCCTAGAACTGCACATTTCTGGACTGAGATGTCTGATGTTGTTCCTGGGATCTGTTTGAGCCACTGCTCCAGTTTGGGGGTGACTGCCCCGAGGGCCCCGATGACCACAGGCACCACTGTGGTCTTCACCTTCCAGGCCTTCTCCAGTTCCTCTCTGAGGCCCTGGTATTTCTCCAGTTTCTCATGCTCCTTTTTCCTGATGTTGTAGTCACTTGGTATTGCTACATCCACCACAACGGCTTTCCTCTGCTCTTTATCCACCACCACAATGTCCGGTTGGTTCGCCATATATATATATATATATATATATATATATATATATATATATATATATATATATATATAAAAAAAAAAAATTCCCCTCTCACCCTCTGTGGGTGGTCTCTCTTTCATCCTCTGAGCTCGGGTCCTCTACCAGAGGCCTGGGAGCTTGAGGGTTCTGCGCAGTATCTTGGCTATATATATATATATATATATATATATATATATATATATATATATATATATATATATATATATATATATATATATATATATATGTTAGCTGCTTTGCTCTCGGATGGATGTTATATATATATATATATATATATATATATATATATATATATATATATATATATATATATATATATCGTCTCCCCTCATTCCTGAGCTGCTATAGCTGTCTGAAGAAATGCACCAAAAACAACCAATCAGAGCCAGGAGGCGGAGCTTAGCGCTGTCAATCAGCAGAGGACAAAACTTACTGAAAACCCATTTATCTGCCGAGAAGCTGATGCAGAACTGCTTGATGCAGATCTGCATCCCAGAACTGCATCAGAACAGAACGACCTAAAGGCCTAAAATCTCAACAAACCAAAATTAAATTTTCAGTTTTTTCCTCCTGATAAATAGAAATACAAATACTGGATCAGAGGTTATTAATTTACACTCCTCTATGATTTTATTTTGAAAGTTTTCAGGTTTTTTTCTGCTTCTGTCCTCAGACAAACCAAATAAAATCACTTTCATACCTAATTACACCAACAGTCCCAAACCAATCTGTCCAGGGTCAGCAGGGAGTCTCAGCCTGTCTGTGGTTCTGCTGGATAAATCAATATTATTGATTAATTGGCTGCTTCTGCAGGAAAACCGATCAGATATAACAAACATGTAGAAAGAAAGCAGAAAATCTTGTTTAGACGGAGAATCAAATTAAATCTCTGTAGAAAGGAGAGCAACTCCGCCCTCTGCTGGCCATCTTCTGTAAGTGCAACATCCCATTTAAAATTGTTCTGATTTATGAATTTAATACAATTATAAATACTAAAACTACCAAATCTAACATGAAAACCTGTGTTAAACAAATATATATATTTATTATTCTTGGTATAATGAGTTAGAATACGTACAACAGTAAAAGCTCCCAAACTAAATAAAATACAGAAATATTAACATTATGTGTACTTATGATAATTATTACATTTTGTTTTTGTTCCAGCCTGTTGCTCTGCCCAGGATGAATCCAACCCAACAGAATAATTAATGACAGTATTGCTACTATATCCAAATATATACTATTTTTAATAACGTTTTGCTATAATTATCCTTAATTATTATTATTTTTAGTCAGAGTAGTGTTAGTAGTACTTTTTCCTATTTGTGATTAATATTATTTTTAACAACGTTATTATAATTTAGAACTACATTTATTACTTTTTTGTTATTAATTTAAGTAATAATCTATATTAATGTATAAATCATATAAATTTATAATTTCTTGTTGATATTTTGTGGTAGCAGTGGTAAAAGTAGTATTTATTTTTTTACATTTTAATACCGGAAAAAAAAAAAAATCATTGTTGTATAAATAAAACATTATTTTAACTATAATACTTTTTATTATAGTAGTAGAAGCAATAATATTATTGTTGATTAATCAGTAATATAATAAGTTTATTTCTTGTTATATATCAATTTATTTAGTTTTCTTTATTATTTATTTATTGGGAGGTTTTCAGAGTTCAACCTGTTTCCTTTAGGACCCGGGGGAAGTCCCTGATGTGCAGGTCAGATCCTCCTCCTCCTCCTCCTCCTCCTCCTCCTCCTCATCATCAGCTGTTCCGGCGGTGCAGCAGCGGATCCCCGGACCCAGACTCTCTCCTCTCCGCCTTTTCCTCTCCCTCCCCTGGAAGGGTCCATGTAGCGCCCCGCACCGTCCCGCACACAGACAGAAGATGAAGATGAGGTGCGGGGTTCATTTCATTTCTGAAACTTTCGCTCACTTTGTGTCAGAGTAAAACCTGAAAATCTGTGAACGCGTTTTGTCCGCAGGTGTTGCTCTCGGCTGCAGCTCTTCCTCCGCTGCGTCCTGCTCCTCATCCTCCCGGCTGCGTCGCAGTGGTCAGGTAGGAAAACCTGCGGCTGCTGCCGCGTTTCCACCGCGAACCTGGACAAGATAGACAGACTCGCTCATTTGCGCTAAACAGTTTAAAACTAAATGCAAACAATCAGTTTAAGCGTTTAAAAGTTTGCAGGATTTTTTTCTTCTTAGTTTTTGCAACTCCCCCCCCCCCCCAACATCCTGCATCTGCCTCAGACTTTAACGGTAAAATATGATTATTGACCAGATTTTACTCAAATCTAAGCTTCAATGTTTGGTAGATTTTTTTTCTGTCCTCATTTGAAACCATGTTTGGCATTTTGTCTTTCTTGCTGTTCTGAATCTTTCATCCTGAACGCTGGAAATCCATCTTAGGAAATGTTTTTGTAACAGATGATGGCGAGTGGAAACGGAGAGGATGACGTTTAGTATTTGGTTGGCTCTTCCCGCGTTTCCCTTACAAAAGAGCGCAAAACTTTGTCAATACTGCGCCAATACCTGCATCTTTCTTACAACGTACATAAAACAGTCGATATCATGTAATATCATTTGTTAATTTGTTTTTGTTGCAAATGTGCACAAAACTGTGACAATGTTCCGCTAATGTTGAAAAAACACAATTTTACTGTTGAGGTGTTTCCATTAACTAGTAAATGCAGTTAAAATCACACAATAATACTTTGTTCACCATTAAAAAAATCATTCTGCGCCATCATCTTCCTACCACTTCCTGTCGTCTTCTTTGTCGTTTCCGCTGTAGTAAAAGGGGTTGTTGATTATGTGATATGATAAAACTGTTTCCATTGCAGTTTTGCAAATTAAATAAATTTCAATATGACCGAAAAACCCTTATCTTAGTGCCAACACTTTTTATTGGAAAACAAAGGTTTTGTTGTTTTATTTTTAAAGAAAATTGGCATGTTTATTTTCCTAAATGTCAATTGTATGGTCAATGGAAATGCAGCTCCTGATCACTTAAGGGTCCAGACGATGATTTGTTGTGGAAACCACATTAAAGCTGCATGCTTTGAATCTTCTTCACCTCTTTCAACCGGAAAATGTGGAGTGTTACCCTGCGGTTTGTTGGGATCGGGTGGAGAATCGGTCCACAGGAAGACCAGCAGCTCTGACTCAGTGTTTCCCATTGCTAAGCTGGGTCAGGAATCCCTATTGTCATGTGATCTTTGACATGCGCCCAGCGGGACGCCGCCGGGGGAGGGGAGCGGCTGCGACGGACCCCAACCGTCCCTTTTAACGGCCTGCTGTCCTCTCCTTTCTGGGCCAGCGGGACGGACGTTGGAAAACAAAACAGAAAAAGAGGGAAACTCTGCTGGACTTTATCTGCTAATCATGGATGAAAAGTTGAGTTTTAAAAAGTTTGCATTGTTCTAATAGAGCCTGAAGCTGCAAATCCTTCACAAAATGTGTAGTTAGGGAAGAAAAAAGAGAAAAGCCACCCCATCTGGTCAGGGATAAAGTCTGATTTCCTGCACCAGTTCTGTTCACCCAGTGAACCTTGTGATGTTTAATTCCTGGATTTTCTAGTCATTAAACCTGCTTACGCCTAATCTTCCTGCCTGGAAGTGTCTCAAGTCCCATCGAGCGTTTGTTTTGTCGTATTGTGTCAGCTGCCGCCGTTTAGAGAGTTAATTAGACTGAAGCTAAGTAGATGTTTGCAGACTGACAGTGGGCTTATTGTGGCTGTAAGCCTGCGTTTCTGGGTGGGAGGAACATTAAATGTCCAGTTTAGGTGCAGATCTGATGACTGACCACCCAGATCTCACACAGACATGATGGTGGACGGTCATCTGACGGTGGAAATAGTGAATTTACATGAATCTGACTCTTTAGCTCTTCGGATCCGTCTTTAGACCAACATGACGGCAGCGCTGGGTCAGGTTTGGTGCTCCAGGCGGCTCTAAATTGGTTCCAGCTTAGCCCCCATGTTGCTACGTCACTAAATGTCTCTCCTAATATGTCATTTAAACACCCCTGAAAAACATGAAGGATTTCTGCAGTTAGTCCAGTTAGCTGCGAGCTAACCAGGTTTCCACCCAGATGTTTGACTACTTACTCTTCCATCACCTTAATCCTTTACAGATTATCAATCAGGTTTAAGTCAGGACTCTGTCTGGGCCCATTCAAAACGATACATTTTGAATGGGCCTAGTGGAGCTAATTTTTTAGCTTAGCTTAGCTCTTCAATAAAGTTCTACTTCTGCGGTGAAATTTTGACTGTTTACGCTCTCATGTTCTTCATTGTTAGCGTCAGTTAAACACCGTGTTGATATCACACGTTAGCATTTTCACTAACTTTGAAAATGTTGAGCGCGTTTAGCTTCCCTTAAATCTTTCCAGACAAGTTCTAAAGCAGAAATTCACTGAACTCTTATGAACTTGAATTGATTTAGAGATTAGTGTTGAAATTTTGGATATCGACAGTTAACTCGCTCACGTTCTTTAGCAATACCACCAGCTAATTATGTGGTTGTTTTTAAGCCTAAACCTGCTGAGGGAATGAATAATTTTGGGTTTTCTGAACTCCAAGAAGAGCTCAGAGACCAAAGAAGAGTCCAGAACCGTAAAGGACGGAGTAAGTTTACCGTTTTCTTAAGAGCTCTGAGTACCAAATTCAGCCCATCTGTAATGCATAGGAAGACTTGTATGTCAACATCCAAGTCATTCATTGAAAACACATGACCCAGTTAGCATTGCAGTGTTAGCACACCTGGAAACATAAACAGCTGCCTTTGGTTTGATTTAGCTGGTTTTCATCTTCGGAAATGTGGAGGAAGGTGAATCTGGAAATTTCTAGGAAGACGTTGTTATATTTTGTCAGATCACTTTCCTCCCACATGAAGAAACTCCTGAAATCTGTCATTAAAAAGGTTAAATATCTTAATTTTAGCTGCTGGTGGAGTATGACTCCACACAAGGCTTTTGTTAAGTCTCCTACACAGACAGGAAAACACCCAACCCTCCACATGTGCTCACACTCATGTGTTCATCCACTTATGGTTTTTACAGAATTTCTATAAAACTACAACATTAAGCTGCTGCCACTTCAGTAGATTAATGTTCAAAAATATCCAAAATGAAAAGTTGTCACAACTCAAACCACCTAAGTTTCTTAGATCTTTACTGACTTTCCTGTTGTTCTGTCTGCTGGTTGATCTAATAATTCTGTAAAATAGATCATTTATAATCAAAAATCGAGACGGTTTAGGCTTATTTGGAGGAATGTATGTATGTATATATTTGAACCTGTATGATTCTGACTGTGGATTAGAGAAAATTTACCATAAATTAAAAACAAAGCAAACAGTTTTTGTTGTGTGCATATAAATTAGGGGTGGGAATTTTTTACTAACTCACGATTTGATTAAAATTCGTGATGATTTCTGCTTTAATCGGTTGGAAAGGATCCTCATGATCTGCTTTGCAAGGCAGAATGACAAACTGAGACGTTAAGGTGTCACGTTTATTACATTTTAAATATTACGCCATGTTTAGCTGGAATTACTCCGTCCCTGCTTCCTCCATTTTGTTGTAACGAAGTGTCACGTAGAGAGCGCTTCGCCCCATGAACAACAACGTTGCATTTTCCATCCAGAACTTTTTAGTCATTTTACAGCGTTTGTAATTGTAAAAAATGTGCGTAATTTGTCACCAAATCGGAAAAACACTTCGTATTAATATCTCCTGCGGATACAAACACCAGAGAGCGAACTATTGATGTCGCTCTCCAATCGTATTTCTGTGAAGACATTCAGGGATTTTCTTTTCTTTTACGTTGCAATAATGTAGTCAGTGACATCTTGGATACTTAACGGCTGAGGTTTTTCCATATAATATGTCGTTAGGTTTTATATCTTTTTCTTTAGGATACAAATGTACCACAAACTCTCTTTCCATTCCTAAAAGTTCCTAAAACATAAACAAAAACTTTCTGTAAGAAGAAAAGAAAAAGTAAAAATACATTCAAACTATTTGGACTATTTTTGGGATATTTTCATGGTGTAATAAAGTTTCCTGGCAGTTTTAATTGCTTTTTTTGTGTATTTAGTCTGAATGGTTAATAAAGGGACATTTTCATATGCATCTCACACAAACAAAAACATGAAGTTAACATCTCGGCTTTCAACCAGTTTCTGCACCAAAGGGTTAAGAATGTATAAACACGTTTTCAGTGAGGCTCTTTAAATGTGAACATATTTTAAATAGATATTTGCTGTTGTTATGGCTGTATGCAAAATAAACAGGGGTGTAATTACTGACTTATTGCGAGGTATCGCATGTTTTGTGCATTTCTGCTTAAAACATGGCAACAAACTTCTGACCCATCGCAACACGGCGTACTGAGCTCCGGACTCTGTGACGTCGCTCTGCTCTGCTGTAGCTTAGCTCCAATATGTTTCCAAGGTGATCAATCTTCATTTTACAGTTTTTTTGCACAGTAAAGCTCATGTGCACTTCTGTTTTTCTGGGAATTTGGTAAAAACCAAAAAGTCCAAATGTTTCCCTTGAACGGAGACGGGACCGGCTGAATCTCTGATTTTTGTAGCTTCCTCCGCGCATGCGTTCCGTCTCCATGGCGACGTGAGGACGTTGCCTCAGACAGCGGATTTATTTCACTGTAAAAATTTCTACACTGATTTTAGGACGTTTTTAATCGATTCTGAATGAACGTAGAGTTGAACTCGTGTCTGTGTTTGTCCTGCCTTCGTTTTGAAAGCTGCTGACAGCTGTTATTTGTATTTCTCGTTCGCGCTGCCCTCAGATGTCGTCCTCGATGTCCAAATGTCGGGTTGACGGCTGCAAAATACAGAGGAACTGGGTAATTACTGGCTGTGCACTGAAAGAAGAGGATTTGTCGAGCACTCGCTCCAGAACTAATGGCACCCTGAGTGCCGCTTCGCCTCTCAGCACCTCTTTCCTGTTTCAGGTGAAACCTTTACTTATTTGCTCGTCTTTCCCAGGTAATCCAGGTAACACTCAGCACAAGGTGTGAAGCTCTGCAAATTACAGGACTCTACTGTATATACATGTTTTCTATTCAGTTCTGCAGATCTGTGTTGACTGATCTGAGTTTTTACTTTGTTTCGTCCATCTTTGTGGTATTTTGTGTTTGTCTGACTCCTCCTTCATAAACCTAACCGTTTTAACTCCACCTTGTTTCTTCACTCGTTATTCGCAGCATTAGAATCTGAAATTACATTTATAGTTCGATAAATTAAACAGAATTCTGCAGCACATCTACATGTTAAGGTTTTCAAAGTCAAGCTAGCATAACTTTGACTTCCCTCTCCCACGATATATATATATTTTTAATTAAAACTCTTTTTCTGGCTTTATTAGTTGTCATAGTAGCAGAGCTTTGCCTCCCTTCTTCTTTTACATAGCATGCTTACATTCAAGATGCTTGGCAGCTAAAACCAGTGCTAGTCATCGTCAGCGAGCCACTTTTTGCGCTCCAGCAGGGAGATGCGGGGTCGGATCTCGCGCGAATGACGTCACATTGCCAGGGGTCTATAGAAACAAGTTTTATCGGAATTGGCAAGTTTCCATTAAGCAAATTTATTTTCATAATTTGCGCAATTCTATGGCTAATGGAAACCCAGCTGGTGTTTTCTTGTCTTGGTCAACATAAATCAGGAATGGAAAACGAGTTGACTGGACATTACTGGCTAGCAGGTGTTGCAGAAGTTAAAGATCTTTCTCTCCAGTTTCTGCGGCGAAAACTAGAGAATTCATTAGACGTAAAGCAGGGCACACTTTTCCTCCGGGTGGTCAGCTCGTCTGCTGCCTTCAGTCTGGATGGGAGCTGGTTTCCATGACCACCAGGTGCAGATTATTCCCCCACAAAGCAGCGTTTGGCTGAAGCGGGGGAAACCGGATCTGTGTACCTGGCACTTTGTCCCGGTCTCCAGCTTCAGGTCGTGTTCACTAGTCTTCTTTGACAGCCTGCTGAACACAAAGGGACATGAAACCAGAGACCCTCTCCCCCCACCCCACCAACTCCAACCTTCACTCCATATTTTCCTTCTCCGGTTCTAGGAAATGTATACCATCGGCTTTTCACTCTCCATGATTTATGGCCAATGCCAACACTATAGACCGCTCTATGTCTCTACTGGTGATGTGATCCTTTTAGTATTATCAAAAAGATGCAAACGGCGTTAAACCCAAGCACCAGCTACCACCCATTTCCCCTTTTTAATGAATGAATAGACCATTCAGCATTTCACGAGGCCCCTCTCGGGAATGCCATTGTGCATTTTGAACCTCACTTTGCAGTTATATCCCTCCTTTTTTGCTCTCCACGTCTGCTTATCTTCTGATTGACTCTCATGATGTGTGTGCCGCTTTTCAGGGCATCCTTGAATTCCACTCATTCACCCGTCCTTCAACAGCGGCCGTCCCGTCTCTGGAGGCACTTACCCTCACAAATCTCACACCATGGGGGTGTGAACTGAGGAGAATCCTATGGGACAGGGAGATTACCACCAAGGCCACAGATCTTGTGACAAAAGAGGGATTTTGCTGAGTCCGAGACTTTGGATTGAGTTTTTTTCACCGTAAGCATCAGAAGGCTGGAAGGGAAGCCTCCAGGTGCGTTTGGTTTGGACGAGTTAAGCTTTAAAAGCCAAAGAACGGAGAAAAGACTCCAGCAGGGCCTCTAGACGTCGCTGCTTGCGTCTTGTTTTACACAAAACAAATAATTTGGTTCCTTCTAGCTGTGAAATGTGAATCGGGAGCTTGAGGACAGTTAAAATCAATTCACTGACGTCATCGCGTGATGAAGATGCGTCACTTTGCTTCCCTTTTCGACATCAAGCCCAAGTTGAACGATTTCATACAGAGTTTTGTGCCAGCTGTTGTCTGATTGGTCAGAAGTTTGTTGCCATGTTGCGATGGTGGTATTTCACTTCAACTAATCCATTTTTGTATTTGCAGGCATCGTAAATACGGAACGTTTCTCTGACGCGGGGAGGAATTATGTACATTGTCTAAGATTCCCCAGGAAATAACTACAAAGACTATCAAATGGCCAAAAACTCCTGAATGGAAATTACAACGTTGGCGTCCATGGAGGAGTTTGCAGAAAGGTGGCGCTCGCTACGCGACACTTCGCCAAAACAAAGCGGAGGATGCAGGGAGGGAGTAATTCCATCTAAACATGGATTAATATTTAAAATTTAATAAATATGAAACTTTACTGTCTCGATTTGTCATTCTGCCCTACAAAGCGGACTGGAGGAGATCACGAGGATTCACACTGAGATTAAAGCAGAAATCAAAATTGATTTTGAATCAAATTCTGGCCCCAGAAATTGGAATCGAATTGTGAGAAAGTAAACGATTCCCACTCTGCTATGTTTACATTTCACTGCTAAAAGTACAACTCTTTGCACTCTTTCCTGTTTTTCCCAAGGTGGAGTGTTTCTTCAACACAAACAGCAAACACTGTCTGCTCTGGTTTTGGCATTTCGCTTAAATACTCGGCTTCTTTAACCGCTTCTTATAGCCGCAGGCGACACGAATACTTTTTACAGGCGAATTATGTGCACTTGTACAATTTCCTCTACAAAGACGGATGAAAATTGCTACGTTGTCGTCCACAGAGGAGCCCGTCTCTGTAGCGCTTCGTTGGAGCAAAACAGTGGGAATGAGTGTGCCGAACACCGAAGTTGTGTGAGAACACGAAGGTACGGCTCGGGTTTGGATGAAGTATGGGAAAGACTGAAGGCTCCCACATTTCTCCTTCTTTTCCTCTAATCCAAATGGATACTAGCAAGTTAGATGGGTTTGCTGGGAGTCCAACCCCGTTTCTTCACCACAGTTCAGCTTAGCTTCACCAGGTTATTATACGGTGCAGGCGGAGCGCTGGGCGCCTGAATGGTTATGCTTCATACCCTCTGACATCGTTCTGGTCCAGGTGGTTCAGTGCCATCAGAATTAGAGACGGGAAAGATTGTAGACTGTAAACATTTAGAGGTGCTTTAAAAGATTTGTAAGGCTTTTGGTCCAGACAGTGCCATTATTGGCAGGTTATCAGACATAGATAACCTGAGTAAACCCAAGAAGCAGTTTTCAAATGACAAAAAGCTTTTTAGGTCACAAATTAACTGTGATTGAACCATTTCATGTAAGAGGTTTAGCCAGACTTAGGTTGCTTAATACCTGAACTGCAGATGTCAGAAACTATTGAAATAGTACATCTGATGAATGAAAGATTTCTAAAAGCAACATGTTATCTAAAAAGATCCCATCAAAATTAGTAGAAAAAACAAAGTCAATAGCTGAATTTCCATTGACCTTAAAATTGCTCAAATTGGAAATACGAAAATGGAAATACGGCATTTTTGAAAAAAGCTTTTGCACTAGAATGATTTGTTTTTACAGCTGTGTCAAAATTTGTGTATTTCACAAAACACTTTTGAGTCGCATCAACAAACGGATGTTACTACTGGCAGAAACTACAAAGAAGATAAGAAGAGATCAAAGGATGTTTTAATCTCTTATCACCTGAACAAATTAGATTTTAATCACGTTTCTTATTTAGAAATACCACATTTGTTAAATTGTGTTTTTTCAACATTTTTAATGGAATACCAAAAAAGTTTGCACACATTTGAAATGGAAATTCTCCATGTGTTCAAGGGAAACTGATTTATCACAGTTGATGACTATCAGAAATCCAGCAGGAGAACGTCCAGTCCAATGTGGCCTAGCCAAAGCCTGGACTCCAATCCAGTTAAGATGCTGTAGTTTGATGTTAACACTTGGCTGGTCCACTCATCGTTGTCCTCTCCATGAGTATATGGTGTCCAGGGTTTGTAGCGTGACCGTTAGCTTGCGCTGTTTGGTTTCCTCCTGACATGTTGCTGAGCGTCATGGTGAAATATCTACTTTGGTCTGATGTGGCCAAACGTCGTCATTCCAGAAGTCGTGTTTTATTCAGATGCAGCCATAAATCACCTGATCCTGTTGGTTTTAGAGACACGACTTTCCAAATAGCCATACCTGTTCAGTGTTTGTCTAATTGTCCTGTCATGAACTTTAACCTTTAACCTGCTAACTGAAGCTTGTAAAGTCTGAGACGGAGCTCTTTTCTTTTCTTTTCTGGTCCACTGGCAGCTTTCTGAACCGTTTTCCTCTTGGGAATAATCTTTCTCTCTGAGTGATGATGGACTTTAGACAGATTGAATCTGATTTTATTTTCCAGATCAGTTTTTGTTTATTAACAACACCTAACACTGACATTAAGCTGGATAAAAACTAAGCACAGTTTTAGTTGCATTAGCGAAACTATTGTTTACGATTGGTGTTTCAGGGTTAGCTTTGCCCACCACATCAGTCTTGCAGGTGTATGTTGGTGTCACTGAAGGCTGCTTCATTATTAATATTTCAGCTTTCACCTACATACATCACCACATATCTAATACATTTTACAGCCTTTCTATTTATTTCTGCTCGGATTTGTTGCTTGTTTCTAAAACAAAAACTCAAGTGTTTTTCATTTCTCATGCCTCATTTGTGGGAAGAAATATCCAGCGATTGCACATTTCAGTCTGCATTTCCTGGTAGCTTAAAGGCTTTCCGCCCCCACAGCAGAAATTAGCAAGTATTAGTGGAAAAATGCCTAAAAGGAGGCCAGGATTGCAAAAGTTGGTGAGGCTTCAGTAGGATTAAGCCGTTGGGCTCTGCTGAGCTGCAGGCTCCAGGAAAAAGGAAAAGGTCACTCTTTTCTTCATCAACACATTTAGTTGCAGCTGTAAAACTGACAGCAGTACAGATGACCTAATTATCTATTCTTTCATCTCTTATGTTGCTTTTAAATCCATTTTTAAAAACCGGTCAGACTCATTACTCTCTCCAGTTTAATCCCAATCACATGGACTATAAACGGCGTTGCTTTGCCGAGGCTGAAGCGGAGTTAGACCGTGACCTCTGCCATTTTTTTTTTTTTTGAGCTGAAGTGGGCAGTCTGGGAACAATAACCGCTGGCACCCTGGGATCTGCTAATTGAGGGACCTGATATTGTCTGGCGGATGAAAGCCTTCTTTGTGGTATCTCCCGATCTGCTGTATCACCCCGCGGCCGCCGATAGCCGCGGTAGCCATGACGCCATCCCCCTCCCAGCGCCATCTGCATTCTTTGTCGGGGATTTAAGTGTCAATTGAAGGTGAGGTGTAATATTTCCAAAACGACTGGAAGAATGTTCCAGTTGGACGTAAAGATTTGTTCTTGAACATGACTGAAAGATGAGTTCTGCAGCAGGAACGGAGAGAGATCAATCTTTGTTTGAATGCATACGCAGGTGCGCAGGTAGCAGCATTTTTCCCCCTGATTACAAAGTCCAAGGCCTGTAAAGGCAGGCAGAGGTTTTACATGAAGTGTGTGAAGAAATGATTTATTGAAAAGGGGAAAATCTGGAGAGAGACTCGGAAAAGGGCTCTTCTGTTGAAATGTTAAAACATATCAGGGCTTTATTGCTGGGAGTGAAAGTTTTCACTTTTTAAAACCCTTTTTAATTTTTAAAATTCTGTCTGTTAAAATTCAGAAAACAATACAAGAAAATTGTCTTTGGATGCTTCCTGAAAGGGGCAGTTTCATTTAAAATCGACTGCTTTTAGTTTTCATCATGTTATAATGTCATTCCCTCAAAACAGCGTAGGACGCCTACAGCAAGTTAAACCAAACATGTTTAAAGACGGCTGTAAAGCCGCTTCATTTACCTCTGCAGTTTGAACTTGGGTCTTGGTTTGACATCAGTTCTGCTTCTTATCACACTTTCTCTCTTTTTAACCGTTTAAATGAAGAAAGAAACAGAAACAAAACAAAATGGAAAAAAATTTAATTACATTAAAATGAAAATTCAACTTTGTAGTTGAAGTTGGCGTGGTAGCATTAGCTTCCACTAAATGCTGTTGGATTAGCATGTTAGCATTAGCATTCACTCATTAGCACAGATAACAATTTTAGCAAACTCCATGTACTTGTGATGATTATTAATAATCTCTATTAATGAAGCTGCTTCAGTAGCTAAAACTTTTCTCTTTAGTTAAAATCTGTGTTTGGAAACAGCCATTTCTGAACTAAGCTAAGCTAAGCTTGATCCAGACTCTCTTCTGGTAATTTCTCTCTCATCCAGTGGATAAAAACCAACTTCTTCCAGGAAACCTGCAGCTGTTTAAGACGTTGTGGCTGTGCAGCGCATCTCCTTTGAGTGTTTGATACAAGCAGGGATAAATATTTAACATCCTTTTTAAGTGTTTAGCATGAGGCTGTTAGGTGGTCAGCGTCCTGTGTAAGCCACAAGGGAATCCTAAGAATGCCCTGGAGGACAGAGGCGGGTCTCTGTTTTAATAAATAAAGTCCTGGAGTTCTGTTACTTGGTCCGAAGCCTCCGGCTATTATTGGTTTTTCTCCTTAGCTTTCAGAACGGCACCTTGTAGCTCAGCCGCTGCAGATTTAAGCACCTGTAATGACTCTGCTGTTAGATTGACTAGATTAAGCAACACTCAGAAGCTCCCTGTGAATTACACCCGAGGGCATCCATGTCTGCTAAACATCTGAGTCAGGTTGTGGCTTTTAAATGGATCATATTGTTTCTCTGACGCGTCTTTGTCTAATTATGCTCCTCCAACGTGGCTCATTTAGAGAAAAATGCTCATTAAATCTGAAAAACCACTTGCAGGTATTGGCTGGTCCCAAATTAGCCGCTTGCTGTTTTGTTCTGGAGAGACAGAGGTTTGGACTTGTCTCATCTGCTTCTTAAACTTTTGCTGTTTGTGCATTAAAACCTCTCAACAGATTGGGTTAGTCACTACCGCTTTCTTTGTTTCACCGGGGTTTGTTTAGACGATAAAATCTGACAAGTCCTTACGAGTTTTTCACATTGATTTGAGCAGGAAAAGACATAAAATATTTTTAAATAAACCGCTGTCTTGTCTGCAGCTCCTCCAGCAAAGGATAATTTGCTGGTTCAGCATTTAGAAGTTAAAATTTAAGATTAACAATACAAAGAAAAATCAAAAACTACAATTAAGTCATTAAACTTAAATATTTGTCTCAGTATGAGCCAGAGAAATAATTCGATTGATTGTGGGCGAATCCAAATCTGGGCTCTTTTATTGAGAAAGATGATCGTCCAAACCATGAATTTGAAAACTTTGTGTTTTAAATTATCGACTGTTTCTCTTTAGTTTCAGCTGAACGACATGCTGCTGTAGCGCTTTCACATTGTTTGTTTGCTTCTTTTGCTAATTTTGAAACATTTCTTCCAGTGGAGAGAACATTTTCCCCAATCGGCTAATACGCTAACAACAGAGCTAATTTTTCACTTAAAATGCTAAAAGCTCTGATTTGTGTATCTGTTTTGTAAACTTTCAGTTGAATAAACTGATGTTTTCCTCCCTCACATTTAGCTTCCCCTAAGCTAATTTTTTTTCAGAATAACTTTTAAAGCATTAATATACTTGGCTATAAACTTTCAGTTGAATAAAGTTTGACGTTGGTGTTGAAGTTTTGGTTTGTGCAAATAGACATTTATCTTCATGCTCTTATTTTGAAGTAGGTGCAGACTGTTTACACAGCATTTCCTGTCCTAAAGTTCTCTATCTTTTCCCCCAATAACTTTAAAACAAGAAACATTCAGGAACTAAATAAAACAGACAGTAGAGGACAAGATGTAAATACAATATCTCAGAGGAGAACGGCAGAAAAGCACCTTTGGCTAAGCTGTTTGAATCTCATGTTTTCTTTTTAGACTGAAATAAGTTTGCAGCTCTCATATTGTGAATAACTACTAATCAGACCTACACACCACCCCCGTCCCACACAAACTAAGCTTTAAAGTTGATTTCCTGACATTATTGGACAGCTTCTAATGCAGCACTGTGATGAAAAAGCAACAAAGGCTGCAAGACAAACAAAGGAAAGCAGGGTTTTACCTGTCAGAGTCTCATTTAGACACACAACCTGAGTCATTTTACAGGCTGCAACTCGCTCTTAAAGCCACTGCAGAGACCTCAGCATGTTAAAGCACTTTGCTGTTTGAGGTATGCATCTGCAGGAGCCTCCCTCCAGCTGCAGAAACCAGCATTAAGCCGTATAGCCTCAGAGTTTTCTAATAAACACGGTTGCTAATGTCTTTAACTACCTTTGTGTTGAGGAGGGAAGTGCACAGAAACTGTTGGCAGCGCTGACATGATGGATTATTTCATTTTGCTTCTCTTTAACCTTCAACTTCATGTTTAACCTGAGGGCAAGTCAAGTCAAACCTCCCCTGCTGCAGGGCCGCGTTAAGCTAGCAAAAACCCTGGCTGCTCTCCAAGCGTCACTACATCACGGCAGGTTCACTACGGGAGGTGAAGCGTCCACAGGCTACAAATTATGCCTTGATAAAGTCAGCAGGCGGCTAACAGGCTGCAGTTTTCCTACGTCTTTACTGGACAAAACATCTACACAAATCAGCGCTTAACATTTATCTGGAAGAGTTAGCTTAACAGAAGCTAAGTACGCTAAACAATTTCACACTGAAGTGTGAAGTGAAAAATTAGTTCTGCCGTTAGCGCATACTAAACAAAAATGTGAAAGCAAAATAGCGTTTAGCTGAAGCTAATGCTAAAGAACATGAAGGAGGAAACAGCTGATTGTTGATGTTTGAATTTATTTAAATAAATTTTAGCCTGAAACCTGTGCTTTAGAATTTATCTGCAAAAATTTTGTGGACAGAAGCTAAGTGTGCTAAACAATTTCAAACTTATTAAAAATGCTAAAGTGATAAGAAAAGCGGAAGTGTGGCCTCTGCTGGAAGTAACATTTTCAAAATTAGGAAAAGCACGAAACAAAAATGTGAAACTGAGATAGCAAAATGGTGTTTATGTGAAGCTAATGCTAAGCAGTTGGTCGTTATTTAACTGAAAGTTTACAAAACAACCAACTTAATTAACACTTCAGAATTTGAACAGAAAATTAATTTAGGGGAAGTTAAGTACGCTAAATGTTTTCAAAGTTACCAGAACGCAAAACAAAACATTAGCTTTGTTACTAGTGGATTAGCGGAAGAGTTAGCGCCGCTGGTTAAAGGCGTCCCGGCTGTGCAAACCTCCACCAGCCCTGCAGAGATATCCAGTTACCTGCTGAGGTAACCAGGTCTGATCTGACCTAAAAACCTGCAAAGTTGGAAAGTTTCCTTCTTCTTGCAGTTGAAATGTTTCAGTCTTTTGCTTTATTTTAAGCTCACAGACGGACGACACCATCGCTGCTACGGACTGCACCTTTAAGGGTTTCATTTTCTTTTCAGAGTAAATCACGAAGCTGCTGGGGCCTCCGAGGGTCGCTGCAGGGTGAGAGCAAACCAACAAGCCGTTTTAACCAGTGGTGGACACATGTCCGCTAGTAGCAGAGCTAATGCTTCATTTAGCGCTTCTGCTAACTTTGAGAGTCATACTTAGCTTGGGCTATCAGTTTAGCATTAGCTTCCTCATAATACTGTTAGTAAAGCATTTCAGCATTAGCAGACCTGATATTTAGTCAGTACTATCAGTGCAGTGAACTTTAGTGCCCACCACTGGTTTTTACGTTATAAGGAAATCCAAAATTCGTTTGGATGAGATAAAAAAATAATTATGAGATTTATTTCTTTTTAAAACCAAAATATCTTCTTTTTTAGAAAAGAAAGGTGGTAGCAGTAAATCAGCAACAGCTGTTGGGGTTTTAAGAAGAAACCGGGTGAGGAGTCAGAGGAAACCCCTTTATGCCTTTCTAAGAAGTCATATTTTATATCCCGTTATGAAAAGATACATTCCTGAATTTATTTCAGTTAAACACTTGTGTAGGTTTTAACAGATGACCATGAGAACATTTACTTCATCCTCAGATGTAGGAGGCGTCCAGTTTCATTAGCTGCCCTGAAGCCATTTTCCCATCCGTTTCTGCATTTTATCTCCTCTGACTTCATAAACTCCAGCCTCTGAATGCCCTTCCTGTAACAATTTGTAGCTGTCCAGGCTTATGTACTTTCTGTTGTTGAATGGCGCATTGTTTGTCTGGAAGGAGAACGAGGCCACACACATACAAACATCCACTCCTCCTCTTCCTCCTCCTTCCAACAGGAACCTGCGTGTGTGTGCAGCTCCAAGCTGAAACTTTCTGGATCTCTGTCTCGTTTCTGAGTGACACGCACAGGGAAATCTCCCTGGTGAAAAGTCTGCGCTCAGGGGGAATGCCTGAGCGCAGACAAAAGCGGCGTATCCTCACTTGGCTCCTCCACCCATTGCGGTTAAACGCAGCAGGACGGCGGTGGAGAGCTCCTCGGTTCGGTTCAGATTGCAGGAATATCCATGAAGCTGAAAGATTTCTGTTGTCTCCATTTGGTGCTCATTCCGATGAGACTTGGGTTAGGACGATAGAAACGTCACAAACTGACGGTTAGAGCCTCATTCTTGCTTCAGACTCTGGAGGTTTCCAGACTTTTGTTTCTGCTCAGCTCTCTGAAGGTCCCACCAAAGCATTTCAATCACATAGAGGTCTGAACTTTGACTAGGCCATTGCAGGACCTTGATTCTGCTGTGTTTGATGACGATGTTGGACAGATGGACTGACAGTAGAATACTTTGGTCTCTAGAAGAGATCATTACTTGAACTGTTTTCTAAACTTTCAGTTGAATAAAGTTCAACATCTGTGATGAAGTTTTGGTTATCGACTGTTAAGAATCTGTAAAGTAGTGAGCCATTTATATTCATGCTCTTATTTTGAAGGGAGTGAAGAGTGTTTGCACAGCAGTTCTGCTTCCTGTCCTCATGTTCTCTCTCTGTTTTCCTCAATAACTTTATTTCAATCTAGAAACAAACAAAATAAAGCAGAAAGTAGAGAACAATAAATATCATAAATACAATATGTAAATATGTACAATATGTTTGTGATTAGAGTTTTAGGGTTAGCACAACTAGTACGATGGTATGCTGAGTTGTTTCTGCTGATTCATAATTGGAAAATATTTTAAACAGGAAAAAATCCATACTTTTAACTTAATCTGCTGAACCAACTTGTATTTAATCCTACATTACAGTTTATATTTTGTTTATCGGACCAAACATCCCTTAATTACTCCAAAGTTTTACTGAATGTAATAAAAATGCGTGAATATGAGTGGAGTGAACTCATTTTGTCTGAGGTGAGCGAGTTCAGGCATCTCTAAGGCTTTGACACTAAAAACACAAACATCATAACAGAGAGTATATCAGTGTCAGAATCAGAGCCAAGTATTTGCTCAATGAAGCTGCAGTGAAAAGCAGCCGCTGCTCAAACACAGAGCTTTTCTTCTTCTGCTGCCGCTAAATGACACCAGGGCAAATAATGCGACACATTGAGACGAGTTCTGTCAGATCTTTGATGTGGAGGATGAAAGGTCTCTGGTGTGCAAGAGACGGTAATCTGAAGAAAACCAGACCAGATATTTATCTTTATCCAAAACAGCAAAATCAAAGGGCTCTTATGGTGAAAACTTCTCATTTGGCACGTTTTCATACTTCCATTTGGATCTCAATTGATTATAAAAACAACCCAACGGTTTAAACAAATCCACCCAGTCGCTTTTTGGAAATTATTTAATGATTTTGGTGTCAGAAAAATGAGTCATTTCAAAAACCTTCCAGATGTTAAGTTACATTCAGTGTTACCTAGCAACCCAACCAATGCCCAGGGCCGTTACCTAGCAACCCAAGCCATGCCTAGGGCCGTTACCTAGCAACCCAAGCCACACCCAGTGCCGTTACCTAGCAACCTAAGCCACACCCAGTGCCGTTACCTAGCAACCTAAGCCACACCCAGTGCCGTTACCTAGCAACCCAAGCCATGCCTAGGGCAGTTATCTAGCAACCTAAGCCTCGGCCAGGGCCGTTACCTAGCAACCTAAGCCACACCCAGTGCCGTTACCTAGCAACCTAAGCCACACCCAGTGCCGTTACCTAGCAACCTAAGCCACACCCAGGGCCGTTACCTAGCAACCTAAGCCACACCCAGTGCCGTTACCGAGCAACCCAAGCAGAGCTCCAGCATCTTTGGTCATCTAGTTTTACTGCTGCCTGTGCTGAACAATGGCTGCTGGACTGCAAAAACACAAACCTTGTCAAGTAGTTTTGGTCGAGTTTCTAGTACAAATATCTTAATACATTTGAAATAAGATAAAACTAACTTACAAATAACTTCTCAGCAAGAAATAGGAGATTTATTCAAGTCAATAATTTCTTAATATTTGTGAAAAAAGTACAAGTTCCACTGGCATATTATTTTCGTTTTTAACTGGTACTTTGCCCATTAATATTAAAGAATTATTACGAAACAAACTCCTATATTTTGTTGAAAAGTTATTTGTAATGTATTTTCTGTTTTATTGTGTACTAAAACATTTAGAAACTGGAGCAAAACACTTGGTATAAGCTTGTGTTTTTGCAGTGAAGTGCTTTGTCATTGACTCGCTGCACAGAAACCACTTGCGGCATTCTTGGTGTTTGCGCAGCAGGCTTGACTTTTGCTTGTCAAAGATGTGTGTTTGTATAATTGTGCATCTGTTTGCAGCCGTTTTCACATGTGAGTGTAAACGTCGAGTTGGGGGCGTGGCCAGCTGCTGTTTATTTGGATTTAAAGTGACAGAGGCCCTAAAACAATTAAAATCTCATTAGCTAAGAATGATATGGAGCGAAAAACGTAGTGAACATGTTTTGTATAGGCCATAGACCTATCCTAACCTGTTTAAGGAAGCGTAAGTGACCACCTGTGAAAGCCTAACTTCACTCTTTGCATTTAATGAATTTTACCAAACCGCTATCTGGATTTTTCTGTGGTTTCTTTGGGGAGTTTTAGGAGCAATTTCCCTCAAATAATTACTTGAGCCTCAGAAAATGATTCTGCAGCCGTCTGAATAGCAGCTCAATGCAAAGCAAATCCCTGTTTTAGTGTTTAGGAAGTCAAGGCCCACGTCGACCCGGTGGGATGAATTCAACCACAACCTCTCCCTTTCTCTTTCTGACTGCTGCTCTCCTCCTACACGCCATCATTAAAGGCCAACAGATGTTAGCCGCATCACATGTGGATCGAAATCCCCCCGCCCCCACGCCAGCGTTTTATTATGCACTTCACCACTGCCGTAAATCTCTCCAGGGAATCGAACCGTCGCCTGTGTCTGAATGACCAAACAAACGTTCCCCCCAGGCGGCAAACGTAGCCGCTGCTCTTCTTTCACATGCAGGAGATTCGGGTATCGGGAATCCTGAACCAACATGATCGGAATGCCGTTTTTCCCTGCTTTGTCCCGTCTCTGTTTGACATATTTTTTGTTCTTTCGGGATAATTTGACCTGGAATGTTTTCACGTCAGGCTTCAGAGCTCATGGGCAGCAGCTGCTCAGGTAGGAGAGTGAAATCAGTAATCAGACATCAGAGGTTTGGGTTGTAGAAATTTGATTTCTTTTTCTGATGCATTTCTGCAGCTAAAATCAAAAACTAAAATCTTAAACTTTTACACCTTTTACTATGCCACATGCTACAATCATAAACTTCTGTTTATTTTTTTAAGAAATTGTAATCTATGATGCTCCTAAATAAAATCCCAGCTCTATGTTGTTGGATAACCATTAGCTCCAAGTTATCAGGGCTCGTATTCCCCAACAATCCTGTTTTCCCACCTGATTATTGGTTCAATTGGGAGCAACACCGCAAAATTTGTTACATTTCGAGCTGCTGTGGTTCTCTCTCTGCTCTGAGTCAAACCAACCAAACCCTTTTAAAAACCTGTTCCCCTCCTGGCCTGAGGGGGCGCTGCACCAAGGACCAATGAAGGGAACAACACAAAAATATCTCAAGAAGACACTGAGTGCAGCTTCCTTCTTCACCAAATGGAAATAAAAATTGTGTGGCGTCAGATTTAAGCGGTTGTAGATCGCTTCAAAAGCAGGAAGTGAACTACAGCCCAAAGCATTCTGGGTAAATGCAACCAAAACAAACATGAGATTCTAGTGCTAGTGGGACAAATGTCTCATGATCGTTTGCCAAAGACAAAAGATAAATCCTCAAACCACTAAAATCTGACTGCACTCTATTTTTGTTTCCATTTCGTGAAGAAGGAAGTTGCGCTCAGTGTCTTCAAATGTTTTTCTGTCGTTTCCATCAGTAGTTCTAGGTGCAGCGCCCCCACAGGCCAGGAGGGGAAGAGGTTGCTCAAAGGGTTTGGTTGGTTTGGTACAAACCATTACTGAAAATGTTACGAATGTTGCAAATTTGTTCCCCAAACAAGCCGAGTCTACCAGACTATCAGGTGGGAGAACAGCCTTAAACACACATAATTCTGATAAATGGAAGACAATTTTAAGAAAGGAAACAAAATCCGGAGCTTGGAGTTAAGAACAGATTCATTAAATTAGTCTTCATGTCAAAACGTGCTTCTGAATGATCATAGATGTGGTGAGACTTAAGTATGGAAACAAAAGGAAAAACAAAAAGCCAGAGCCAGACCTCTGTCTCCATGAAACTGATGTGAAAAGCAGACCTGGGGCTCATTAAGGTGAAGCAGCCACAGACATTACCTTGACTGGTCGTTCATGATGATGTGCTGTCTGATAATTGATGACTCAGCAGCATTCAGGTTTGCCTGTATCGTCTTGTCGATTCGGAAGCATGGAGGCTTTCATCTGCAGCTTTTCCAGCGTTTACAGTCGGATTATGAATAAGAATTTCCAGAGTTTTTATTCCAGGGAATAGACGGACTTACCTTTGGCATGATGGAGGAAGAAGGAAAAGATGAAGGGTAAATTCTGAGAAATAAGACAAAAAGGCTAATTAGGTTACCAAACAAACAGACGAGTTTCATTACTTTTTAAAAATATTGTGACATTATGATGGGAGGAGACATGAAGCAAGGATCTTGGGTTGAAACTCTTCCATTTCACCCCAATCACTCCATCTTATTGGTGCCTCAGCTGAAACTATGAGGCCTGGACAGCTTTAGGTGTTTTGGCCTACAGGGTCCAGGAAGGTGGACCCTGTAATATCATCATGCTGTTTGTCCTGCATGCTGTTCACACCAGCATAGTAAACACAGAGACCATGGCAGAGAGGATCGGCTCTTACGAGTCCACAGGTTTGGAGGACACGATGATTGATGAGCTCCAGCATCAATCCAGTTCGCCTGCTGCAGGTTTGGTCTAACGGTACGTCCTTCCTCATCTCTCAAATTCCTCGGCTGGTCATCCTGGTCTGGCTGAAAATGTCTGTCTGTGATGGTCGTCACCCAACTGCACCAATGAGAACGGATTTCGGGAGTTTGCCCCGACCATGCAGAACCACGCAGCAGGCAAATGTGACCATCATCCAACCTCTTCACGGCAGTCTGAGCGACCTGATTCTCATCTTTCACCGCTCAAAATATTTCAGCCTCTGCCACTTCGAGATATGGAAATAAATTATATCTGACAGTTTTCAAAGCGTCTGCAATCTGAACAGTGAAGCTGCATTTTATCTGACTTTTACATCAGAGATGTGAGACACGTCATAATTTTGCACCAGAAGAAGCCAAACTAGGCATTAAAAATTATAATCATGAAACATGACTGCAGTCTGTCAGTAATTCACATCACAATCCCACCATTCTTGGTTCTGACTACACATGCAGACAGACCAAAAGTTGGGCTTCCTTTGTCTTAAGATCTTGACGATTCTGTCGGCTCCCATTGATGGAACAATGGTCGGCACGTTGCTTTATTACATTTATGCTGTTCTTCTGTGGATGTGGGCTGCTTGGGGATTATTAACTGTTCACTCAGAAGACTGATTGCAGTCACATTTAATCAGTAGTATGAACAAACAGGCAAATAATAATAATAAAAAATCGTATTTCAGAAAATTAAAAATCTGAATTGAGCGTCCAGACCTGCTCAGGCCGTGACGTCCTGGATGAGCCGCTGATGAACTCTAGGCCTCTGCGCTGTTCGATGGTTCTCACTGGTTCGGTGGAGTCCCAAAGCCTTAAAAACGTCTCTGAAACACTTTCCAGATTTTAGTAGAGATGTTTCTCATCTGTTCTTGAGGTTCTTCACTTTGAGTCATGAATCACATGAATTGCTTTTTGGGATCAGATTGAATTGATTGCCTAGTGGTGACCAAAGAAATGGTGGTTAATCAGGAGGTGATCGCCGCCTCCCATGGCGTCTGGATCTGTGGTACGGTTGTGTCCTTTCTGTTTCACCGGTTCCTTCATGACTGGATAAAACGGTTCCTTTCACTCGTGTCACTGCAGTAGACCACCGTCAATCTCTGGACCTAATGACGTTCAAACACATGACCATGTGTTTTGGTTTAGCTGGCAGAAGAAAACAGCTTGGTTGAGGTTGTTTGAAGCACTCGGTGCGTCCAGAAGCCTGCAGTTAATTTTCTGTTTTTAAGCACCAGTTTAGATCACCAAATGACCTTTTCAGTGCAGAAGCGGTTTGAAGCGGTACATTGCTCTTCCCAGAACTGCTGTTACTTTCTAAAGTTTCATGTAGAGACCAAAACCTCCAGCACTTTGATGTCATTTATTGTCCTTTGCTTGTTAAATCAATATTCTGTCTCGCTCTTATGGAGTCCCAAACACAAGCCAGCCTCTCTGTGGCGAACTCAGCGCCTGGAGATCCCCTCCGTCTGTTCGCAGGTCGGAGAAAACGCTCGCTCCTGACTCATGCTTGCTACAAACCAGCACAGCATTGTTTTTGTTCATTTCTGAGTGAGTCACCAGCCAGAAACAAACACGAATCGAGTCTTTATTGGTTGTCCCGCTAGGTCCGTGACACACGGATGAGCTGTGAATTCAAACCTGCTGCACAGCAGAGGAAATGCTGGTGAATACAGTCTGCTTTGCATATTTCTACTGCGCAGATAAAACTAAGAGGTCTCATCTTTCAGTTTATGTTGCAGGAGAGGAAGAAAACCTTAATCAGCTGCAAATGAGTGGTTTGGAGAAACAGCCATGGCCTGTTATCGTTACGGAAACAAACTGAGACCAAATAAACAGTTTGTCTCAGATTCTTTCAACATGGAGCGTGACGAATGTTCCCACATGGTGGCTCATTTCTGTTAAACATCCTGGCATCTTCACAGCTTTTCCTTCTAGCGGATGGATGGATGGATGGATGGATGGATGGATGGATAAACGATGGATGGATGGATGGATAAATAAACCATGGATGGATGGTTGGTTGGATAAATAAACAATGGATGGATGGATAAACAATGGATGAATGGATGGATAAATGATGGATGGATGGTTGGATGGATAAACAATGGATGAATGGATGGATAAATGATGGATGGATGGTTGGATGGATAAACAATGGATGAATGGATGGATAAATGATGGATGGATGGATGGATAAACAATGGATGGATGGATGGTTGGTTGGATAAATAAACAATGGATGGATGGATAAATAAACGATGGATGGATGGATAAACAATGGATGGATGGATGGTTGGTTGGATGGATAAACAATGGATGAATGGATGGATAAATGATGGATGGATGGTTGGATGGATAAACAATGGATGGATGGATAAATAAACCATGGATGGATGGTTGGTTGGATAAATAAACAATGGATGGATGGATAAACGATGGATGAATGGATGGATGGTTGGATGGATAAACAATGGATGAATGGATGGATAAATGATGGACGGATGGTTGGATGGATAAACAATGGATGAATGGATGGATAAATGATGGATGGATGGATGGATAAACAATGGATGGATGGATGGTTGGTTGGATAAATAAACAATGGATGGATGGATGGATGGGTGGATAAATAAACGATGGATGGATGGATGGATGGATGGATGGATGGATAAATAAACCATGGATGGATGGATGGATGGATGGATAAATAAACAATGGATGGATGGATGGATGGATGGATGGATAAATAAACAATGGATGGATGGATGGATGGATAAATAAACAATGGATGGATGGTTGGTTGGATAAATAAATGATGGATGGATGGATGGATAAATAAACGATGGATGAATGGATAAACGATGGATGGATGGATAAATAAACGATGGATGGATGGATGGATGGATAAATAAACCATGGATGGTTGGTTGGTTGGATGAATAAACGATGGATGGAGGGATGAGTATTTTCTTTTCCAGGCCTGGAAGGAATTTTCCCAGAATTCCCTCTGCTCGCTGCATGCAGCCTCTTCCTCTCGGCGTTCGGCTTCGTGCCGTTCCCTCGTTGCGGATCAGAGTCCTTCTTTCCTTCCTTCCTTCCTTCCTTACTTCGGCTCTTCTCTCCGTTTACATTACGGACAGAAACTCTGAATTCCCAGAACGTTCCCGTCGCGTTTTCTCATGTGGGAAATCGGCTTCAGTGAGACCCGGAACACAAACAACCGTCCGGAGGAGCCAATCCCCAGAGAGCACTTCCTGTTCCTCCAGAGCAGGGCGGACATGTTGCCGGAACGGTCCTGAGGGAAAACCCGGACAGGCCACATGCTTTAATAAAGCATCTGGATCATTTATTCTTCCCTCTTTTATTGGTCCACAGCTAATCCTCTCATCAGGTGTTGATTTTCCCCTCAGATGATGGTAAACGGTAGTTCAACGAGCTGGCAGTGTGTCGTTTGGCCTCCAGTCGGACCCTTTGACCTGGTTTTGGGAGTCGGATGTCTGAGCAAGGAGACGTTCCGACATGTTGGAGCGAACAGCTGGAATGTGCCGCTCCTGCACCAACCTCTGAACCTCTGGACTCACACGGCTTCACTTTTCCTGTCATCTTTAGAAATACAGCTGTGGTGGAAAAGAAAGTACACCCTGACTCAGCCTCAGGATGTTCGCCACCAGTTTCCACACCAACGATTAGTGGGAGATGTACCACTGATTCTCCTACTGGACCAGCTAACCGACGCTAATTACAGCTGATTACCTGATTGATTGACCAAATGATGCTAATTACAGCTGATTACCTGATTGATTAACCACCTGATGCTAATTACAGCTGATTACCTGATTAATTAACCTGCCGATGCTAATTAGAGCTGATTACCTGATTGATTAACCAGCTGATGCTAATTAGAGCTGATTACCTGATTGATTGACCAGCTGATGCTAATTACAGCTGATTACCTGATTAATTAACCTGCCGATGCTAATTAGAGCTGATTACCTGATTGATTAACCAGCTAATGCTAATTAGAGCTGATTACCTGATTAATTAACCAGCCGATGCTAATTAGAGATGATTACCTGATTGATTGACCAGCTGATGCTAATTAGAGATGATTACCTGATTGATTGACCAAATGATGCTAATTACAGCTGATTACCTGATTGATTAACCACCTGATGCTAATTACAGCTGATTACCTGATTAATTAACCTGCCGATGCTAATTAGAGCTGATTACCTGATTGATTAACCAGCTGATGCTAATTAGAGCTGATTACCTGATTGATTAACCACCTGATGCTAATTACAGCTGATTACCTGATTAATTAACCTGCCGATGCTAATTAGAGCTGATTACCTGATTGATTAACCAGCTGATGCTAATTAGAGCTGATTACCTGATTGATTAACCACCTGATGCTAATTACAGCTGATTACCTGATTAATTAACCTGCCGATGCTAATTAGAGCTGATTACCTGATTGATTAACCAGCTGATGCTAATTAGAGCTGATTACCTGATTGATTAACCAGTTGATGCTTATTATCGATTGGTTACTTGATCATCATGAGTTGGAGCTCCAATATTAAAGCAACGCCAACATGGAACAATGTCAGCCATGAGCTCAGAAAAGCAACTGTTGCTCCCCATCAGTCTGTCCAGGGTGAAAGGTCAAACTATCTAAGCTAACCAAGAGCTTCAGATCAGAGTCTGCAGGTCTCAGCAGGTTAAAGGTCAAAGTTCATGACAGGACAAGAGTTGAAGAGGAAATGAAGGACAAGACTTCACTCCACTACTTGAAAAGTGGATGGATGTTTGGTTGGATGAATAAATGGTTGGATGAACAGGTGGTTGTGGATGGATGGTTGGAACCTAACCCTGACCCAGTGTCCCAATGGCCTAGTCAAAGTCCAGACCTAAACTGAAGCTCCGTGGAAGGAAAACTGGGCTAAAACGAGCAGCTGAGAGAGAGAGACGGCTTTAACAGATGGGGTGTACTTACTTATTTCATTGTTTTCCAAACTCAACTTTTCCATATTGAATTTACAGGATGAGAGTTAAATGATTTCAGACCCTTCTAGAAACCAGATCCTTGAACATAGAGGGGTGTACTTTCTTTTCACCTGATGAAGACGCGCTGCGTTCTTTGCCCGACCCTCCTGGCTGTAAATGTGCAGCCAGGCGGCGGCGCGCCCTTTGAACCCGGTCACCCCGGCGACCCCGGGTCCGGATTCCTGCAGAGGGAGGGTCGTCTCCTCCAGGTGAATGATTAGTCAGGGCGCCGTGACCCCTCGCTCCGGGTTTACACAGCGAACCGGTTGCCGTCGGCAACACTTCCTGCTCTGTGTTTGTTTTAAAACCTGCAGGAATCAAAATGTGAAAGTTTCCAGGATGGAAACGGAGGACAGCAGAAACACGGAGCTGCTTGTCTTTACCTGTGTTCAGACGTTGTGATTGGCTGAGAGTCACCTGCTGGCGGTGACCCCTCAGCTGACCTCACTGGGACTGGGTCGCCCCCTGCTGGTGGAACCTGGAATCACACCAGAGAAATGATGGATCCAGTGAGAACAGAAACAGAAACAGTTTGTTTTAAATGGTGAAATGGGATTAAATGGGCAGTTTGGAAATTATTTTTATTTTTAATCAGATCAATTGAAAGAAGAAGATTAAAACTTTTTTAGACTTTTTCTGTTCTGTAGATTAAAAAGTAAGTATGGGCATCCATCCATCCATCCATCCATCCATCCATCCATCCATCCATCCATCCATCCATCCATCCATCCATCCACCCATCCACCCACCCATCCATCCATCCATCCATCCATCCATCCATCCATCACCTTCCATATTTTCCTAATATTCTTTTCTAATAATTTCCTGCCTGTTAATTTCAAATTATTCTGTTACAATCTGTGAATCTCTTCCTGCCTCCTGCATCAGGCTCATTTAGTCTCAGTAAATCTAATTGAATCATTTACTACCCAGAGCAGTGATGGGCAGCAGGCGGTAACCTGATCAGCTGATCTTCCTGCTGAGAACAGAAGTTCGGATATTTGGGGTAAAACCGAGGAGAAACCCTGCAGCTGAGTTTCAGATTAAACCCGATCAGCTCAGCGCTGCGTGTTTGCGGTCTGCGCCGCAGACCAAAACAAGCAGCCTGAAACGACTTCGTTATCTGCAGCGGCATCAGACGGAAACCGAATCAAAACGGCGCCTTTTGTTTCCCTCCTGCAGCGTTGTGGCTCCAATCTGCCAGCCGCTGACAGCTTCATGATGGCCTGTTTGATTTTCCCCAGGTGGGTTTTTGTCAGCAGAGCACCACCTGCTGCTTGCTTCTGGTCATTTGCTCATTTACAGGACAGTTATTTTAATCTGTTATGTTTCTGGTGTTGAAAGCCTTGTGCACATCAGATTCAGGGTTTTAAAAAGTGTTGTGGTTAGATTACAAAGGCGGCTGATGGATGTTTGTTTCATTATGAACAGCAGAGGGCGCCATTTCCCGTCTCTGTTTCTGCAGCTCCTTTCTGAGAGCATTAAAATCATTAAACTGTTTAATCAAGTTTAGCACCTGTTTTATGTAAATAATTGCTTGATATTGATTTTAAAACATCACAAGTTATTTCACTGATGAGACATTTTTCACATGATATTTTTCTTATGTTATTAGTGAAATTATCTGCCAGTGAATATGAAGCAAAACTTAAAACAAGCTCCTATATTTTAAATAAAAGTTACTTCTAAGTTATTTATGTCTCATTTTTAGTGTATTAAGATATTTGCACTTGAAACTAGACCAAAAACACTTGGTAAGATTTTGTGTTTTTGCAGTGCAGATTTAATTTCCTGCTGTTATTATAGATAAATCCAGGAACCACAACAGAAGTCTGACGCTGATGATGTCTGGAACTGTCAGCTTTTAAATCCAACCTGTGTGAATAAATACTCATAAATCAAAAGGTCTGATTAAATCTTTAGCCCTGGAGGTTAAAAGGCAGCGATGGATTTTTGTGGTATTTTAATCTTATTGTAATGATTTATTTGCTTGAGTGTTTGGGTTTACATTGAGACGTACATCTTGATCAGAGCGGTTAAAGTAAAACGCTGAGTCTCACAGGCTGAACACAGATCCAGCAGATCCACTCTGGTTGACACTGTAGCTGTTTCTGCGCCGCAGGCGTCGTTTTCCCGTTGTTAAGGAATGCGTCTCGCAGAGAGTGACAGCCAGGCTGTTGCTGCTTGTCTGAGCAGGAAGCCTGCAGGCTCGATCTGCAGCAGACGTTCGGTTGACTGATGGAGCCGAGCTTTAACCAACCAGCAGAGGCATTCTCATGCATTTAAACAACGAACGGCACAAACTCAGACATTATCAGCGACGTTGGAAAGGGATTCTGGTTTAAAAAGCAGTTCTTACAAAACACTTGATTGGAAAATCAAGATTTTTAGAAGAATTGCAGTTTACAACAAGATCAGTATTATAAGATATTAGATGGAAGAATAAACAACAAAAAAGAACAGCTAACAAGCTAAATATTTAGTTAACAAGCTAAATGTTTGACACCCAACTAAATATTTCATTTGAAGCTAAATATTTAGATTAAAACTAAATGCTTAGATAAGTTAAATATTAACCTCAAACTAAATATTCAGTTAGCAAGCTAAATGTTTTTCCTTTAACATATTTAGCAAAGCTACATATTCCACTTCCTGCTAAATATTTAATTAATCAAACTTTTTGCTTAAAACTAAATTTTTAATTAGCAGGCTAAATATTTTGCTCCAAACTAAATGTCAAATAAATGCAGCTTCCAAATATTTTTCATATGGAGCTAAATATTGAATTCTGTTGCTAAGAGCTGTAAGTTTAGTACCAAAACTTTGCTAATCTCTTAAACTCCGACTGGAGTGACTTGACTTCTGCCTAAAGGCAATTGATTATGGATACTATCTAAATGTTTAGCTCTGAGCTAGCTCTGTAAACTCAATATTTAGCTGGCACAGAGCTAAATATTTAGTTTGAAACTGTGACATTTATAATAGAATGAATAACTTTGTGAAATTAGGACATTTTAAAAAGAACGGACATTTTTTCCTCTTCTAACAGACTAAATAACCCAAATTGTTGCTGTTTATTTTGACTGAGTAACTTTACAAACGGTATGGAATCGTGGCCTCGGCAGAACTCAAATACTCAAATCCACTTCTGTGACGTAGAAATAACGCAGAATACTACGGCAGACATTTTAGAGCCACCAGATTTTCCAGGAATGTCCTTGAGTTTCTCACTGAGACAATGAAAGCCACATTCCTGAGAAAGGCGAGGGAACCGCGGCCATACCGGGCTGACTGCACTCTGGGCCTGTCCCTAATCAACATTATTGGAGATTTTAGAAAACAGTCAGTACTGTTGGACATATTTGTGGGAAAATGTGGCCTGAAACTCTTCATGGCACTTAAATTTACCAAATGATGTAACTCAAAGGGTGGATGGTTTTTTTCTCAATGTCTTCCGTTTACTGTTCGACTTTCTCTGGGAAAGTGTAACAGTTGATGGCCTGATGTCTAACCGGGGCACGTTCATCCCTCAGGCGGAGTGGCCCCGTCAGAACCTGCCCCTGCAGGCCTGACGAGTCTCCATCTGTGGGAAACCAGAACCCTTTCCCTCGGAGCGCGATAACCGTGACCCCGTGACCTCCATTCTGTTAGACAACCCCCCGCTCCTCTTTCTCTGGCTGTCGCACACACTCAGTGACACACATTCACTGCCCAGAGATCTGAGAGATGGAAGACGAGATGTCGTTTAAATTAGGGTCTTTCAACGTGATGAGCACGGCGGGGAGGGGTGCAGCTAAAAGCTGGAGCTGATGGAGGCCGCGCTGCAGCTCAGGCTGGGTTATTATGGTCTGTTTTACCTGAAATCTGCTGCTTAGGATGGGTACATGGGAAACATGTTCATTACTTTACACAAAATTACTGTGCAAAGAAGAATCCCATTATAATGAGATTTTATGTGTTTTAGGGCGTTTTGCCACTTTAAATCCTAATAAGCTGTTGCTGGCCACGCCCCCCCCCCACCCAACGTTTACACTCACACAGGAAAATGGCTGCAAACAAATGAGGAATTATACAACCATACGTCTTTTAAAAGCATTAGTAGAGCCTCCTGTACAACCAACAAGAATGCAGCAAGTTGTTTCTGAATAGTAAGACACTTGTCTCTTCCAGCAGCCATTATACAGTTCATACAGTGGTAAAACCAGCTGACCAAACATGCTGGAGCTCCTCGTGGGTTGCTCCAACCCAGGGTAACGCGGCTGGGCACCATTGCTAGGTAACGGTGGAACGTGACTCAACGTTTGGGATGTTTTTGAAATGGCTCATTTTCCAGACACTAAAAAACATTTAACTCTTTTCCAACAACCGGCTGTACAGAAACATGCAAAAAGTTAATTTTGCATAACAAGTGCCCTTTAAAGGGAAACTAAGTGCGCTAAATGTTCCAAGTTAGCAAAATTGCTAAAGCGCTACTAGCAGATTGGCAGCAGTGGAAATGTTTATGGTTTCTGTTGAATGTGTTGCTGCTGTTACTCCCAGCAATCACATTTTTGCCTGAAATGTGATTTCTTCATATACTGAAGAAATGAAGTATATAAGTAAAGTACTACCTTCTCAGAGCTAGAGAGTTTCTTTCCAAAATGTACCCATAATTCACAGGCTACGTTCACTAAACTTCCTGATTCTCACATATACAGGTTTGTTATTTGAATTTACCAGTTGCCCTCAGAGAAACAATGAATTACTGTCCTGAAACATTCAAAGCTAATGTGTCTACCAGAAAGCGCTCCAGTGATTCCTCCTGCCCTAAAGGGAAAACCGCACCATTTCCTTTGTGTTGCTACTCTTCAGTGGAGCAATTCAAGCTTCCCAGTTTCCTGGTTCGTTATTTAAAGCTGTTCTGGTCTTAAATTAGTCACTGAAGTTAAATTTAGAGTGTTTGAAATGAACCCTCCGGGTGTGAAATCGGATATGGGAATCGCAGGGATGTTGGTGCTGCAGTGAGTCGATCAGCCGCCTGCTCTCTGATGGACTCATTCCTGGCGTTGGGTTGCATCCTTTTGTCTGTTTCTGTGAGGACAGACACACGGCTGGAATTTCATCCCATATTTAGGATTTCTTAAACTTTACAAAAAGTGACAGAAAGATTTTTTAGTTTGCTCTATGTCTGTAACCCAAAGGAAAACAAGTAATGTTTTAGCTTTTGAATTTGTTAACAAATGCTACATTATCACACTTAAATGACACTTTGATACTATTCTACTTCATATTTAACTACGGAAGACTAAGCCTGCCAAAATTGGCATTAACTATAGTAATAAATAAACGGCTTCATAAATTAACTAATGTGAATAATATTGTATCCAAAAACAGAAAATCTTTCCCAGTTTATTTGATAATACATTGTGACATAGATTAATATATTTTTAAATAATATTCAACAGTATTATTTTAACATTATCACTATTATTTAATGTTCAATCTTGTTTTATTATTTATTTAAAATATTTCCTTATTTATTGTCATTTTATTTCCTTACTAACTTCTTCACAATCTGTATTTCTTGGTTATTTACTGTAATTTTTTAAAATCATATATTTATTTTTTATTTAATATTTTCTTTTCACACTTTTGTAAAATTTAATAATAGTAATATTTAACTTTTTATTTTTTGGATGCAATATTTTACACATCAAGTACTTTATAAAGCCATTTATTTATCTCTATAGTTGCCAGTTTTAGCATGATCAGCCCTCCATAGTTACCAACCAACCCTCTCATTCTTTCCGTGTTCTTGCCTAGAAAGCTGTAGTTTCAGCTTCTCCCATTCCTTTTTCTCCAGCCTTAAACACACAGTCCCAACTTTTGAACCCCTCAAGCTGTAATTAACGGTGCGACAGCACTTTGAAACAGGAAGTCCTCCAGTCGGTTCTTCTTCATGTCTTAAGGAGACTCTTTATTAGCGCAACGAGAGATGAAAGAAACGTTGAAAACAGCCACATAATTTCTGACAAACTCCGTAAAGAATGTTCTGTGTTTGATGTCTGGAGATTACATGCGCTAAAAGATGCAGACTGACGTTGTACAAACGTCTTCAGATGTAATTTATGTTTCTGCTTAGTTTTTTCTTCTTCCTAAACTGCAATTACTGCTGACAAGCAAACCTTTTGCTAAATACTTTTGCCAAGTTGACAAAAGGTGTGTTTGGCCACCCATGCCTGGTTGGCTACGTTGGAAATTGGTAAAGTTTCTAGTTTATTTTAAACTTCAAGACATCTTGATTAAATGTAAGATGACCAGAAGGGAATTGCCATCTAAAGTTTACAGTAATCTTCAAATGAGGCTTGGAATTGGTCCTCTACTGAAAGGCATTTTTGAAGGCTAACTCGAGAAAGTCCTTTTGCCTCCTGGAGTTGTCATTATGTCCACAGTTGTAATCAAATTGTCCCGTTTTGGCAGTTTTACAATGAGTGATGGTTGTTTTGAAGGGTTGCATCCTTCTCGCCCCGAGGGCAAACTGAGATCATTCTCCAGACAGACACCACAAAAACCTGCAGCTTTTCTATCTAAATCAGCAATTCAGGGGCTTTCTGTAAGGCGCAAGAAAACAAAAAAAACATTCCTTCACAATTAAATATTTAACATAATTATCTAATCCTACAAAAACACAATCCTTGCAGACGCAAAACGAAGAGTTGTCAACCTGACATTAAAACATCTGCATAAGAGACAAAAGTTGACTGCTTTTCAATCAATGACTTTAAACCTTTGTTTCTGTTAAGCCCACTACTCTGATGGAAAAGACAGACTTCTGCTTTTATCGCCCAGCGACCGTTAGTGGCTGTGGAGGGTCTCTGTCAAACAGACCCACAGGTGGCATAAGAGATCAGTTTGGGCAGGAAGGCGAATCCTGGATTATTGAGGAGGTTCTGAAACAATCAACTGAAGGAATAACTGACACGTTTCTCTTGAACAGGCTTTATGGCAATCCGTCAACCATAAATGACCAAAAGCTCACCAAACTTTCTTTGGACTTTTGGCAAAACAGACCATTTTAAAGATATTACCATTTAAGAAAGTAACATGGAGATCATCATAAAGTTCCAGTGCTATGAAAATTAATCTACCTTTTACAGATTTGTCAGTTTTAAAGCATAATTGAAACTCCAAATGAAATTTTTGTTGCAGAAAAACTGTAAATTGCTACGTATGGAGGATGTCAATGTTTTTATACAGTTTGTATAACTTTAATGCAAAATTTGTTTAATTCGGCAAAATTTAGCCTAAAACCTTCTTAGTGCTGCCCTCCTTGGGTTGAACGTCGGCTACTGCAATTGAATTTTCTTACTGGTTAACGCGCTGCAGCTGGGATGATGTTACCATAAAAGTCTCCAGTAACTGAAAAAAGCTGCTAGATTTGTTGGTAAATGTTTTTTTGATAAATGTTGCTAACTATAGTGACGAAGTTGCTAACTTGACTACAGGGTTTTCTTTCACCTGACCACGCCCCTTTTGCCTCTTGGCTCTGCCCACTAAGGTGAATTTTTTCTAAATTGGCCTGGGTGCAGAGTCTTGTTTTCAGTTACACTTAAAGGATTCAGTGTCTTCAGAGGTTTTCATGTTGTTTCCTTCAGTGGTTCTTGGTGCGGCGCCCCCACAGGCCAGGAGGGGAACAGGTTGGTCAAAGGGTTTGGCTGGTTCGACTCAGAGCAGAGAGAAAGAACCACAGCAGCTGGAGATGGAACAGTTTGGACCAAGTCTACCAAACTTAATCTCTAAGGTTCATGACTTTCTGCACTGCAAAAAGCTAATGCTGATGTTCAGAAATCGGTTATTTTAAAACATCTTCTTACTATTAAACATCCAACTTGTATGTTTGTTCATGAAGTTCTGGTTCTGTTGTTTTGACAGTTATTTGCAGCCTGATTCTGTTCTTCAGCTGAGTTTCTGGGACATTGTTGTCTGTTCTCAAACTGTCCTCACAGTTTATAATATAATAACTTTGGTTGAAAACCTGAATCACCGTTAGCCTATATCTATAGTTTTCTAATTAGCATAACTTAACAAAGACGGGAACAAATTGGCCGTCTGTGAAAGCATCAGCATTGTACCCTGAAAGGACAGGCTGCTGTAACTCTGAGGTATCACTCAGCAGGAGAGATCACTTTTCACTGCTGCAACAAAAGGAGGAGGAGTTAGCAGCATAAATATTACTAAGGCAGCCAATACGGCGCACTCCTCCTCCTCTGCACTCCTCTGAATGGACGCCCTCCTCTTCACTTCTGCTGGAGTGTGAGTGGTGACAGAGCAGAGGGAGGGAGTGTGTGAGGACTGCGTGGACATGTCATAGTTCCCTCTGGAAGGCTGATTCATCCGGTTGGACACCACCATGAGGAGCTGGTTTAAGGCTTTGCCCCTTCTGACCCTGTGGGTGGTCTACTCCGAGGCTTGGTTCTGGTCCTGGAGTGAGACCGGCACAACGTTGGCCCCCAGGTTGGAACTGGAGGGTTCTGGCATTGCGACAGGTAGCGGAGAGCCTCCATCTGAGAGCAGCACCACAGTTGGAGCAGAGATCATTGACGAAGGACACGTGCTCCAAACAGTTGGGCAGACTTGGGATGAGACCACTGAAGGTCCTCGAGTGACGACTGTAGTTCCTTCGACGCAACCAGAGAGGGGGCGTGGAGCGGGACAAACCACCGCAGGGATAACATCACGCAGAAGTAAACCCGGTAATGACATCTTCTCATGCAGAATCTGATTGTTTAGGGTCTTAGATCCAAATCTGGCTCCAGATCAGTTCTTCTAACAGGATCTGAGGTAATACCCATGGCACTGTTATTGGAGCCAGTTTGAAATCTCAAAATCAGAAGTTTCCTAAGGAAGATTCACAAGGAAAGTTCAGCAATTTAGTCTTGAGTCCTTCTCCTCTTGAAACCCCAAAACAAAGAAAACAGATTTCTTTGGTGAAAACATTTTACAGAGCGACTTCGACTTCAGTTCAGCCTCTAACAACAAGTCAGCATCCATTACCTCACCAGACTTTTTCCTCAACAGAAGCATCTCATATCACACAACCAGAGATACACAGCAGCAGATACACCGATGCATCCACCACAGCTGCTCAGCATGAAACGTCCAGTCAAGAGTTAGCTTCAGTGCTTCTCCAGCTAAACTGAAACAAAACTGAAGTCATTGTTTGGATCTGGAGTCAGCACACAGCTTCAGTTATTACAGCTGGGAACTAGAGATCAGGAAGACCTCTGACCTGAACATTCAGAGCCACATAAAGACAGTTCCAAAGTCGGTCTTCTGTCACCTGAAAAACATTTCTAGGACAAGAGACCAATGTCTCAGCATTAGAGAAACTCATCCAGGCGTTTATGTTTAGTTGCATTGATTTCTGCAACAGTGTTTTTACAGCTGAGAAAATACACTTCAAAACATCAACCAACATATTTGATGTATATTTGCTTGATAATTTTGCTTGTTGGTGACAGAATGACATTTTTATGATGTGAAGCACTTTGAACTGCCTTGTTGCTTGTTTGGTATGCTAATAAACTTGACTTAGCTCCAACTCCACGTTTCAGATGCTGCTCAACCATCAGTAGGGGAACAACAGCTTAGCCAGGCAGTCGTAGGTGTTGAGGCATCAGCAGAATCCTCAACTGCAACTCGTTCCTCTCAATGCTTGAAGCTAGATTCCTCTCTACCTTTCTGCTCCTCCATGATGGGGGAAAACTTTACCATGCCCAATTACTTCAACCACAGCAGCGTGGGGGAAGTCCGGGCGCTCCTGGACGAGTGGGCGCCGCTGCTGCGGTCGCGCTGCCACCACGCCGTGGAGTGGTTTCTCTGCCTCCTCTTGGTGCCGGAGTGTGGCCCTGCGGCCGCGCCACCTGCGTTGCCTTGCCGGCGTTTCTGCGAAGTGTTGCGGGACAGTTGCTGGGCGCTCCTGGACGAGGGTCGCCTCCCTGTGGAGTGCCAGGCTCTGCCAGATGAGGAGGATGATGGGTTTCAGCGCTTGTCAGTTTGTAACCAGAAAGGTAACCGCTGGCGCAAAATGAACCTTATATTTGGGTTCATTTCGAACCAGTTTGAGAATCCTCTTCCTCCCAGTACCTCATCCCCACCCAGCTAAACCAACGTCAACATTTGATGAAATAACCTTTGGGATATTCTGGCTGCAGCCTAACAAGCTTGGATCCCGACTACTTTTGTTGCATGTTTGCGTTTCTCTCCGATGTGCTTGTGATTTTCTCAACATGCCGCAAACTCAAATCTGTTTCAACTTTAACACATTTTATACTTTAAGGAACCACATGTTGGTGTTAGCTTCTAGATTAGGATTTTCTGGGTTTGTTGCAGCCATATGTTGGTTAAACAACAACCACATCATTAAAATGTCATTTCACACAAGAAGCAGCAAAACCTGAAGCAGCTTTTCCAAGAAGTAGCTGCTAATAGTGGAGATAATTTTTGTTTAGCACTTTTGCTAACTTTGAAAACATTTAGCACACTTAGCTTCCCCTAAACTAACAGTGTTTCCCACTGTTCTGTGAACTTTCAGTTGAATTAAGTTAGACGTCTGTGTTGTTTTGGTTATCAACTGTTAAGCATTCTTTAAGTAATTATTAGACATTTAAATTCATGTTTTGAAATGAAAAATTAGATTAATCATTAACCTGGAGTATACAGACTCAAAAAAGCGACAGAGCAGTAATTAAGCAAAAACTATTCAAACAATATATACAATTTGCATTTAATACTAAAAAACCCTTTTGTCTGCAAAAAGAGTCTCCTATTAATCACCTTTTATTATCTAATTATTAATCAATTAATCCAAAAAAATTATCTCCAGTTCAGCCTTACACTGTAGATGTTAAGTCTTTCACTGAAGTAAAGCTATATTGTTGCATTTTTGGAAATAAAATTTTCTTACTTAAAAAAGGAATTCAATTAAATGTATGTTTGTGTATTTTTAATATTTTGAAAAATAAGCTTTACTGGGGTTTTTCTAATCAGATTAATAGGCAAAATAATCAACAGAATAATCGATTACTAAAATTATTTGTTCAGAATATTGACCACTTTGTTTTTTTTTTGTTTTTTTTTTTTGACAGGTTAGCTTTACGTTAGAACCTGGTAAAGGGCACAAAGTTAGAGAGGATTTGTCATGTTGAACCCTGAATTTCCCCAAATCGCCAAACCTCAACACGTTTTTCTGCGTACCAGGGATGAAATGTTAAGAACCAGCTGTAATCCAGATTATCAGCTTCTTTTTTCTGCTGCATTTCTGGAGGAAAACATCATAAATTAGCAGATATGATCAAATCAGTCATATAATCCCCAATATTACCACGTCTCTCATGAGTACGGAGCGACTGGCTCAGTTGATTAGTCCACAAGTGATTAATGTGAGAGGATCCATGGTTTTATAGTTTTGTGTTGAACTGTTTTATGTGGGAAGTCGGTTCTTGCTCTGCCTATCTTCCATATCAGTGGGAACTGAAGATGGTCTTTTTACAGCAGCGTTATCTTTTAGACACCAAGCTTCACTGACAGACATGAGTGGACGTCGTGTTTCTGGTTCCACGACCAGCAGAGATGTCTGGTTCAAGACATATTTGAGTTGATGTGAAACTGTTTCAGGAAGATATTAAGAGTCACAAAACTGCAGAAGCCAGAAACCACAAGGTGTTAGCCTGCTGCATCCAGTCACTGTGGATCAAACCAAGAGCTTTGCAGTTAAAATCATTTAGAAATAAACACTAAGGGTTAGCTAACGCTAATGTGCTACACAAACACAGTACTTTAACAGAAAGCTAATGGCAGTGTGGATACTGCTAGCTAAAAAGTTAGCTATGCTAACCCTTAAACACTAATCCTACACAGTTGTTCTGCTAATGTTAACACACTACACCAACACAGTATTTCACAGAAGCTAATGCTAAAGCGCTAACTTCAATTGAAACTATATCTGCCATTGAAAGACTACAACTCTGGTTGTTTGTTTAGCATTTGGAGAAATCCTCCAAACGCTAGAATCTGACACCACTCCAGTTCTGTTTACATTTCATAAAGAAGGAAATTGCGCTCAGTTTTTGTTGTCATTTTATTCAGTGGTTCTTGCTGCAGCGCCCCCACAGGCGAGGAGGGGAACAGGTTTTTCAAAGGGTTTGGTTGGTTTGACAGTGCAGTGAGAAAGAGAACCAGAGCAGCTGGAGATGTCGAAGAGAGAGAAAGCCTTAATAAACCGTTAACCAAAGAGGAGGTGTGCGTGATTTTTGTTAACTGTAGGAGGTTCTGAAGCGTCTAACCTCTGATGAATATTAAGCTATTTTACCTTGATTTCAGTAAAAACTTAAGATAATCTGCTACAATAGTCTGTTAATGTTTCCCTCCCACCCTTCGTTATTAGTCTCATGACTTCTTCATGGTGTCCGCCCGCTGAGGCGTTCTCTGACCTTCCATCTTCATCTTGATTATGATGATCCACGGATGTGTTTCTCTCTCCTGGCTGGCTCGCCGAGCTGTGACCTGGAACCGTGTATTTTCAGGATACTGTGAGGCAGTTGTGGACTTTTTGGTGCAACTCCCATCAGGCGTGATCCCATCACCGTTGGGGGTCAGGATTGTTAGGGCTCAACAACTCCTTTAATTACGTTTTTCCATGGTTACCGGCCTCTTCCTTGAAAGATGAGCAGTCATTCATATCAGGGTCTAAAGGTCAACTGCAATTTATCCCAGAGGGTTTGAGACGATGTCCTGGGGGGAAACCATATTTCTCATCCTTAATTGACATATTCGGGTTGCATCTATAGTCTTTGTTTCGTCTGTTTTTAGTGACCCGACTGATTAGTTGCATGATGTTTCGTCTGAGTTGAGTTGTTCATGGCGGCTCTTGGCAGGGATTCACTCTGACTTGGCTCTCGTTGAGTTTTCAATTATGGCTGAGAGCTGTCCAGCATTTTCACTTCACTCTTAACTTCAAAACTACATATATTTAAGGAAATATGTGGATTATAGGAACAACAACCCCTTTTAGAAAAAGATTCTCCTTCCTATGTGTAGATTCAGCCTTTGTTTTCTTTTTTGATTTGACAAATGTATTGAAATGACATTGAAAGGAAGTTATGCTGAATGTAGTTTAGAGAACTGCATACAAGAGATGTAATTATGGCTGAAATGATTAACTGGATTAAATGTGATTTATCTATTAATGAAATAACCGTCAACTAATTTCGTAACTGATTAATCATACAGAAAAAGGGCAATTTGCTGAGAGAACAAGCTAAAACTGCACAAAATGGTTTACATTTTGATATGATTAAAAAATCTTTGTATGCACATCTGTTCATAATAACACACTAATATGACAAGAATAGTTATACCACTAATATTACAACTATTCTTGTATTACTACTGTCTCATATTATTATGAGAATAAAGTTTTGTGACAATGAACAAAAAATGCAAGAATAAACACAATATTATGGAAATAAAGTCATAATTGGAGACAAAGTTATAATACAAGAGTAAAGTAATAATTCATGAATGAAGATCATAATAATACCAGACTAAAGTCATAATATTATCAGAATGAAGTGGTAACCTTATAACTTCTGCACAAAACAATAATGAAATAAAAAGAGAAATATTGAGGATCTTGTGAATTTATACTTCGGTATCCATTTTAAAAATAGAACATCATCTTTCAATGTAGATTTTTTTCTTCTTTTGGTGAAAAGACCGGAATCGGACCGCTCAGATTCAAATCCGATTTGTGTCGGACTTGAACGTAACTTTAAACTCTCAGATAAAACACTGAGGTCTTTTCTCCTGCTAGCTTACCACCAGACCTGATTTCCCAAAGCGGTGCATGGCGTCCCAACGTATGGGCCGCTTCGCCAACGGGACATCGCGACCTGCGGCGCTCCGTGCTGGAATGCCGCTTAGAGACAAAGAGCTGCTTTCCTGGTTGGTAGGCAGCCTGCCTGACAAGACAAACTGTCACCATAAACCCAGCAGCTCCTTTCATCAGCAGCTCTTTTATTTTTGGTGCTCAGCTGACCTTGAAGCTGCCATTGTTCAACAGCAGCCATTATGGGGACCTGAATTCAGATTGCACTTAAAATGCTAATGATGATACTTTTGTGTTGCTAGCAGGTTTGCACGTTCATCGAACCAGATTCTGTTGCAAATTCTTGTGCAAACTGGTTGAAATTTTCTAATTGCAGCATCTGGAAAATTACGAGAATTACAGATTCATGGAAACATTTTGTCTCTTTTTGCCAACCTGCATGTAAAAGGAGAGCACATCTGTTCTGCAGGAGCGATGCTGCCTCTAATGACAGGTTTAGAAAGTTTCCAACAAGATCCAAATATGATGTTTTGGTAGAAGTATTAAAGTTAATTACAAGTGTGAACTGTAGAAGAAAGAGTTGGGAGAGAGGAGACGGGAATCCTCTGGATTACTCAAAGCATGAAAAGTTTTGGATGTTCTCTGTTTTTGATGCTGCGTTTAAGAGCCGAACTACAATCAGTTTTTGCAGTTTTCCAAACGTCCGTCCTGAATGAGCTCATGGGAAGCTGAGACGTGTGAGGACGTGTGGGACTCTGCAGGTCTCCCATTCTGAGTTTATCTGAGCAAACATCTGCTCTGCTCGCTGCAAATGACTGTTTATTGTTGGCTGCCATTCATACAGCAGGCGAGGCGAACCTGAATGCCTCTGAACCTGGACCGCATTCAAACCACTCAAGTGGATATTTTTACAAGACGTTTGTCAAGATGAGATATTGATAATTAGCAATACGGCGAATCAGCAAGCCAGCACCAAAGCAGCATCAACCAACTCTTGGATGATCTTGTAATTCATTTTCTGTTTCTCCGTTTACATGTTCATGTTTCCTACGCTTAGTAGTTGAATTAAAATAAATGCATTTCAGATTTCAGTAGTTTCAGCCGGTAGAGGTGCAAAAATATCACCATATTTCTAAAAGACATAAATATAGAACATGATTCGATTAGGCTCTCCAGTTGTGATAATAACATTTTAATAAATAATAAATTTAATGTCAGTGGTTGTTAAAAACACAAAACAGAGAAAAGTATCAAAACTGTGGCTTCTGCACATTTCCAGTGTGGTGGAAGATTTAAACATAAATACAGAATAAACACCAGTTAAGTCCACCAGAGCCGTGAACCTGCAGCTATTCCTGGATTTTTCTGTGGAATTTAACTCCAAATTAAATTCCACAGAATTGGAAAATTTGCAGAAAATTTCTCTCGACAGATTTTTTCACAGCACATTTTAAAAAGATTCTTGTATTATTTAGGGAATATTATAACTTTATTCTTGTATTATGACTATTTTCAGATAATACAACTGAATATTAGTATGACTTTATTCTAGCAATATAACTTTACTGTCATACAACATTATATTTTTGACTTTTTGGTAACCTTTCTGGTAATTTTACAACTTTATTCAGATAATGACTTTATTCTCGTATTAGGACTTCATTTAGATAATATAACTACTGTTGAACAACATTTCTCTTATTATTTCGACTCTTATAATGTGACTTTATTTTCTTAACCTGGCTCTAATGCGCCATCATGATATTTAAGGTCATGGCGATATTTATAAAGTTTAAACCTACTGGGACAAAGAATGCTGGACAGCGACCGAAGTCACTGTCACATTCATGGCGACCACGATGGTAAAAGCGGTAAAAACATCTCCAAAGCTCTGTTTCAGATCTGCAGCACTTTTTCCAATGTGACAAGATGAATTCATTGTAATGTTTTTTAGTGTATTTAAATCGGGACGCAGTACAATCATGTCCCTCAGCAGCCAAACATGGAGCGGAGAACATCTGCGTAGCGGGAAGGATTTTTATCGCCGTCCTGACTGGCCTCTCTGTCAGCTCCGACTCAAATCAAAGCGTCTTTATTCCTCGGACAGATCGCAGCTGATGTTTACGGTTTCACAGCAGAGAGGACGATCCGGGCTCCAGCTGAGCGTTTTACGTCTGAACAAAGCCAACAGCCGAGTCGCCGATCTCCTGCTCTGGTGGCTGCGGGGCGGCTTTGAACGCAGCGACGCAGACACTCATTTCCCGCCAGGTGGTGAAACCGAAACACGTCTTCAAAGCTCCAAAAATACGTCACACGCGATCCGAAAACGGTCCAAAAACAGTAATTTCTCTGCTTTTCCCCTCAGTACAGGAAAAACATCATTTAGAAGAAAGGGGAACAGTTTATTTCTGTAGTTTAATGAGTCAGGAATGGCTCTTAGAGTCCAGGTGTAAAAGAATAAATATCCACCAACCTTTTACACCTGGGCTGTTCAAAGTGCGGTTTGGGGGCCATTTGTGGCCCCTGAATTAGTTTTGTGTGGCCCACATGGTACAAATTGGGCTTTTTCTGTGATTTTTTTTAGAGTGAGATTTTCTGTGGAAAGTTTATCTTCTTAAGCAGAGTTAGCATTTAGTTGGCCTTTTGTTTTTGGTCTTGTCTTTATTTTTATTTTTTCATGCCACAAACATGTAGCGAGTTTTTACCCAAAACAGACTTTTGGAAAACCCATCCATTATATTTGGCTAAATGCAGAAGTCTGTAGTAGAAAATTGACTTTTAACTTTTTCATACTTTGTTATATTGCACTCACAAACAGAAGTGAAACTCAGTTTCCTTGGTCCAACTTTACGACTTTAAATGTGGCTTCAGTTCATAATTTCCAATCACTCAGATCTTCATTGTGTGTGAAACCAGATGGATGTGTTAATTTTTACATCATTTTGCCATTTTTCTGATGGTTCATTTAGATTTCAGCTCTGTTTCTGCATTTTGTTTTCTAAAGTATAATGAGCGATTTGTCTGTGATTCTTTTTAATAAATGTTGTTTGTGTTGCTTTTGTGATTCGTCCTCAACCCGCAGCCGTACAGTTTGTGGTCTAACACCAAACTCTGCCATGCAGCCCTCCTCTCTAACACAAACCCGGTCCGATTGGGCCAACAAACTCACTTCCTGTTTCTGTTCTCCAGACAATGGCGTCTCAGTGAAGTCACAAAATAATGAGAGAAAACTCGTGTGAAGATAAAGTCATAATATGAGATTAGTCAGAATATTACAATATAGTTGTAAAATTAAAAAAAGTGGTTCAACAAAAAAGAGATTAGAGTCAGAATATTACAAGAATAATGGTTTAAAAATATATAAAAAGTAATAATACGTGATTAAAGTCGCAATATTACCAGAATAAAGTTATACGAGAATGAAGTCATAGAAATATGTCAATAGTCATAAAATTACCAGAAAAAGGCGGTTACACAAGAATACCATCATAATACGAGAAAAATAGTATACCATATTAAAGTCATTATTATGAGAATAAATTGCTAACTCCAAGAAAATTTGTAATAAAATTAGAAAAAAGTGATGCAACAAAAAAGTCGTAATTATACAAGATTAATAATAAGATAATACAGGTTTTCCCTCAGAAAACTAGCTAAGCCTGGTGGTAGGAGTGCTATCGAAGTCCACCAATTGCCCCACTGTGTTTTTGTGTTAAAAATGTAAAAAAATGACAAAATTGTGGAAATAAAACATCAACAACAAAGAAAATATAGTAGTGCACTTAATAAAACTAGTCTTTCTGTAGGTTTTGTATGTAGAATAAAATGTCAATCTTTTTTTAACTAGATAATCGTCTGCTAAAGGTTGCTGATGTTTTATTATATATAAACATAGCTTAACTCTTTGCTGTCACTATTACTGGTGTATTAAAATAAATTTAAAAAGGATGCTTAGCCTCGTGGGGGGTCAAGTAAAGCCTAGTGGCTCTCCAGGCTTATAACACATTGGGGGGAACCCTGGAATAGTCATACTGTTATGACAATAAAACCACATTATAATTAGAACAAAGTCATAATAAAATTAAAGCTATATTACTAGAATAAAGTGGTAATAATGACAATAAAACCATAAGATTAGGAGAATATAGTAATATGAACAAAAATTTATAATAGAAAAAAGGTCATAAGACAAAGTTGTGATGACATGAGAAAAATGTAGTGCCCCAAAAAAGCTGTAATAATCCAGAAGAAAATCGTAATAATCCAGAATAAAGTCATAATAATCCAGTATAAAGTCGTAATAATCCAGAATAAAGTGGTAATATCAGCAGTATAAAGTTGCATTATGTCCGATCAGACTCCAGACTGACTTCCTGTTTGTATTTTCCAGAAGACAGTGGCGTGACGCTGCTGCAGCTGATCGGCGATCCTCCTCCAGAGAAGATCCCGGAGGTGGATGGCCCGGACAACAGCCCCGCCTACCTGTTCGGCCCAGAGTCCGCCACGGGCCAGCTGGCCCGCGCCCACTTCCCCAGCCCCTTCTACAGGAACTTTGCCCTCATCTTCAGCCTGAAGCCCACCTCCGATGACGGCGGCATCGTCTTCTCCATCACTGACTCCTCGCAGCAGGTCATGCACCTTGGCGTCAAGCTGTCGGCCGTTCAGGGCTCGGAGCAGAACGTCATTTTGTTCTACAGCGAGGCTGGCACCAGACAGTCCAAAGAGGCAGCCAGGTTCCGAGTGCCGTCCATGACGAACGCCTGGAACCGCTTCGCTGTTGCTGTGAAGGATGACAAAGCCATGCTGTACCTGAACTGTGACGTGGAGCCGCAGGTGATGCGGATGGAGCGATCGGCGGGGGAGCTAGAGCTGGAATCGGGGTCTGGGGTGTTCGTGGGCCAGGCTGGAGGGGAGCATCCTGACAAATTTAAGGTTGGTAAAACATGTCCAATGCTTGACATTTTGGTCAAGACTCTTGTCAAATGGCATGCACACAGGAGCCTCTTTAATTAGGCTATTGTATTTCCTCTCCCGGTAACTTTGTACAATGGTGAATGAAATATTAAGAGAGCATCTTGGCTTTATTTACTGAAATTAAGAGTATGTCACTGGGAGTCTCTGCATCGTGTTTGAATTCACCAGACAATTCAGGTGTTGAGAGTTTGGCGAGTCCCACAACCTAGCTTGGCACTGTCAAGAGTTTCTATCAGGACTATTTTTGTCTCATCAGAGGCCAGTTTAACAACCTGCTAACGCGTAACGCTGCCTGCATCTCCTGGTAGGACACCACCTACAGGCCACTACGCCACATAGAGAAGTCTTTTTGATTGCTTGATGCTCCAGATCCAGCGGGAAAAGTTAGATTTTAAAACTCCTTCGTCGGATGAGTATCAAATGCTCGGTACGCACAAAATGCGCGTGTCAACATAAAGACTGCATGTAAACCTGACGCCCCTGTCGCTCAAATCGCATTCGGTCTGAATGCCGCATTAGACCAAAGCTGGAATAGGATCTAATACAATTCCTGCAGTGATGAGACTGAACTTTTTTGATTTCTTGTTGCCATAATAAATATGTGAATCTGATGACTCTCATGTGATCCATTATTCTGAAACAGGTCGACACCAAACATGCGCCTGTATCCCCCTGCCTTTCAAAGCTCCAGGTTTTAATCTTATTACCATCACTCAGCTGACATGTATTCCAACTACAAATGCAGACCTCAGCAGTTGGGCTCCACTGCTTCAGATAAGATGCTCTGTTATTATTCACTTAATATTTACTAAGCAGTTTTACAGACATGTTTTCAATGTCTTCATTCTACGGTAAAAGTTTCTGAACATTTTTCATGCCAAAATTCCAGACTTTTCCAGACTCCTTACTCAATACAGATATTCCTGCAGAGGATGGACAAACTTATGGATGGATGGCTTGCTTACCAAATGATTGGATGAGTAAATGGTTGGACAGATGGATGAATGGTGGACAGACTTCCACTAGTGTGCTAATATTGGAGCTAACTTTTCATTTAGCAATGTTGCTAATGTTTAGTGCACTTACATTCTCATAGGTTAACTTTTCTGGACAGATTTTAAAGTGCCAATTTAGAAATTTGTTTTAAAACAGCATAAAGCAAATTGTATACTATTTATTGCAAAACAAACAAATTTTATACTGTTTATTGCAAAACAGCATAACATTTGCTGTTTTGCAAACTTTATGCATTACTTGGCTTAATTCTTCTGACTAATTAGAATATCTATAAACATTCACTGTCTTGAAAGGCATGAAAATAAATAGAATTAGTTTTTAGCCTGTCTAAAAGCTAAAGTATAGGTCAGTATGAGAAAAAAAGTGCAAATTTAAAAAAAGACTAGGCTGTTTTTTGACATTATGAGGTGATTTTGGTACAAAGTCTGTTCCAACAGCACTTATGTTTAACCTTAACACCAACTTTAACCTAAACTTAATTCACACCAAGCATAAAAACCATAAAAAAGGACCGTAGTTTGGTCCCCGCAAGGCCTTCAGTCCTCTTAAGGTATGTAAATATACCAGGTCCTAGCAAAGCAACATAAACAAGTACACACACACACTCAAACATGAATGGTTTATATTTATCATGGTCAGCCTGGAGTTAGGTGATATTCTTTTTTATCATTATTGCTTTATTACATACTAAACTTCATAAAAAAAATAGTCCCACCAAATTATATGCAATGTTATCATTTACAGGTCCAAAAATAACATATGAAAATGAAAGTCTGGAAAAGCCTGGATTGTTTTTAAAACAGAAAACGTGGGAATATTTCATTCATTTAAAGGAGGCTTAAACTTTATTTGTTGATTCTAAAAGTTCCCAAATCTGTCAGTTGTGCAGATTTATTTTTTGTCCTAATTGGATTATGTTTGGCCTTCATCCTTATGTTTACAACATATATTAAATATGGCTTCCATTAAAATCCAGTGAATGTGCCACATTGACTGTTTAAACCTTTTCATGAGGCAAATCTGAAGATTTATGTTGAAGATCTGATGCAGGAGATCTGATGAAAGGAGCCGGGTCATCTGAACGTTGGAAACATTAAGATGAGAGAGTTCAAACGCAGTTCATGTAAAATCCCTTTAATGATTCACTCTGGACATCCTAAACGGTCAACTTCAAACATGGCTGCAAAGAAAGCTCTTCCACAGACTAATGGCTCATTGATAGAGAAGACTCGCCTGCTGCTGCGAGTGTGAGGTCTTCCAGCAGATTGGATGTTTGAGGAACAGATAGCAAAACTTCACACAAACAGACGATTCAATGGAGCCACTGACAGGGGGGAATTCCTTGGGAATGTCAGGAAACCCACGGCAACGACAAACATCCCTGTTTATATGTCCGGAGGAACGTGTGTGTGATTATACGTGTCGTTGAAGATCAAACAGCGGCGGTGTGTGTGTGTGTTTCAGGGTGCCATCAGCGAGCTGCGGGTGGTGGGAGACCCCAGCGCCGCAGCGCGGTTCTGCGAGGAGGATGACGACTCTGATATGGTGAGTGACGAATAATCGCATTTCTGCAGATCAACGGCTGTATGCGCTTCATTTTCTGCAGGAATGCTACATATTTTATTTCACAAGGTTAAGGAAGGTATGTCTGCTCAAAAGAAATCTTTCTGTTGATGTAATCGTGTTAAAACGACCATCTGCTGCAGCTTAACCTGAACTTGGTGGCAACATTTTAGATTTATTCAGTTCATCTTTTCAAATTTGCCAATAATGTTTATAATCATCTCATATTTTCCTGGGTTCAAATTATTTTTTTTACTTATATACTATATAATTTCTTGGTTTTTGGGTGATATTCCTTGTCATATTAAAATGTTTCAGATCATCATATAAATTTTAATAGCAGGAAAAATAAAATTCTGTTTTTCTATTCACATTTACTTAAAACATCTTAAAAATAATCTGTAAAAACAGACAAAACAAAAAAATATGTCATTAAGGAATCAAATCAATTTTGGTAACAGAAAAAATATGATTAAAAAAGAAAAATGTGACAAAATTAAAAACTTCACATCCACCTAAATAACATCTTAAAAATAAGTATGGAGAGAAAAAAGGGACTAAATTAAATATGTAATTTAGAAAAATGTAGAAGTTTCTCAATCTAAACAAATAATTCATATTCATATAATTATCTGTCTAGAGGGACAAAAGGGACAAAAATTAAATAACATAGTCATCTTTGTAAAATAACAGCCCAGGTCATTTTTTCCCAAAAGATGATTTAGCCAGAAAAAAAAAAAACAAACAAAAATAACCTTGGTAAAAAATGACTTCATTATTTTAGGAAGGTGACAAATTGTCATTAAGAAATAAAGTAAAGACTAGAGAAAAAGTTCAGTTAGCGAAATAATACTTTTTACAAAATGATCAGTATGGAGAGCCAAAAAGGGACAAAATTAAATATGTAATTGAGAAAGATGATAAAATAAATTTTAACATCAGAAAAAAAAAAGTTTTTCACTGCAGAAAAATATTCAACATTCACCTAAAAACATCTTAAAAGTAAATTGTATGGAGGAACAAAATTAAATAATAATAATAATAATAATAATAATGCCAATATATAAAGGAATAAATATTTAAGTCTGGTGTTCTGTTTCTGAAATGCTGGGTTAGTTTCACACCAGATGTAAAGCATTGAACATTCCAAAGAAGTTCCACTTTTGTCTTGTCAGTCCACATTGTTATGGAAGCTCAAAAGGGACAAAATCTCATCAATAAATAAGTCATTAAAGTATTAATGAAGTGTATCATAAAGTAATTAATTAAATGCCCAACAGACAATTAATTTATTAAATATGTCATTAAATTATTAAAAAGCGTCATCATGTCAAACTCGACCATCAAAGTTCACACTTCATAGTGTTGAAGCCCAGGAACAGAAACCATTAAATAATTGAATACACATTGAATTAATTATCTGCATCGGCTATTATAAGTTTACTTTTTAGTGAGTTAATGATAAATTAACAGAGTTTCAATGTTTAGATTAAAAACATCTATAATGTTTTTTTCCCATTGGTCTCCTCAGGCTTCAGGAGAAGGAAGTGGCTACGAAGAAACCAGACGGCCAAAATCTTTCAGTGAGAAACCTCAACAGACGGTATGAAAACGTGATTTTCTGACTCCTATTTTTCTGTTTAAACTGAATTATTATCCTGAAAGATTCAGTTTAAAAATTAATCTTCGGATGTTAGGAGGGATTACATGAAAGCACTTTGCTGCAAAGGGGGAAATCCGTCAGTTCACCCAGCCATGCCTGTATTTCTTAGACATAAAATGTGAAGAGCAGAGCTGTGTTTTATGTTTCAGCAAAGCCTCGAGTTACTCTGTTTAAGTGGATAAACACTCATCCCTGAGGGAAGATTAAAAACTGCAGAGCTGATGCCTGGAAATCGAGCTTCGTCTGGATTTTTTCATTCAGGAAGTTTTAGGAACTGGAATTTTCTTCTAAAACTTCCCTCAAACTCCCCAGATCAGGGATGTTTCTTGATTTATGCTAACTCGGCAACTGCTCCTTCCTGAGATGTTCAGCTTCATCTGAGGAAAATTAAGATGTCCTGTCTTTGTCTGTTGCAATCTCATATTTATTACATCTTTTATTTGAGTAAAAATGAAAGATAAGGCAGACATTAACTCCAAAAATTAACTCTGCTGGAGTTTCTTCATGTCTGTCATTTTGACAGATAGCGCCAAAAATTCCCGTCATAATCCATTCTAACGAGTCTTAAAATGAAACCTGAAGATAAAGTTTAGTGAAGTGAAGTGCGCCACAGCAAGGGGGGAAACGCAGAAAAACCATTGAAGAACAACTCAAAACCACAACTCTCTGCATCAGCTATGCTACACACAGGCCCGTTTCCATAGCAATTGACTGACAACAGCTCCACTAACATATCAGGATTCAAAACCAAAAATTACATGCAAACATTTCCCACACAAACAGAACATTTGATTCATTACACGTTCAAATTTTCAGGTTTGATATTTATAATATGATTACTAATAAGTGATCGCTGTGGTAGATTAGCTACCGCTGCCATTAGCTAATCTAACACTGCGATGGTTGATTAGTTCATTTAGAAACCTGCTCTACTGATGATCTGTCAGAGTTTTGTATGTGGGCCTCCTTAGTTTCTTAGTTTTTAATTTTTTGAACATGACTAAAACAGATCGTATTCCACAGCACATCTACATGTTAAGGTTGTCAAAGTCAAGCTAGCTGATGGATAGCTGACTTACTTCCCTCTCACTCACCTTTTTTTTTTTTGTTTAAAACTTTTTTCTGATCTTGTTATCTAGTTGTAGTGTTGACAACTAGTAGCAAAGCACTTTCTCTTACATATCACACATACATTTAAGATTTAGTGTGTTATGTTGACAAATTGACAGCTAGATCCGAAGATGGTCATCATCGGTGAGAAGGTTTTTGCCCTCCAGCAGGGAGATGTGGGGCGTGACGTCACACTGTGCTTATTCTGTCATGAATATAACTCCAGATCTATTTATTCGGATTCTATCAAGAGTTTTTATAAACACTTAAAATCTGTATTTTTTTATTGACGTATAAAGTATTGCTCTTTTCTTTGTATTATAGTTTACATAGTTCAGTTTAATTTAGGTTTGTAATTTTAACTGTCTGGCTTGCAAAATGTAATAGATTATGGACCATCTAAAGGATTATGAATCTCTTCATTGTAGTTGGATAACCCAGGGGCCCCAATAAAGCTAGAAGTGGCCGTGTCCAGCATTCTTCACGCTGTCACGTCACTTTCAGGGAGTTTATCCACTTCTTCTTCTCTTTATCTCCTCAGCTTTCCTCTTTCTGCTTTCTATCCCTTGCATTTTGACACCAAGGCTAAGATGTGCTGCAGCTTCCAGCCAGTTCAAGTGAGCGCAGCGCTTTTACAGTTACAGAGGAGTCAGAAAACCAGATGTCAATTTGGATCCGATCCGATCCAAGTCGGAGGCTTCCCGCCGCCTCCAGGCGTTGGTATTTCCACTGGTTTCCCCATCAACGTGCCTTCAGGAACCAACAAAGTGGAGTTTGAGGTTGAGGTCAGGTAGTTCATTTCGGAAGTCTCGTCTTCAGCAACTTTTACGAGGATTTTTTTTTCTCTTTTGTTCCTCCAGACATTTATTAATCAGCATGTTGTATGAAAATGTCATGTTTGGGGAAACAGCTGGCGTTTTAATGTCCACCTGCCAATGTTTTTCCATCTGATGAGGATCTGTTCACACGTCCCGTCTCATCCTCTGCCCGCTCGTCCAACCCTTGCAATTAAGAGGCAAGTCCAGGCGACTTTCCATTCTGTCTTCCTGGAATCCACCGTGATGGATGGATGGCAGAGCAGGTCTTTAATGGGTCACTGCCAGATCAAGCTCCCCCCGTTAGGCATCAGGTTTCAGGTTTAACGATTGCTGCTACTTTTACAGAACATCTTGTAAAGAGATGGGAATGAAATCCAGTGTTAAAGGGGACCTATTATCCACAATTCACATTTTGCACATTTTTGCTTCCATTTGGGTCTCAACTGCTCCTAAAAACAGTTAAGTCCAAGTGCTGAAAAAAAGTCAGCTGTTTTTGACAAAAAGTTAATGTTTTGTGGTGTCAGGAAAATTGAGTTTGATTATTTAGTCACATTCCACCGTTACCTAGCAACCCCAGTGGAGTTCCGTCTGGTTACCTGCCATTCCCAGTGGCATTCCGTCCCGTTACCTAGCAACCCCAGCAGAATTCCGTCCAGTGCTGAGCTCCAGCACGTTTGGTCAGCTAGTTTTACTGCTGTATGCTCTGTCCAATGGTTGCTGGACAAGGCAAGTAACATGTTAACATGTTTTGTATGAAACATAATCGGTCACCTTTAAGAAATACTTTTTAAATAATCTTCAGTGTAACAATTACGGTCCTCAGAAGTCCTGAGCTCCTCATATAAACTGTCTACTGCTGAAGCCATGAGTGAGTAACAGGAACAAGGCCGGACTAGGACCCATTTTGCCCGCTAGTGCTAGGCTAGGATGTTTGTTTTGGTTGTATTTACCCCGACTGCTCCTGCACTGTAGTCCACTTCCTTTTTTGGAGCCGGTCTGCTTGGTGTCCACATGCATTCGAGCCACACCAGAGTTCAACCAAACCAAAACCGAGATTTGTAGGCGAACCAGAGTTCACTTTCTTGGTCAAACTGATGGAAATAGCTCCTCTCGTCTGTCCCAACCTTGGAAAATGTTACAGGAGACGACTGAAATCTGTCCTCACCCAAAAGAGCTCCATTCTCTGACTGGTTTAATGCTTGAGTTAAACAAAACAATGCAAACCTCTGGTGCCACATTTTCTAAACGTCTGGACCAATATTTTAACAGGCCTTCACTGTACAAAACAACAAATTTTACCAAGTATTTTTGGTCTAGTTTCTAGTGTAAAAACTAATTTACAAGATTCTTTTCAACAAGAAACAGGAGCTTATTTTAAGTCAATAATTCATTAATTTTGATGAAAAAATGACTACTTCCACTGGCAAATTATTTCACTTAAGGGAAAATGTTGAAGTAATGGAGTGACTACTTTTTTATTATTGAATTAAAATAATCTGAAAACTACCTTGTAAGTTAGTTCTGTCTTATTTCAAGTGCACCAAAATGTTTACACCAGAAACTAGACCAAAGATACTTGGTAACATTTTGTGTTTTTGCAGTGTTTCCATTCTCCAGAGGGCAAACACTGAGCTAACCCCGTGTTAGCGGCTGTGGAGGCACAATATCTTCACTGACTAGAAATCCATCAACGCTAAGCAACCTGTCGTTAGCAGCCATGACGGATGGTTTAAGCGATCAGGCCATTCTTTATCACAATAATCCATAAATCAAGTTGAAATTGCAAGGATTCTCAGGTCAATCAATGCCGTGCAACAGAGAGCGGAGGATGTTTCCCTGCTGAGAAATACAGTTAATTATCATCACATCAAACCTGCGGGTGGTCCTCATTTCCTCCGCCTCCTGAATGTTTTTACACGCTCCCGTCTTCATCCCACAGGGAACAATCTGAGGTTTTCAGAAACAAAGTGAAGAAATCTGCTTCTGTTGTTCTCATTTCCTCTCTCAGGCCTGATGCGTTTATAGGCTGGCTGACTGGAGCGACCACAGAGTGATTTCAGAGAGTAAACAGGAGCCAAACGACTCAAACAATCCACACGTTATGACGGATATGCTCTGCGGTGCGAGCAGAATCAAAGGGAAAACAAATCACACCGAAACTGTTTCAAGCATTACAACATTCATAACGCCGCTGCCTTTTTTATGTTCCAGATGATTTCTCTGAAAAATTACAAATCATTTGTGGCAAACAAGTCATGAAACATATTGCTGACTTTAATTTGACAAATTTCCAAATGCATTTTTAATCATTCTACTCACACAGAGCTATGAGAGGCCAAAGAATTATACTTGTTAAAAGCAACTATATTCTTTAAGATGCCAGGTTTTATTATGGAGAAGCACAAGGATTTATCTTTAAACTCCTTTATGGGACAAATATCCTACATTATTCTACTAACAAAAGAAAAAACGTAGAAAAACAAGTCAAGGTGGTGGAAGCTAATGCTAACACCTTTAGGTAGAGCTAACACCATTAGTTATTTCTAACACTATTAGCTAGAACTAATGCTACTAACTAGAGTTAATACTGTTAGCAAGAGCTAACACTATGAGCTAGAGCTAACACCGATAGGTAGAGCTAACACCATTAGTTATTTCTAACACCATTAGCTATAGCTAACGCTACTAACTAGAGTTAATACTGTTAGCTAGCGCTAACACTATGAGCTAGAGCTAACACCGTTAGATAGAGCTAACACCATTAGTTATTTCTAACACCATTAGCTACAGCTAATACAATTGTCTAGAGCTAACAGTATCTCTTACTAACCATCTCAAGGTTTACTTTCTCTAAGCAAACATCATTTTCAAATTGTTCAGTTTAGAGTTGCAGGCGCTACATGTAACTGATTTTAGCCCCACTCTCTGTCTTTCTTCTGCCACAGCTTATTACCATTGATGTGAGTAGCGGCCATACTGAAATGTTAAGTTGACCTTACAAGTCGTAACCAGAGATGGTCGGAGTGGGAAATCTGACTTCAGAAGAAAAACTCCAAATAAAAAGAATGAATGCTAAAAATGAACCAAAGGATGCTTCAGTAAAGCATTAAAATCATATTTTTTCCACATTTTGCATGTTTTCTGCAAAGGATTTGTTTGTTTTTCAGCTTAATTGTAAAGAATAAAAATCTAATGAAGATGTTAACTTTCTCTATATTTGAGGTTTTATTCTAGTATCTGATGTCTTCACCTTCACAGCCTCAGCTAGGTAAAAGTAAAGCTGTGCAAAATATGCAGAGTAAATTAGCCGCAAATGAATGAAAACAGGCGGCACACTGTGTTGTGAGAAGCTTGGGATCGTTTGTACAAGAAGAACTCACTTCCAGTCTCCCAACATTAAAGCAGTTTGCAGAACATGACTCATTTGGGCTTGTGATTAATGTTTACAGGGAGAAACTCTTTCCCATGATGCAGCGTTGTTTATAAAAGCTTTTCTCAGTGGGAGGTACAGATGGAGAAAATGGAGCAAAATCACTGCAGGTTTTAAATTTAAATTGGGATCTGCTGTTTCTCTGCAGACAGCCGATGAGTCTCTTCCTCCAATCCAACAGCCGCCGCTGGAGCGGCCAGCGCAGATGGCACAAACGGGTAACATTTCACATCATTTCTTCATTTACTTTTATGTTTTTTCACACTGGATCAATTACATTTTTGTATAAAATCAGAACATTTCACGTTTAACCCTGTTGGATCTGCTGTTTCCTGTCAGTTATTGTTAAAGAACTTCAGGATTCTCACTTTTGGAGATGTAAACACGACGGAAAACTAGGGTTAGGCTAAGAAAAAAAACAATTACAGGAAAAAAGTCAAAATTACAAAAATACTACGACTCATACTCGTGATAGCAGGAGAATACAGTTGCAGTAATACTAGTAATAATAAAGTCAATTACTTGACTTTATTATTACCAGAATAAAGTCAAGTAACTTCAGTTGAACTAATACAAAAAGTCAGAATATTACCAAAATAAAATCATATTATTACAACAATAGACATAATTCAAGAGTTGTGCTGATGCTAGAATAAAGTCATAATAGGAGAAAAACGTAACATTACCAGGATAGAAACGTAATATTAGTAGAATTAAGCAATTTTATGATAACATATAAAATTATATTAAAAAAATAATGATGCTGAGCATTATGTGAACTCATACCTTGGTACTGATTCATTTTAGTAATGCTGTGCCCTTATTCTGCTAAAATTAGTTAATCATCATAATATTAGGAACTTATACTCATAATTTCAGAACAAATCTCTTATTCTGATCCTAATACTCCACAGTACATTTGTGGCTCTAAAGATAAACTTTAGCATCAAGTCACATTGTGGGACAGACGGAAACGTTTTGTGTTTCTGGGTCTTTAAAGGGAACCGAGAGATCAGAGGGCATGAAAACACGTTGACTGATAAATGTCTCCATCTAGTGGACAATACGAGTACTGCAATAAATAAAGATAGGCTTAGAGAAAGAAGAAAAAGCTCAAATCCTTCTTTTGCTACAGTGAATCATTTGTCTCCACTTAGTCCTGTCCTCTTCGTCCTCACCGACTTCATCTCCTGTTTCTCCACATCCATTAATGTCTCTCTGGGTCTTCCTCTCTGCCCCGCCTCCATCCTTAGCACCCATTCTGCAGATATAACCATCTGAAAATGTCCACGCCATCTCAGTCTCCAAAGCATCTACCATGAGCTGTCCCTCTGATGATTCCTGGTCCCATCCATGCTTGTCACTACCAAACAGAACCTCAACAGATTGGGATCTGCAGCCTCTAGTTCTGCCTCCTGTCTTTTCCTCATTGGTTCTGTCATTAAACCAAACATCTCTGGTCTCACTATTGCCTGGAAAACCTTTATTTTCACTCTTGCCAAGAACATTTTATGACACCTAACATTTTTTCATGCCTCTCTACCTTTTTCCCACTCTAGATGCTCAGGGTACATTCATACCAGCCCTGTTTGGTCCGCTTTAATCCAACTCCAGTCCATGTGTCTTGAATGTATGGTTCGTTTAAGGAGGTGTGAATGCGTAGTTGGACAAAAAAGCAAGTTCTCTTTTGGTCCAACTACGCAAGATTATTTATAGAGCACATTTCAACAACACGGCATTCAAAGTGCTTTACATGAGATAAACATCATACAGTCACCAATTACGAAACAAGCAATAACACGTTTTGTCAAATGCCATCATCAAGCAAATGCAAATATGATGAGCAATATTCCAGTTACTACTGATCAAAGGCAACTCTAAACAGGTGGGTTTTAGTCTTGACTTAAAGGAAAGAGTAAACACCTTTTATTCCCTTCAAAATAAGAGCATAAATGTGCTCTTATTTTGAATGAAGGCTAACAGCTTGAATTCTTAACGGTCAATAACTAAAATTCAAAAGAATTTTACTCAACTGAAAGTTTACCAAACAGCCAAGTACGTTAGCTCTTTAGGCAAAACCAAGTGCTCTAAGCTTTGTCAAAGTTAGCAAAAGCGCTAAGTGAAAAGTTAGCTCCAGTATTAGCACCTTAGCAGATTAGCGGAGCTGTGCCCACCACTGATATGGGGCATTGTCAAGAGGAAACAGAGACACCACAACCAACAATGCTTTTGCTAACTTAACCACAGGCTAAGTTAGCACAAAAATGGAATATTCTGTTAGCTGCTTAAATATATATATATTGGCCTACTTTAAAATGTTGATTTAAAGAAAAAAAAGGGTCAGCATGGAGGAAGATTCTGAAAACCATTTTGGCTGAACTGATGTTTTAAAGTAGGTCATTAAAGCCAAGAGGTGGCATCAGTTTATTTCACGCTGCAGAGACGTCTGTAGCTGATAACCCGACATTTAGCCTCAGTCATGTTTCCAGAATTCATTCCTTGGAGCAGCAGGCTGCGTTTCACACCTTACTTACTGAAAGTGACTCATTTATCGGGATATCAAGCATGTCGGGTCAAATTGGGTCAAATCGCAGGCAGGTGGGAGATGTACCTCCACTTCACCTGGCCTCTAAACGACAGAATTACAGCAGGAATCCTGCTTCCTTCCCTTTCTCCTTCTGGGATCAGGGATCGTTTGTTTTTCTCTGGGATGCGGTTGTTCATCATCTACCGAGGTTTTCATCAGGATGTTAATGGATGTGTCCCGTGGATATGCTTTCCAGGTGCAGTCGCTGCTAAAGGAGAAAAAGGCGACAGAGGGGAGAAAGGAGATCGGGGCCCGACGGGGCCGAAGGGAGACGCAGGCTCCGGCTCCCAAGGGGGAATCCGCGGACTAAAGGTCGGCCAGACAAAACGGAGCATTTTTTATCCAAAATCACCTTCCAGAGGAAAAATACGGAGTTGCAGTTACACCAGTTTTTAACTTTTCCATACACAAGTCAACAAGCAAAACTAGTACAGGAATAAATAATATTGAAATTCCTCTCAATGGCAAGAACACAAAGTGTAGAACGAAAAAACTGATTCACTTTGTTATAAAAATCAAAGCAGCAGAATCTTTCCTCGGGGTTTCCCAAGGAAAACACGCTAAGCCCAGTGGCAGGAGCCAGTCACCCAGCAGCCCACCGTCTTTAAAAAATGTTTAAAAGTGGACAGGAAATTTGAAAATATCACTTGGTAATTATGTGTTATTGGAAGACACGATAAACATACCTAAACAGCAACTAAAGTGATTTAATATTTAGAAAATATTTCATTTGATTCAATATTCCAATTTGTATTTACATTTTAGCTTTTACATCATCAGTAAAACCCTTCCAAAGCAGTTTGTAGTTGAGTTACACCAAATCAACACTAGAGGGAGCTAGAAGCCCTCGAGTCAACACCACCAACCCAGCAGCTTATTCTAATTTTACTAAGATATTTTGAGGGAAACAAAAGGAAAACTTCAAGTTTGGGTGAATTTTCCTGCCATTTGCTCAACAAAAACAGGAAGTTTTACTAAAGTTATTTAGCGCATTTTTATTTTCCCATTTACAGCGATTTGTACTGTACTCTTAAACTGGATTATAATTTATACCACTGTTTTTCTGTTTTATTTCCAGGGAGAACCAGGTGAAAAAGGAGCAAAGGTAAGTTACAGCTGTCTGTCAGATTACCAATTAGTTTAAAAATATGAAGCAACAAAACAGATTAAAAAGTCGTCGTTGTCGACTTGTCAGAGGATGAACAGATCCGTTCAGAGAGGAAATCTTCTTGTTTTTGATCTGATATGAAGAGAGACGAACAGTTCTGAGTTTCCTGACATGAAGATATAAACCTGTTTATATGAGGGTGTAACAGTAAACGGTTTGGTACAAGCCTGAGCGCTGAAAGGCTTAAATGAGAAATCTGACCAATATATCCAGGCAGTCTTTTCTTTTTTATTGTCATTTTTGTGATAATTTTGATTAATGTTTATTATTTTCAGTTCATTTTTTCATGTTCTTTACCGTTTCCCGGTCTCTCATATGCTAAAGCTACCTTTTTGAATTAAGACTGTTTTTTTAATTATAAAAATAAAAACCCTAAAACCCCCTCTGGCACTGAATATGTCTAAGATGGCTGTTTTTGTAATTTTTTTTTAGTTCAATTTGTTTTTCAACTCTTGGCTAATTCTTTATTTTGCTGATTTGCAAATGTTTAGTCAGCGACATGAAAATTATGTCTTTTCAAACAATAAGCTTCAATTCACATCTCCTAGCCATCAGCTCGCCTATCTGACCTAACCGTTAATCTGCTGACGAAACTGGAGACGCAAATGTTTTTGCCTTATTGATTGAAATCAAGCATGTTATCGTCATTAGCTGCTCTTATATTAAATTTGGTGAGGCATTCTTTAAATATTCGCTTAATCTATTGATTTCTATATCAGAAGTATTAATAGAAGTGTCATTATGTGGACCCTTCCTTTGTTCCAGGGCAGTGCAGGTTTTGGATATTCGGGTTCAAAGGGTGAACCAGGCCCTCCAGGACCACCTGGGCCCCCTGGATCTCCAGGAGCAGCAACTCAGTATTCAGTTGACCGAGACGGGTCAGTTGTTTCGAAGGTTCCTGGGCCGCGCGGACCGCCTGGACCTGCAGGTCCTCAGGGGCCACCAGGAGAAGATGGAGAACCAGTGAGTGGATCTGAAGGAAGACGTGTGACTTCTCTGGAGACGCTGAAAGTCACTCAGGTGTTCTTTGTTTTGTTCCCGCAGGGTGATCCCGGTGAAGATGGAAAAACTGTATGTAGTTTCTGCTTTTTCTTTCAAAATAAAGCGTTTCAGGGGCCGAAGATCATATTTGTCTTTTAAATAGGGGCCTCAGGGACCTCCAGGGTTTCCAGGAACTCCGGGTGACGCTGGAGCTAAAGGAGAGAAGGTTAGATAAACCCAGTTTGCAGATTGTTGAAGGGTTTCAGTTTAAGTCCTAACGAGGCGGGTTCATACAGGGCGACCGTGGAGAGGGCCAGCCCGGCCCCAGGGGCCCCCCAGGGCTTCCAGGACCACCGGGTACAGGATACAGATCTGTGAGTCACATCCTGCTCTGAGGTAAAAACTTCCTTCTGCTTTCTGCAGCTGATTCTAAAACAAATCTTTCAGACATTCGAGGACATGGAGGCCTCTGGATTCCCCGATTTGGTCTCCGTTCGGGTGAGAACAAACAGAAACGGCCTTCTCTGGTCCTCGTCAGTCACACCAGAATCTATTGGAGGTGGAAATATTGTTAATCTTTATAATTGTTGATGCAGGGACTTCCAGGTCCCCCCGGTCCCCCCGGTCCTCCCGGTCTTCCCTCATCAAGCACGTCCGTGAACTCTGGAGCTTTTGGGCCTCCGGGAAAAAATGGAGCACCTGGCCAACCTGTAAGTGGAACAGTCCACTCCAATCGGAACCCACTGCAGGAAACTAGGAGCATCCAGATGAGTGGATGCAGGCTTTCCGACTGAAAACAGGATTTCACTCGTCTGCATTCTCTTGTTTTCATGCTAACAAACTGCCTGCTTATGCTGATGATAGAATGACTTAACCAAAATCAAGTTCCAACAACCAAATCTTTTGCGCTTTAGGGTCTGCCTGGTTTACCTGGTGCTGATGGTCTTCCAGGAGCTCCTGGCCCCAGGGGCGAAAAGGTACCAATTTACTGGAACATATGATTTATCACTTATATGCTAACACCATCTAATATGCAGCAAACATTGATTCTGCCTGTAGAAAATAGATTTTTAGTTAAAAGTTTTAATTAAAACACGTGATATCTGTCAAACCATCTCTTCCACTGATTATAGTAGATAATGATCGAATCCCCTACTCAAACATCCTTCTAACAATACAACAAAAAAAATTTAAGAAAAGTGGAAAAAGCAAACAAGGTGGATTAGCAGAGCTTTTCAGGATGTGCTTTTGCAGAAATTGTGTCTCATTTTTTAAAAAAACCCTCAAAAAACCTAATGAGGTGAATAAAAGATTCAAGTTTTAATTTTGCTGTGAAAAAAATGTTTTTTTCCTTTGTTACGTCCTTAGGGGGATTCAGGCGATCTTGGACTCCCAGGAGCAATCGGACAAAAGGTGTGACATCACTATTTTTAATTTTAACTTAAAGGTGAAAAGTTTATTGCAAAATTACCAAGAAAAGTGAAAAAAGTGAGTTTTTGAGACCCATGTTTCTCCTCCACAGGGATCTCTAGGAGAACCTGGTTTACCGGGACCTGCAGGAGAGCCTGGACTGGCTGGCCTGCCAGGACCCATGGGACCAGTTGGTCCTCCTGGACCTCCTGGGCCTCCAGGACCAGGTCATCGGGTTGGATTTGTGAGTTCAATTAACATGCAAAGAAATTAACAAGCAGACATGCTTAAACAAAGTAGTATGCCGTGGTGGACAGACTTCCACTAATTCGCTGATGTAGCAGGTCTATTTTTTAGCGCTTTAGCTAACCTTGAAAATGTTTGGCACAGTTAACTTCCCCTAAATTAATTTTTTCCTGATAAATTCTAAACTTTACTTCTGTTGATGTTCTTCCTAACTTTATTTCAAATAAGAAACATTCAGGAACAAAATCAAAAACAGAGAAAAAATATAACCAATGTCTAAGGAGAACATAGAACACGTAAACTATAAGGTCGAAATGAAATTGCTGCTCAAGGGTTGTAGTCTATCCAAGGGCTGAACTAGTTTGAATTGAAGTTAATGCTTAGCATTAGCTTCCGCAAAATACCTTGTTGGTGTATAGATTTACCATTAGTAGAGCTAGCTGTTCTAACTAGCTGTGCCCAGCACTGGCAAACAAACTTATGGGGAAAGGAGGGTTATGGTATGAGAAACAAGTCCATGATTAAAATGCATGGTCGCTACGGTAATTCCTGCCTTTTCTGTAATAGCCCTGCCTATAAAAAGGTCTACACTATCAAAAATCTTCAATGTGAGGTGCAGAAAATTGAGAGTACAGCATAAACCACTGAAGTTATGAGTTATGCCAGTTCAGTTCAGATTCAGTCAATTTTCTGTGAGCCATCAAACAGGAAGCTGGGCTGAAATTTCTCGATTTCGCAACAAAAGTCCAGCGAAAACCAAGTATAGCATACTTTTCTTAATCAAGCTGCACAGCTTTTGTTTTAACACTGATAGGGAAACAGAAGCAAGAGTGGTACATTGGAAACGCCTGATTCCTGATGCAACAACATAATTGGGCTAACTAGCAGCAATACGAGCAGATTAACACACTTCATAATGAATGTGTTACTTTGCCCTAAAGCCGTTTCTCTTGTTCTTCAGGATGACATGGAGGACTCCAGTGGGATTTTCACTAATGGACTTCCTGGTGTCAGAGGACCAGAAGGGATACAGGTACCTTAATTACTCCAGAAGTCTAATAAAATATGGATTGAATTACGTTTAAACTAAATCAGCCCTAAATGCATCTTTGATCCGTTAGGGTAGAAATGTTTATTAAAAATTTTAAAATAAGCTTAATTTAATTAAATGAAAAGGAATATCAAAGCGCAACTGTTAATTACTTACTTTGGCTGTGAATACTTTTAAATAACCAAAGTACATGTTGTATTTTCAGGGACCTCCTGGTTTACCTGGACACCCAGTAAGTAACAAGCTACAATGAAAGGTTAAAAGAAGAGCCAAAGGGTGGCCTTCTGCCATAGTTTGTCAGTTTTCAGGTTAAACATGAAAATGTTAAATGATAATCTCCAAGTTTTTAAAATTGGCAAAGAAAAATAGGAAAAAATGTTGAAAAGTCTGGAAAATGTGAAATATTTTTGGCAGATAGCAGAGACCAAAGCAGACAAATTAAAATTGTTTGTGTAAATTTAACATATTTTACTTCTTTTACAATGTTGGTCTAAAATAAGAGCAGCTTAAAAATATTTACATTAATAGGATTTTGTTCTCATTTGTTTACATTTTAATAAAACCCAACTTTTGTCCTACTATAACAAATCTAGTTAATGTTCTGAAGTTGATAACTGGAAAAAACTTTCAAAGTTTCTCTCATTCTATCAAAATTTGGCAAATTTTTTCCTCAGCCAATCAAAAGGTTCAAAGGTTTCAGATGGTTTTTCTTCTTTCCTTCCCTGTAAATCTACCATTGCAGGGTAAACCTGGTTTCCCAGGAATTCAAGGTCCAAAGGGTGAGCAGGGTCTGGCAGGAAGAGACGGACTACCAGGCCTGGATGGCTTCCCAGGACCGCCGGTGAGAAAAACTGGACTTTATGTGAAAGCTGTACTTTCGATCAGAGTCTGCTGATCATCGAGATTTGCATACATGGATCATGTTATCTGATGCAGAGCTCAACAATTAGGTCTGTTTTTAATCAATTTATAACAGACTAAATTCTAAATCTGTGGATCATCTGCTTAAAAATTACAAAACAAGCAAATTTAATCCAAGAAAGTGACCTTGAGGCATCTCTAAGGTCAAAGTGCTTCAGCTAATGGACAAATATAGACTGCAAATAATTCTTCATCAGCTAATAACAGCTACATTTCTGTTTAGCACATTAGCATTTTGGCCAACTTTGAAAACATTTAGCCCACTTAGCTTCTCTTAAATTAATTTTTCCAGATAAATTCTTGGATGTTTTGTAAACTTTCAGTTGAATAAAGATCATTGGCCAATGATCAAGAATTCTTCAATTAGTTAGACTTTTATATTCATGCTCTTATTTTGAAGTGGGTGAAGACAGCAGTCATGTTTCTTCTCCTCATGTTCTCTCTTTTCCCCCCCAACAATTTTATTTCACAAAAGAAACAAACAGGAACAAATTAAAACATATCCTTAGATATTTACATGCTTGTGAAGGGAATTAGGTCCACATAATGTCAGCATCAAATATCATACCCCAATTATCAGGGCATGGCATTTAAAGGAGCAGTGCTTTTTTTGATCTATAAAGCTGTAAAATGTTGTTTCTCCTGATCTTGACAGGGACAAAAGGGTGACAGAGGTGACAAAGGAGAGACGGTAAATATCATATTTGATCTTAGCTAAATTCCAGGTACTATATGTGAAATTGTTACCATTAATACAGAACGGTTTTATGTTGCTTTTGTGGTTTATTTAGCTTAGTTTTGTATGTGATAACAGATGGAATAGTCATTCATTAGTTGGTGGGTTAATTTGTTTTGACAGGGTGATGCTGGTCGAGATGGAACCGGACTCCCAGGCCCACCTGGTCCACCTGGTCCACCAGGACAAATAATCTACCAGCCATCTGACAACGTGAGTTCACATAAAACTACAAACTTCAGCCCATTTCAGCCTCTAAATCGTAAAATGTTTAACTTCAGCTGGCAGTTTGTGTATTTTTCCATCATGTTGCATTGGTAAATTTCAGGATGAGTTGATTAGGTCTCTGCATTTCCCCCGAATGTTTAAGAAGAAACATTAACTGGTTTCTTGTTCTTCTCAGGGAGTGGCTGGTTTACCTGGTAGAGCTGGATTTCCTGTAAGCTTTCAGTGTCTTATTTGATTCCCTTGTTCTTCATTATTTATACTATCATTATTTATAGCATTAAATACTATTTTTAATGCTTGGACTTTAGTTGCAGAACATTTAACCACATCTAAACAATGACAAAAAATATTTTCAGGCTCAATACAATGATTTGCTCAACAGTTTCCAGGCTGACCTGCATGGCTAATTGTAATGATTGAGGTTGTTTATTTCTAATCTCTCACTTGAATATTTTTATTCGCTTGCCAGGGTCCTGCTGGACCGAAGGGGGACAGAGGTGACCCTGGTTCACCAGGTTATGGCCTGAAGGTGAACTCCTGTTATTTACATCAACTGGTAATCAAGCTGCTAATCATTTCCATCATCTTCATCATCAGTTTTGTGTGTTCAGGGTGAAAAAGGGGAGCCAGGCTTGATAACTGGACCAGATGGAAATCCTTTGTATCTGGGAGGCCTAACAGGCACCAAGGTGAGTCTCATCATCCGTCTGTTTATTCCCATTAGCTCCTTCTTGTTCCCATTTGCTATGCTAATCATCTCCACTTTGTTTCTGTAGGGAGACAGAGGACTGCCAGGACCTATCGGACCTTCTGTAAGTTTGCATTTTCAAGATTTTTAAGTGTCTGCAATTATTTATTCAATGTTTTATTATATTATTTTGTCTTGTTGCAGGGTCCTCAGGGGCCTCCTGGACTGAAAGGTGAAATAGGGATGCCAGGAAGACCCGTAAGTACATTTATTTCAAAGTTCCTGAGGCTTTATAAAGTGCATGAAAAATGATTAGTGATTTTTATCCACCAGGGTCGTCCAGGTGTGAATGGATACAAGGGTGAAAAAGGAGAGCCAGGAGGGGGTGCAGGTTATGGCTACCCGGTAAGTTGGATTTGTTTTCCTGTACTGCATAAATATTAAGCAAAAATCACATTTTGCACTTTTTTGTACTTATTTTTTGGGTCTCAACTGCTTCTAAAAACAGCCACTTACAAGCACTAAAAAAAAAAAGTTGTTTTTTTGAGTTAATGTTTTTTGCTGTCTGAAAAAAGATCCGTTTGAAAAAACCTCCAGAATGCAACGTCACAATTCAGCAGGCAAAGTTCCTCACCTAGCAGGAGGAGAGGAACTTTGCGAGTCTGTCTGGGTTTTTCTTTTTCAGAACAGCTTTGGGCTTGGTTTACCTGCCACAAAGTGAAATATAATGCAGTAAAAGGTTGTTTGACCATCTAAACATGGCCTAGGAAAATTAATCTGCCAGTAATACGCCGACCACTGGGAACATATTGAGCTTTACTCGACAGCATCATGAGATGGAAAAGTTGGATGTGAACGTTCAGCCATGTCTTCGTGTTTTTGTCAGAGCTACGCAGACTGTTCCTGTTACCTAAACAGCGTTTCATTCTGAATCCATAAAGTCGTGCGTTTCCTACAGGGAGTTGCCGGCCCACCAGGACCCCCAGGACCACCCGGACCTCCAGGCCCAGCCATTTCTCTGGATCGCTTTAATGTGAGCCCAAAAGAGCCACGTCTAGTTTTCCATGCCAAGTTAATGCAACTCATCTACCTCCAAACTGATTCTGTTCCTCTGTTCATTCTTTAGCGCTTTGATGAAAACTCAAGGGGTTACCAAGGTACGGGCGCCATAAAACAATGCTAATAGATTAAATAATTTACAAGCATGTTTCAAGGGTTTTAAATGTTATTTTCTGGGAACTTTAAGACTACTTTCTAACCTATAAAGTAATGGTGAGGTAAAAGTGGGCGATCAGACGTTAAACATCGTTTTCACAGAGCTATATTTGTTGTTAAATGCTGTTTTCTGCTGCAGTGGTAAAAGGAGAAAAAGGAGAGCGTGGCGACCGTGGATCTCCTGGGATCCCAGGTAATCCTGAAACATTCATCTCTGTAGTCCTTTTCCAGAGTATCTTCATCACTAAAGTATCTCCTCATCTTCCTCACAGGAACTGCGTCGAACTTTGATATCTACACATTTAAGGTAACCCGCCTCATCTTGTCACCTCAGTTTAGTTTTCTCGGATTTTGGGATGGCAGTAAACTGACAAAAGATCGTAATGTTCTTCGACAGAATGAGCTGAAGGGAGACCAGGGAGATCCAGGAGTGAAGGGGGAGAAAGGAGAGCCAGGTGGTGGATACTATGACCCACGTTATGGAGCACCAGTGGGCCCACCAGGACCTCCAGGAAACCCAGGCCTACCAGTGAGTTCACAGAGAGCCACACACTTACAACGCTCAATAGCCACTGCTAGCTAAAACATTAGCTGTGCTAATGATAAACATTAGCTATGCTAATAATAAATGCAATACCAACATGGTAATTACGTGAAGCTAATGTTAAAGTCAACCATGTGGACCTGACCTTTCAGTCTTGATTTAAAACAAACTGAATCTGCAATTATTGCTAATGCTAGCTTGTTTTCAGCTAGATGCTCCAGGAAGTTGGAAAGGTTTGCAGATGCTGGTTAGAGTCATCTGTCCGTTTTTACATTTCAAAAACAATCTTCTCATATTGAAAAAGTTCAAGACTCAAAGTTTACTCAGTGGTGCTCACATTTTTACTAATCTGCTTTTTCATTTAGCAATTTTGCTAATTTTGAAAATGCTTAGCACATTTAGCTTTTTCTAAATCAAGAGCTAAGTGAAATGATAAAACCTGAAGAGGAACATGTGAGCGAGAAAAACATAATCCCTCGTAGCAAATTACCACTGTTCTGAGTGGTTTTAGTTTCAGCACTAGAATCTCTTTTGAAGAAAAATCATGATCCGTTTCCCCTTTCCTGTTAGGGTCCAAAGGGAGAGTCTATAGCTGGGCCTCCTGGGCCACCAGGACCTTCTGGACCACCAGGTGTTGGCTACGATGGCCGTCCAGGTCCAGCAGGACCACCTGGTCCTCCAGGTCCTCCTGGGAATCCCTCATTTTCTGGAACATACAGACCTAATTATCGTAAGTAGTTTTTTCTGAGCCTGTTTTTAGCCAGGCTGTAAAAAAAACACCAGACCTCCATCATGAGACATCAATATTGGGCCATGTGATCACCTGAGCTGGTTTGTTTCAAGAGACAAACTGGACGAAGAAATTAAATAGTTGAAGTTAAAAACCTGGCGACATTAAACAGCAGCAGTGTTGTAATGAAAGCAAGACAAAGATTGAAGCTATTTTTGCAAGACACCAACTGCGATATTGGTGTGGAAGAAGTGAACTTTGGCACAGTTTGAGTACATATGTGAATGCCAAGCGGACCGGAGACCGCTCAAAAAGCAGGAAGTGGACTACAGAGCAGGGCATTCTGGGTAAATACAACCCAAAAAAATAAATTAGCCAAGTGCTAGCAGGAGAAATGGCTTGTGGTTTTAAGCCAAACACAAAACAGACACAAATCTGAAAATCTGAAAACAAAAATCTGACATTACATTTTTGTTTCCCATTCGTAAGGAAGGAAGTTGCATCTTTTTCAGAGGTTTTTGTGTCGCTTCCTTCGGTGGTTCTTGGTGCAGCGCCCCCACAGGCCAGGAGGGGAACAGGTTGCTCAAAGGGTTTGGTTCGTTTAACTCGGCGCAGAGAGACAGAGAACCACCGCAGCTAAAAATGTAACAAATGTTGATCCCCAGTCTAGTCTACCAGACTATCAGGTGTGAAAGCATCAAATAAAAATGAAAAGCAATTGAATATGTAAGTATTATTTTAAAAACTGATGGGTCCAAACAGATGACACCAAAATTCAAAACAATGTCTGGTACAGCATATCAGCAATAACATACACGGTAGTGGAGGAATAATGATTTGGACTTTAATTCCTTGTAGCTTTCCTCTGTAAACCAAACTGCTTTAGAGCCAAAACACCAGGAGGAACTGGTTGGGAGTTTTTGTACAGATTTGTAATATTTCAGACCTTTTTTACTAACTTCTGTTTGTGTTTTGACTTGAAGCTGTCAGCGTTCCTGGACCTCCTGGTCCGCCAGGCCCACCTGGAAGCCCCGGCCTCTCCTCTGGGGTACGAGCACCTCTGTATTTTAAATGACCTTATATCTGTCAGCTAATGTGCTATGCACCTATTCTTACAGTTATTTATGCTCTAAAGATGGTTTATTACTTCCCCAGGTGACGGTGTTGAGGTCGTATGACATCATGATTGCGACGGCCCGGCAGCAGCCGGAGGGAAGTCTCATTTACATCCTGGACAAAGCAGACCTCTATCTGAGAGTGCGCGACGGACTTCGACAAGTCCTCGTACGTCTTCACACCACCAGCTTCATTTCCATGAATATGTGTCATTATAATGTTCAAAGAGTTTAATGTAAAGTATTAACCGGCAGTTTTTCTCCTCAGCTCGGAGATTACAGGACCTTCTTTGGAGATCTGGTGCGTTTTGAAGAGTAACTCGGTTTGACGTTTCCCAACTCTTTCTGATCTCCGAGTCTCTTTGTTTTTCATGTAAAGGGCAACGAGGTGGCAGAAGTGCAGCCCCCACCGGTGGTGGTGTACCCCCACGCCCCAGAACGGACCTCCAACAACGGAGCGGGTCATTACTCCCAGAGCAGCACGGTTATCCGACCCGTTGAGCCCCCGCTGCGGCAGCCCAGCCCCCCCGTGGCGCCAGCTGCTGACTCATCAGAATCAGGAGTGAGTACAACAATTAAAACATGTCACTGCAGTATAAACATGACAAAACAGACACCATTTTTCTCTTAACCACTCTTTAAGATGGGAAAGATAAGAGAACATGCCACTAAATGCACTCAGAGTTGTTTTGATGTTAATCAGAAAATGGCTACAAAAAAATCTACTGATCTAAACATCTACAGCAAAGCCCATTGATCAAATTAGGAAAAATTCCACCAAAGTGGGCGGAGCCAAGTGATACTGAAGGGCGTGGCCAAGAGTTTGGACGATCGCAGAGGGTTAAGCGAGACCCTCTGGCAAATTTTTATCTGAAATGTGACTAGTGGCAAATATGTTGACTTTTTTCTGTCTTATTGGAGACTTTTTTTGCTCTCCATGTTCACTGTACCAACTCCTGATTCACCACAAGGGGGTGTCTGAGTGACACTTTTTTTATACTGCAGGGCTGTACCATTGGAACCAGTAGGAAAATCCAACTGCAGTAGCCACTGTTTAAACCAAAGAGGGCAGCACTGAGACAGTTTTAAGCTTAACATTGCAAAATTAAACAGTCACACAAATATGCACAGAAACGTAGGGATAGCAACCTTAGGGACCAATTTATACATTTTATCTGCAAAGTTGACTTTGATTTTAGTTACCCTTTAAAGAAAGTTTAAATAATAAACTCTGACCAACAAAGCGAAGATCCAGGTTCGTCTTCCTGCGAAGAAGATGGTAAGAGAAGTGAATACGTCTCCAATGCTCAGCAAAGACCATCACCACATCTCCATAGCAACCAGTAGACCATCTACATTCCTCATCTGTCCTACCATCACAAATATAAACTCTCCAAGAAATTTAACTAGACAACCAGCTCTGGTCAAACCTTGTCACATAAATTTACAATGTGAGAAAACATCTTAAAATAAAAAGCTAAAGCTAGCCTCTCTTCTCTTTCAGCTCCACCTCGTAGCGCTGAACGCGCCTCAGACCGGAAACATGCGAGGGATTCGCGGGGCGGACTTCCTGTGCTTCCAGCAGGCTCGCGCTGTTGGTCTGAAGGGAACGTTCAGAGCCTTCCTGTCCTCCAAGCTTCAAGACCTCTACACCATCGTCCGCAGGTCGGACAGGAACGGATTCCCCATCATGAACCTGAAGGTAAGACAACTGACCAGATACATCCTTTACTTATCTAGCCAAATCTAAATTAAAATGTATTTTTACAAGAACTGGCCACAAAAGCTGTAAAACATAAAATGAACAAACTTCAACAAAAGTTAACGCCAAGGAAAGTAGATGTTTCTACATCTACTACAATCCATGATTTACAATCCAATCATGGATTGTAAAGATCCAATCCATGATTGGATCTTTACAAACACTAGTCAATACCCTGTCAAGTAGCATTAAGGCTAGGCACTTTAGCTTCCCAAGAAGAGGTTGTACTAGAGTCATTTTGACTGACTAGGTCAAAAAAGATGCTGTGATGATCTATTTTTACCTCTGACTTTTTAAAATTATGAAATCTCAAATACACTTACAGAGAATCCTGTCTGTCAAATGTAGTTTACCATAAATAACTAGGTCAACTTTGTCAAAGTCTTTGAAAAGGAAACAAAAAGAGCAGGAAAGTATCTTTTGGAAAACATCTGCATCAGTAAGGTCAATCGCTACTCTAATAGCTGCTTTTCATCTGTTTTCTGAATCTGGTGCTTTGAAATTATCAAATTTTTGTTCATGGATTTCTTTTTATGAGTCTGACCGTTTCCTTCCTTCCCCTTTCAGAACCAAGTGTTGTTCAGCAGCTGGGAGTCCATCTTCAGTGAGGACAGCAACAAAATGAGGGAGAATGTACCGTTATACTCGTTTGACGGCAGAGATATCCTCAGGGACAGTGCATGGTGAGTCTTTGTTAACCGTTCCAGATTTTAATCCGTGGCCGTGTTTGTTTCCACGCCTGATTTAAAGTTGTTGTTTGTTTTTTGTTCCCCCTCCAGGCCAGAGAAGATGGTCTGGCACGGATCGAGCCAAAAGGGACACCGGCAAATGGATCATTACTGTGAAACGTGGCGGGCGGGCGAGCACGCTGTGACGGGCCTGGCGTCGTCCCTGCAGAGCGGCCGCCTCCTGCAGCAGACGCCCAGCAGCTGCTCCGGCTCCTACATCGTCCTCTGCATAGAGAACGCCTTCACGTCGCCCTCCAAATAATAAATCCATCCTCTGCGTTCAGGGCCCTAGCTAAATAAATTTTTGTAAACTCAGCTGGTAAATTTTTATCCCCCTCCTTTTAATTTTTATGCTAACGCAGCTTGTAAACATGAGGACGAACTGCCCCCCGAGGGGTTTCCTGCCTGCCAGGACGTTCAGCATCCAGAAACGCTAAAGAAAAGGATCCAGCAGGAAACTGTTGGTCCTTTATCTCCAGAGCAGTGGCACATATTTTCTTTTAAGTGCAGAAAGTATCATTCTCAATTTTTTTTTTATTCTGTATATTACATGTTTGTTATTTGTGTTCATTTTTATGTTTTTTTTTTTTTTGTCTTCATCCATCCTCCAATTTTTAGCATTTCTTTTAGGAGTTGAGTTTTTACTTTTATTTTCTCATCTTCAGCATAGATTGGGGCCGTGGTGGGCACCGCTAGATACGATGTTAGCTGCGCTAATCCTAAAGCACCACTCAAACAGTCCCGCTAAAGCGCAATCAATTCACTTTGTTTACAGGAACATTTTCACAACAAATACTAATGCTAAAGCTGCCGCAGAGTTACAACCACTATCGCTTTAATAAATCACATCTTGTTTTCTCTTTCATTTTTTTTGTTTGTTTTTATAAGCCTTACTCAAGTGAAAGTTTACAAAACAGCCAACTAAATCGGTGCTTTAGGATTTATCCAGAGAAATAATTTTTAGGAGAAGCTATGTGCGCTAAAAATAATAGTTAGCAAAAATGCTAAAGTGCTAAACAAAGAATTAGCGGATTAGCGGAAGTGTGCCCACCACTGGATTTGGGGTAATGGTGGATTACAGCAAATTTATAAGGATTATTTTAAAATAAAAAAAGAAAATAGATATTTATTTTTAAATGAAGTTATAAAATGAAAACAATACTCATTTTATTTTCACACAACATAAAAAAAAAAGATTGAAACTGTGCCTTATCACACACCCCACCACTACAGGCTTTTCTGCTGATATTTTCCAGAAGCTGGTGCATTTAACTGAATTAAAATCATTCATGTTGCTCATCCAGAGGACAATGTTCTTTTTAAACTAAATGTTGATCCTGAGATAAATATTTTGCTCTTTTTACCACACTGTGAAACGTTTGAGAGCAAACTGGCTAATATTTGTCAGACAAACCAGCATGCTGAGGTCAGAGCTTCGTACTTTTCCTCGCCTGATGTCTCAACTGTTTCTGTGAATATGCTTTTTTTGTATGACTGTATTGTTTCACCCAGGCACTGAATTAAAGACTTTTTCAATTACTGTTGTGTTTTTCTTTAGACAAGTTTGAGTTGTATTGAAAGATTTAACCGTTCATTTTGGTATCTTGCATCTAATCAAAGGTAACTCTAAAGAAGCAGGATTTAGCTTTGATTTAAAGAAACTCAGTGTTTCGACTGTTTTACAGTTTTCTGAAAGTTTGTTTCAGATTTGTGGTGCATAGAAGCTGAATGCTGCTTCTCCATGTTTGGTTCTGGTTTTGGGGATGCAGAGCAGAACCAGAACCTGAGGGGCCTGGAAGGTTGATACAACAGCAGCAGATCTTTAATGTATTGTGGTGCTAAGCCTTTCAGTGATTTATAAACTAACAGCAGTATTTTAAAGTCTATTCTCTGAGCTACAGGGAGGCAGTGGAAGAATGTTAGAACTGGTGTTATGTGCTCCATCTTCCTGGTTTTAGTGACAACCCCAGCTGCAGCGTTCTGGATCAGCTGCAGCTGTGAAAACACCATAGCACTAATCAATGTGACTTAAAATAAACGCATGGACGAGTTTCTCTGAATCTTCCTTTGACCCTGAAGGTGTTTTTCAGGTGATAGAAGGCCGACTTTGTAACCGTCTTACTGTGACTCTGAAGTTTCAGGTCTGAGTCCCTCACTAAACCCACAAAAACTCCCACAGACCGCAGTTGTGACAGAGTATACATGCTCCTCTCACCCCTACATGCATTTTATGAAGTTGTCTGTCACAGCAGTGCAGAGACACACCAGGTTGCACACAGGTGTTATGTACATGCTTAGAGATTTGCTGTCAGTTGTTTTGAACAGAACACTGTTGTAAAGACAGTTAAACTTTTACTTTAGGGTTCCTCTTCTTCCTGCTCAAATAGGAAGAAGAGCCAACATCTGCTGAAGATAAGCTAATTGGCTGCTGCCTCTCTCCACTGATTCACACATCAGAGTTCGACCCCGTTTCTGTTTTCAGGAAGTGAAACCAAGTCACTGCGACTGAGAGGAGAAATGGAGCAGCAGGCAGTTCAGCTGGACCGAGAAACCGTCTCCTGTCCGATCTGTCTGGATCTACTGAAGGACCCGGTGACTACTTCCTGTGGACACAGCTACTGCATGAACTGTATTAAATCCCACTGGGATGAAGAGGATCAGAGGAGGATCCACAGCTGCCCTCAGTGCAGGAAAACCTTCATACCAAGGCCTGTCCTGCAGAAGAACACCATGCTAGCAGCTTTAGTGGAGGAGCTGAAAAAGACTGGACTCCAAGCTGCTCCTGCTGATCACTTCTATGCTGGACATGAAGATGTGGCCTATGATTTCTGCACTGGGAGAAAACTGAAAGCCATCAAGTCCTGTTTAGTCTGTCTGGCCTCTTACTGTGAGAAACACCTTCAGCCTCATCATGATGTGGCTCCTTTAAAGAAGCACAAGCTGGTGGAGCCGTCCAAGAACCTGCAGGAGAACATCTGCTCTAAGCATGATGAGGTGATGAAGATGTTCTGCCGCACTGATCAGAAGTGTATCGGTGCTTTCTGTTTACTGGATGAACATAAAGGTCATGACACAGTGTCAGCTGCAACAGAAAGGACTGAGAGGCAGAGAGAGCTGGAGGAGAGACGAGGAAACATCCAGCAGAGAATCCAGGACAGAGAGAAAGATGTGAAGCTGCTTCAACAGGAGGTGGAGGCCATCAATCACTCTGCTGATAAAACAGTGGAGGACAGTGAGAAGATCTTCACTGAGCTGATCCGTCTCCTCCAGAAAAGAAGCTCTGAGGTGAAGCAGCAGATCAGATCCCAGCAGGAAACTGAAGTGAGTCGAGTCAAAGATGTTCAGGAGAAGCTGGAGCAGGAGATCACTGAGCTGAAGAGGAAAGACGCTGAGCTGGAGCAGCTCTCACACACAGAGGATCACAACCAGTTTCTCCTCAACTACCCCTCACTGCCACCCAGGGAGTCTAAAGGCACATCCAGCTTAGAGGTCCTTCCACCGCACTTTGAGGACATTACAGCCACACACTCATCCAGCATCAACATCCGTCCTCTGAGACACTTTGAGGACGTGACAGCAGCTGTGTCAGAGCTCAGAGACAAACTACAGGACGTCCTGAGAGACTCATGGAGAACCATCTCACTGATGGTCACTTAGGTGGATGTTCTACTGTCAGAACCAGAACCAAAGAGCAGAGCTGGATTCTTACAATATTCATGTGAAATCACTCTGGATCCAAATACAGCATTCAGACAGCTGGTACTATCAGAGGGGAACAGGAAGGTGACAAGGATTGGTCAACCTCAGTCTTATCCCAGCCACCCAGACAGATTCACTGTTTGGCCTCAGGTTCTGAGTAGAGAGAGTCTGACTGGACGATGTTACTGGGCGGTGGAGAGGACCGGGTCATGGGTTCATGTAGCAGTCACTTACAAGAATATCAACAGAACAGGACGAGATGAATGTTTATTTGGAAGTGACGATAAATCTTGGGCTTTGGATTGTGAACAAAACAGTAATACATTTATTCATAATGAAATCCGGACCTCCATCTCGGGCCCAGTTTCCTCCAGAGTCGGAGTGTACCTGGATCACGGAGCAGGTATTCTGTCCTTCTACAGAGTCTCTGAAACAATGACTCTGATCCAGAGTCCAGACCAGATTCACTCAGCCTCTGCTGGCTGGAGTTTATGTTAGTTCAGGATCCTCTGCAGAGTTTTGTAAACCCAAATAGATTTTCTCTCTGACTTTGATCAGGGTCTGTTGGTCTCATGTCTCTCCTGTTCTTCTCTTTATTTCTCTGGTTTAAATGTAGGTGTCTGTGTTCCAGCTGTCGTAATGGACATCACTGATGTTTCATTGTTTCCACTTAAAAATCTGAACTTCTCTGGGTTCTAAAAATATTGCTTAAATATTTGTGTTGATGTGTTTTGATGGTCTGCTTTTTCTTCAACTGAATAAACATTGTTCTGGTTTAACGTCAATATAGAACTGATCCTATTTTCTTATAAATTATTTAGATTTGGATCTGAAAAATAATTTTTGTCTCTTGAACATTTTATCTTCACTATTACAATAAATTGTGAGTTTTGTCATCTGAAGTGCAGAAGCATCTCAAACACACCTAATGCATCCAGGGACATAAGGAGCAACAATCTGATCTGAGTTAAAGTGAATTACCATTAAGATGCTGGGAATCTTCATGTTTTCCAATCAGTTTGGTTGACAAACTTTCTTCCTTTTAATTCTGACAAGACAGAAGTTGTTTTTGAACCAAACTCTGAAAAATAAACTGGTATGTCAATTACCTGTCAGTAAATAATGATGTAAAGATGGCATTTTTGACCAAGATATGTCATTTAAATCATATATCAAAACAGTTTTCCAGGATTTCATCAAAATATTGTCAAACTTATAAATATTTTGTCCAGGAGTATTGCTGAAAACTACCCCATGCATTTGTTACTCAAGGCTGGATTACAGTAAACCCTTATCAGAAAATTCACAAATACCTTCAGCTGACCCAAATGCTGCAAGGAGAGGTCTGATGAAAATTAAAAACACAGATCGTACTTCTTCTACTTCAGCTTCCCTTCTCTGGCTCCCAGTTAAATCCAGAATAAAATTTAAGATCATCCTTCTCACAAATAAAGCTCTTAATAATGAAGCTTCATCATATGCCAGAGATCTGATTGGTCCATATGTTCCTACCAGAGCGCTTCGCCATCAGACTGCAGGTTTACTGCTGGTTCCTAGAATTTGAAAACGTAGAATAGGAGGCAGATCCTTTAGTTATCTGGAACCAGATCCCAATTTTAGTCCATGAGGCAGTCACCCTGATCACTTTGAAGACCAGGCTGAAAACTTTGCTCTTTGATGAAGCTGATTGTTAGACTGGCTTAGGTTATTACTTCTGTAGTTATGCTGCCAAACGATTAGACTACTGGAGGACAAACTTTATTTGCATTATTTTAACTGTTACATTTTTGCTTTCTGTTATTTTCTATCCAAATAAGCGTAGTGAGTTTCAGACAATTAGCCATCCTAATTGGCTGTTATTGCTTCCTGTCGGAGGGCATCGGCTGGCATAATGCTGCCATCAACTAACTGCTCCTCTACTATTAACTTTTTACTTTAATGAAAGTCGAAAATTATCCTACATCAGTTCTTCTGTTTCTTCTCAAACCTCCAGTCGGTCGTGGTAGATGGCCAATGGTACTGAGCCCGGTTCTGGTTCTGAACCGGGGTCAGTACCAGAACCGGTACTGGTTCTGGTACTGTTAAAGGGGAGTTTTTCCTGTCCACTGTCGCTCCATGCATGCTCGCTATGAGGGATTGCTATAAAGTCAACGACGCTACGCTACCTGCTCATGACTGGATGCAATCTGCTGGGATTCCAGAAACATTTTAAACTTCTTTGAATCAATAATTTAGCCTACTATGTTGTTTGATAACTGGGATTGATTGGAATGCATGCATGATTGAATTATTTTATTTTTTAGACAGATTGCTGTGACTTGGCGCTATATAAATAAACAATTAATTTTCTTAGTCTTACTTGCATCGGCCCCAGACAGACATCAGTTTGTTTATGACCACTTCATGGAAGATAAAAACTTTAGGATCTGTGCCCATCAGTCAATAAAAAAATTAAAACGCCATAAAATGATTGGATTAAACATTTGGAGCCTGAAGGCATCGTTTTACGGATCCAGTCTCACATATACCCATTAGCCCGTTGCATGATAAGTAGCAGGACAACCTAAAAATAATCAGGACAAGCTGTCACTTCCCACTCAGTTTTATCCAATCTGCATGTTCAGATTTCCAGCTTCGAATGGTTAGAAGGCTTATACTAATTGACTGGAGGGCTCAGTGTCCCCGCAGACGGACAGGAAAATAAACCAACATCATAACTTCCTGCTAAACTCCTCGCTGTCCTCGCCTGAGTAACGCTCAGGGAAGAGATCCGGACTCCCTGAATGGCATGTTATTTATTAAAGTCCCCATGACTGACGGAGGTTAGAGTGGGAGCGAGCGCTGACCCACAGCTGCAGAGTGGGATCACACTCTGAGGACGGCTGTGTTCAGTGGAGGCTCAGTAATAGCTAAGTACTGTGAAACGACGCAGTGAGGGTAATGATACGACCACGCGACAACCACGTATTGGGCCCCTTTAATTACACTCAAGGCGGAGACACAACGCTGCAGTTGTCAGATCTGTAAGCTGTATTTACTCAGTGGTTCTGACTCACTGACACCCAACCAACCCAAGTTTAACTAAACCCACAAAGCTTCTTTGTTCTTTGAGCTTCTAATGTATTTAATGTAACTATTACAGCTAATACTCTGGGAATTAGAGCAAAAACAACCACCAAGTTTACAATGTCAGGAAATATGTTGAATTATTTGGGAAAACTTATTTAATAATAGAAATATATTTTATTGTCCTACAGTGTGCAGATTCAGGTATATCAGCATCTTAAGAAACAGTTTAAAAAGGATCTTATTGGGAAATATGTTGTATAGCATGTTATTTTTGATGTCCAAATAATTCTACACTTAAAGATGAGTGTGTGAGGTTTAAGTGTCATTCAATGTGGAAACAATGTAAGAGTTTATCTGGTGTGAGGATACTTAAATGTTTGTAGGTTGATGAGTACGAAGGGGCAGGAAGATCTCGTATCTTCTACCGGATCCTTTTCGAAGAAATAATGTAAAATTACATGTCAACAGGCATGATAATTTGTTTTACTTTTTTCTGGTTTTACTTTGTCTTTTTTCATATAAATAAAGTTAAAGATAAATAGAAACATGTTATTTTATTTAAAATAACATTCAGATCAAAAGGTATGTGCAACTCAGCAGGAAATTTAAAAACATGTTCAAGACGTTTATATTTGTGCATAGAAAACAAAAACAGACTACAAGAAATAGAAAAACTGTAAACAGAAAAGATGCAAACAGTTGCTGAGTTTGGTAGAAGCAAACTCCTGGGGGAAAGGATCTGTGATAACGTTTCTTTGTGCACTTCGGATGCAGCAGTGATGCTGAAGGAAATGGATAACCTGAGTTATCAGGATACTGTAATACTTATGCTTACATTATTGTTGTGCTTGCAAAATACTGCTAAAGGACCAACAGTTGATCACCAAAACTTCAACACAGATGTTGAACTTTCTTCAATTGAAAGTTTTCGAAACAGTCAAGTAAGTTAGCACCTAAAATTTATCTGGAACAAATAAAGAGCTCTAAAAAAATTAGCTCCACTATTAGTGCATCAGCAGATTAGTAGAAGTGTTCACTGATGTCAACAACTTAACCTGACAACCAGGTAAAAATCAGATAGTTTGTTGTGACTTTTCTATCCTTAGCTTACGAAAGAACATGAGGTCATTCTAACAATAAGAAAATCTGAAAACAAATAAAAGAAAACTAAAATGCAAACACGGAAGCGTTTTTGATTCCAGATTATTGCAGGTTTTTAATTTCCTTTAAACTTTTTGTTTGATCTGAATTTAACCAATGCCCGTATTCCTCCAACTACCATTTCCGTCCTGTCTGAAGGTTCAGGTGAAATTTATCATACAATTTCACTAATTGTTAAATTTTTGCTTTAAATAAGCTGCTGTATCAATAAGTGTCTCATCTTTACTTTACTGCATTTTAAAGTGTGCTACTTCTGATTACATCCTAATATTTCCAGTTGGAGATGTTAAAGACCACAGCTAACTGACATTTAATCACATATGTAACACAGCTCATTGTCTTTAACCCTCTGTGTGAATCTTCTGCCATTTAAGTGTTTTTATCTAATAAAAGAAATGCTAAAGCCACTTTATCACCACCTCTAAATCAGATGAGTATCTCCAGCATGTTTGCATCTTCCTCTCTCTCCTGGCTGGCTGGTCTGCAGGATGGCGTTTAAAGCTGCTCCATCGTCCTCACACAGCTGACTGCTCCCGGTCATCAGTGCAGTCGGCTACATATTCGATGTGACATCTCCTTCCATCCTCTAATGAATTTTTTATGTCTGTTCCTCTCCCGCTGACACACAGACGGGCCTCGTATCGGTTCTGTTCGGTAAACTGTGCCGTTCTAAATGGCAGCGCTGCTTTGGAGTCTGGGCCTCCTCTTACTCTCTGCGCTGTGGATGCTACTGTCCACAACTACTGGGAAATTAATTTCCCTTCCAAATTATCAATCCAGAAATTAGAAAAAACAAACAAACAAACAAACAGACCTGCAACCACATAAGAACAATATTACTTTGACTTTTCCATAGTGGAGTCTAGTCGGCACCTTTAAAATATTAAGAGGCCCTGAATGAAGACATGGCTGGAGAGATTTATTTATTTTCATGATCAGTTTCAGTGATCATGAGAAATTGATGGTTATCTATGGTAAAGCAGCTTTAAAGGAAACTGATTCCGTTTTCTGTTTGTTAAAGAAATCAGTCAATCCAACAGATTTTCCTTCCACTGGAGATCTGGTTCCATGTTGGAGCTTTCTGACCTCAACTGCACTTTGATTGGCCAGTCCAACACCCAGCCCCTGCATCCGTCCTTCCTTCTTCCTGTTGTAGTTACTTCCTGCTTCCCTTTCTTCTTATCCTCGCCTCACCCCTCATTTTCCTTACTTTAGTCCCTTCCATTCGTCCTTCCCATCATTGCCTCTTCCTTCCTTCTTACCTTGCTTTTATTTTCTTTTTGTGCCTTTTTCCTTCCTTCCTATCTTGAACCTTTTCTTTCTTCCCATCTTAGCCCCTTCCGTCTTCCTTCCTGTTAATCCTTGTGTCCGTCCTTCTCTTATCCTTGTCTCTTCTTTCCTTCCGATCATCATGTCTTAGTCCTGTCCATCTTCCTTCCTGTCATCACCCCTTCTTTATACTTTCCTTCCTATGTCCCTCCTTTCATAGTTTCACTCTTTCCTTTCTTCCTGTCTTTGTCCATTTCTTCCTTCCTTGCCATCTTTGTCCCTTCCTTCTTTCTCTCCTTCCTTCTTTCTCATCTGCCACTACCGACTGGGAGTTTGAGAAAACAGAGACCAGACACAAAGAGAAAGAGGAGCTGATCTAGGAGTACTTTCTATGTTAAGGGAAAGCAGAAGCGTTCGTGGTATAGTGGCTCCTCTACTTGCTTCATCTTGGAGAGAAACCGGTGATCTCTCAGTTACAGGCTGTAAATAAAGAACTAAACCATCCAGCGTTCGCCTTCCTTCAGACCAGCAGCTTTCCATGTTTCTGTTTACTTTCTAATTGTTCCAGCTGGATATGAGCGACTGCGCTGAGGCTGGCTGTCCCTGCTGTGATTGGCTGATTCGTCTCCCGTCTGCCTCCACCCATTGGCCGGCTGCAGCAGGTTGGGAGGGGCAGCTCTGTGCACCCTCCCCCTGCTCCTGTAGCTGAGCTTGTAAATGTAAAGAGTCTTTCTCTGGCTTTTATCTGAGTGACTTCAGCGTTCTGCCTCTGAGCGAGTGTGTGTGAGTGTGTGTGTCGGAAGGAGAGTTAAAGAGAGGAAGGAACGGAGAGAGGGAGGGAGAGCCAAGCGGCGTTTATTTTTCTCCCCCCTGCTCCCTGTCACTCCATCCTTCCTCCCCTGACCTGGACCACCCTCCAGTCCTGCTTCCAGCCCGAACCGGGACCCCCATCCACCCGAACCACCCCGGGACCCTTTGACTCTCCTCACTTCTCCGTCCCACCAACCACCACCCTGACAGGTAAGTCTCTGCTTCTCCAACCTTCAGCGCTTGATTGCTTTTCTTCTTTGGGAGTTCTTACACTATTTGTCTAAAAATATTCCATGTCACCTTTGCCTTCTCCGGAAGCACAGTCCAAGTTTTCCCTTCGGTAAAGTGACACAGTTCCAGGAGATGCCGTCAGTGAGGTCACAGTGCTTTCCCTCCTCCCTTTGATATTCCGATATAAACTTCCTCACATGCACATTCCCAGAGATTTTCCAACTTTCAGCCTGGAGCAGCGATTGAGTAGGAAAAGGTTCTGTTTCTCCTGGTTATTTACCGTTCCTGGAGAAGCTGCGGCCACTTCCAAACGGCGGGATAAAACACGGGGCTGTTGGTCGGCTCCAGAACGAATGACGTTGCACAAAGCGTAATGACTTTACAAGGCAGTGAGACGCTTGATTGAATCAGGCAATCCTTCTGGCAGCGGATCGCCGATATTAACGCGGCTCATAAAGCATTCCTGGCAGCAGCAGGGAGGAGAAAAACTGCTTAGTTCTTCAGCAGCACATCCTGCACTCCACCAGGAAGGGGAAGTGCTCGCTGTGTGCGCGAGAGAGAGAGAGAGAGAGAGAGACCGTGTGTGTGATTATACTGAAGTGCTTTAGACATCAATACTGCCAGCCAAGAGATTTTAAAGCCACTTTATCAAATCTGAAAATTGGACCTTACAGCAAAGACTAAAAAAAAGCTGCTTCAAATTCCTGCAGACAAATTAATGAATGAAAAAGTAAGATTTTTGCCATTTTTAATTTTATTACACTTGTTACATTCACTCACCCACTTTTAATTTTATGCTTATTATTATACATTATAACAATTTCAGAACATTAAAAATCACCTTTTCAAATTTCTGGCAATTTATTTAAATACATTTATATATTTGATATTTAAATTTTACTTGTAATTACACGAAAATATTTATATTTAAATAAAGTTAGACTACTCATTTTTCATGATTAAAATATGAAATAAATGAAAACTATGATTACAGTGTAATATATTGTAACATTAGATTTTAGGTATTTATTTAATTTAAAATTAAATGTAAATCGAGAAAATCTAAATTAATGCAAAAATATTTTTAAACATTAATATAAATGTTATGTATAAAGTTATTTTAACTGTATACAAGGTTTTCCTCTCAGACTGAGGTTCAGCCGATAAGCTGGAAAACTGACCACTTGTCACTGTAAATGAGCGAAACATGAGATGCTCAAAGTGAGTCAATGTAAATTTTAAAACATGTTGGAGTAATAAATTCTTGGAAATTTTAGATTAAACCAATACTTTATTTTCCGTATACCATTCTTTGGCTGAAATTCCTTTTATTTTTGACATTTTATGATGTAATCTGAGCCTCATGAAGCTCCAGTTGAATCTCCATCTTGTGTATTTAAATTACAGCGAGCAGGTTTACTTTAGTAACACTGAGGGAAGCTGGATTAAGTCAAAGACGTGTCTTCAGAGCTCTGCCCTTATGTGACGTAGCTGGACTATTAGCAAACGCCCACAGCAAACCGTGAGCCCCGTTTCCTGCAGAGCCACGGCTCTGCAGGAAACGGGGCTCACGGTAAGCAAATATACATATATATATATATTCATTCTGTAAGGTTCCATCGGTTTCTATTTAAAAAAATAGGTTTGTGCATAAAATTCTGTAGCTTAAGTTACCAGTAGTAGGTTAGCTCAGCTGCCCTGCTTTTTCCTAAATAAAAATATCAGAATCATGGCTGAGGACACTAGCATAATGCTATATACTCGTAAATAGGAGTGGCAGAGACGCATAACGTAAATGTATTTTAAAATCAATAGAGCATTTTGAAGTGATTCAGGATTTCCAGGACAAGCAACAGCATTTCTTTATAGAATCGATTATATCTGCACCTGTAATGTGATTCCTCATCAGAAACTGCATTTGCAGACTCTTTGTAACCTTGCATTTGTACACATTATTAAAATAGATATTAAACGTTATTATAGATTTACAGCAAAAATCTGAAACAAACTTCTGGAAAATTGTAAAACAGCCTGATTTCCTTTAAATCTGGACCTCAGCTGTTAAAAGATGCTTTCACATGATAATAAATGAAACATTGACCAACATTTTGGTCAGTAATGACGGCACTTGGAAAAATGTAATGTTCAGTTGTTCATTGTTTGTGTTTTTATGATGTAAACACTTGAACTCGTAGCACTTTGAACCGTCCTGTTGCTGAAACGTGCCATACAAATAAACTTGATGGACTGTGATGAAAACACAGGCTGCAGGGTGTCCAGGGTTACACTATTGGAGCTCCAAGTTGATTATAAAATAACACAAAGCTAATTCTGCCTCAGCTTTCCTCAACATGTTCGCACGATTGGTTTTACTGGCTGTGAAGTCGAGGCCAACGACAATATTTTCTCGTCACTTCACTGGTTAAGCTGGTTCCTTCCACCCCTGTATTAGCGGGTATAAAAATAGCAGACGGGTTAGAGGGGGCCGCCTGTTCATGACCATCCCTCACCACCCAGAGTGGTGCTGAGGAAGCAGCAGGGAAGGCTGGAGCTACTGCACAAGTTTGCTTCTGCCTCCATTTACCCTCCATCTTTTCTGATTGATCTCTGAAACCTTCACAAGCTTAAATTACATCACTCTGTTGCTCCTCGTCGACAGGACGGTCCTCAGATTTCACCAACCATAATTCTCCTGGATGGCTTCGACTTTTAGAAGGTGCCGCGTTCAATTTCAGTAATGCCTCGCACCGCCGGTCCTTGGTTTCTGGTATGAATTATTGTCGGGAAGGATTGTTTTTTAGGTTTACAGCGTTGCTCTGTTGGAGAACGGCTGACCCATCAACTGAAAGGGAAGACGGGAAGGAGAGGCATTCCTTCCTCCTTGAAGCTTCAACTATTATTTTTTAATGAGCAGGGATGATTTCAAGATATAGTATTTGCTTTTACACAGAAATAAAGCTAAAACTGATTGTTCTTTGCTGCAGTGCTAATGGTAGCTTGTATTCAACTACGTAAAGTTAAGAAGGTTGCCGTCACTGCACGATCATTACCGTTAGCTCATTTTTGCATGTGCTAAAAGAAATACATTGGTAAACTGTACAACCCCATCTCTTCATGGGAAACAAATCAATTATTTCATGTTTGATTATTGTATACAGGTGAAATATTGATTTTTCAATTTACAGAAAATAGTGAAATTAGCCAAGCAAATTGAAGTTAAACCATTTTTATCTTTTAGTTATTCTCTTTAAATCAGATACAGTTTTTTCGATTGTAATGAAATAAAAAAATAAATAATAAAAATATCCTCGTGAAAGTATTTCTTTCACTAGTGAGCTAACGGTGCAGATTGTAGAGTGACAGTTACCATGAGTTGGGTAGTCATCTGTCTGAAGACTAAATACTAAGCAGATCCATCATGAGGAAGAGGTTAACTTGGCATCGCATCAGATCCGCAGATGTTTAACATTTGATAAGCAGTGAGGAAGCTTCCTGCAGTTTACACGCAGAGTTGGATTCAGTGCTCCCGTTTCGATCTGAACAGATAACGTCATTCGGATTTAAAGTTCCAGCAGAGACGACAAGGAAACTCTAATCTGCTGATAGTGGAGCGACACAACGCCTTGTTTTTGTATAAGTATTCAGAGATGAGTTTGGAATCATCTGTAGATTGTCACTGACTTTAAACGGAAGGTCATGTCCTGCAGCGAGTTGAAAACGAGTGGTAGCTCTCCTTTCCACACAGGTTTGACCTCTGAATGCCCCCAGCTCGGACAGGGTGCAGCTACGTCACCGTGTGTGAATGCAGCGCGATTATTTATCCATTATTGCCACTGTTTCTCTGAGATGACTCAGCTCAAATGATGAATGGAGCCTTCTGAGTCCACAATGAGGTTCTGCAGGCCAATGCAGGAGTTCTGCATGCAGGAAGTACATTTGTTTTAAACATTTAACCACAGGAACTGAACAGTATTTAACGAAGTAAGCACATGAAACAAGACAGTAGAGGAAACCGAAAAAAAACAGGCGTCTCTGCGGCTTATGTTTGTTAATGTCAGTGAAAAGTGTAACAGATATTCTAAAGCTCATCTCTCGGCGCTGTCGGCTGCCTCTTGGCGTTTTTTTGATTAAAAAGCGCCCAGGAGTTGGTAAGCGTGTGGTAGGTGTGAGCGCACGCCCTGACAGCTTAGCATACTGATTATTCAAGCCTCTTAGGCTAAGCCTCGGCACTCGAGTGATGAACGTCAGCTCCTCGCTCTCCCATTCTGATTTCTGCACTTTTCTCATTCTCCATTTGAGCAAGTGGGAAGCCAGTGACAGCTCTTGCAGAGAGCAAACCTGTTGTCTGAGAGGGTGAACGGATCGGCGACGCGCTGATTCAGACACAGCCAGGACTATTTACTGTGTTAAATAGTCACATGGGTTGATGACTGACACATCAGTTGAGGGGTCAATCATTGTTGGGACTGTTCCTCTTGTAGCAGAAGCAGCTGCCATTACAGTGAGGTTTAAAGTTGCTGTCCCGAGCACAAAAACAGTGATTATGAAAATATTTAATTTCCTTCTTTTTATTTCACCCTATTGACTGGCTAAAAGTTAGTTAAGCTAACTCTAAAACCATTGATAAACATTAGTTCTGCTAAGGCTAAAGAGCTATACCAACATGGTATTTAGCTTAAGCTAATGCTAAAGCACTAACTTCAACCATTTTAATACCTAACATTGCAACATAAAGCGGGTGGAGAAACTGAGGAGAGGAAACAAGATTGCTGCATAAACAGACTTCAAAATAAGAGCATGAATATAAACGTCTAAGTACTTGAAGGATACTTAACAGTCAATAACCAAATCTTCAACACAGATGTTAAACTTTATCCAGCTGAAAGTTTACAAGTAAATATGCGCTTTAGATTTTAAACAATTTATGTGAAGCTAAGCTCTAAATGTTTTCAAATTTAGCAACTGTTAATTCTTTAAATGAAAAATTAGCTATGCTAACAGCACTCAAAGGAAGAAAAAATGCATAATGAATATCAGTGATGATCACTAACTATAAAGTTAGCAGCACTAACCCGAAAGAAATAACCATAAATATTACTTTCACCAACACTAAAAAGCTACAGCAACACAGTATGTATCAGAAGCTAATGCTAAAGTGTTACCTTAAGCTAAGTGCTAAATTACATGTTCCTTATTGCTCTTAGGTATTGTATTCATGTTTAAATCTTGTTCTCTAGTTTACAAAGTTGCCAGGTAAATTAGCACATCAGAATTTAAGCAAAATAAAAGTTTAAGGGAAGCTGAGTGCGCTAAGTTAGCAACACAAAGAAATTGGCTCCACTATTTAGCAGAAATCTGCTTTATAAAAGATTAAAACTTTCCATAGTATAATATTTTCCATTTTAATGAATTAAGTGAATGTGTGAGATCTTGTCCTAAATAAATATTAAGTGTCCATCTGCATCAACAGCTTGTGCTCGAGGGCCAAACTTATACTCTTCTAGAATGGGGGTCAGGGGCCACAAATGGCTCCCGGGGCACTCTTTGGGCAGCCTTGTCCAACAGTCCAGAGGGAACGCAGGAATAAATATATTAGAGGTTTTCTGTGGTATTTAACATAAAAGCTGCTGTGCTAAAGTTTTAATTTGGCTGATTTCTCATGATTCCTTCTCACTCTCTAACATTAAGGATTTCTGATTGGACTGTTGCTGCTTTTCTACATATTTTCAATCATTTTACCCAAACACTGACCCTGCAGATGAGCACAAAGCAGAACATAAAGTGAAGAGAGAGAATGGCATTCCAACTATGTTGAAGCACTAATGTGTGTGTTTAGTTATAGGAGTGAACTTTACAAATTAGGAAACATTAGAAGCAACATTTCCATACAGGAGCCAGGAATGTTAAAGGGTTGATTCAAATTGGTCTTCCAAAAGGACGATGACTGTAAACATTCAAAGCCCTGAGAGATGAATTGTCCTTCCGATCATTTATTGCTTTCCAGTCCTTTTAAATCAGCCTTTAAAATCAGCCTTTTCAAAAATGATATTTTTCCTATTTTTCATTGACTTGCTGAAAGTGTTTGGCTTGTTTGACACAATGCAGTGTGAAAGTGATCTGCAGAAATTGAAAATGAAACAAATTTTGCAATTTAGATCCCTTTCCAAACTCTTTGAGGAACCTGTTCCCGTCCTCACCTGTGGGGGCGCTGCACCATTAACCACTGAAGGAAGTTACACAAACCCCTGAAGAAGACACTGAATGCAATGTCTTCTTTCACAAAATGTTAACAAAAACGGAGTAGAGTCAGATTTTAGATTTTGTAGGATTGTTTCTAGTCTTCGGTAAAAGACCACTAGTCATTTCTCCTGCTAGGGTTTGTTTTGGTTTTGTTTACCCAGAATGCACTGCACTGTAGTCCACTTCCAGCTTTAGGAGCGGTCTCTGGTCCGCTTGGTGTTCACATGAATTAAACCGCAACATAGTTCACTTCAATCCAACCAGAGTGCTTTTTTTAATTTATTTATTTTTTATCAGTTTAATAGGGCATTCACCGGATTGAATCGGACTTTCTAAATAAACAAACTGGAGTTGGATTAAAGCATCTAACCGTCAGTTATTGGGTCAGAGCTCAGATTTTAGTGGCTTTACAAAGAGCAGCCTGCATGGAAAAGGAGTGAAAAAAGTCCAAACGTCCTTCAGAAACCCTAAACTGTTGGTACATGGGACAAACATAATAAAATTAGTAGTAGCTCAAAGATTTGGTGCATAACTGTACATTATTCCTGTCTACTGCCTTTCCATATGCACGGCGCTGGCAGCATGTCAGTTTCTGCATCACTGACCTTGTTTATTGGCTGCAGTGAGAAAGGTTATTCTAATTCCTGTCGGATACAAACATTTCCATTTCCATCTAAATGTTGGCCGAGACGAAACAGAAATATTACAATTTGTAGAACAATGAATTCCCTTTGGGAACATTCAGAATGGACTGCACGGTTTGCTCTGCAGCGGGTTGTGTGTTTATGGGTTGAGCTGGGTCTGAGCTGGCAGGACGGGCCTCGGCTGCTTACCGCTGAGCCCCACCTGACCAACAGATTGGTCCCAGTTGGTGGCCGAGGCCACAACAGAAACTGTGGATGCTTCAGGATTCAGCCAACACAATGGAAGCAAACATATATAAACTGGAGGCAACATAATGAGACATCCTGAGCTGATTTAGCAGTTTGTAAACCATTTTAACACATTTCTGGACAAAATTGTTAGATTTAGTTAAACTTGGTTGGTTTCCAATACACTTTTTAAATAAATCAGTAGATTTTGAAAAGAACTATGGAAAATATGCATATTTAATTATAAATTTGAATAATCCACCAATGCAGTAAAAAATGTACCTGTATTTAATTAGATGGAGTTAAAACACTTGGCCAGAGCCAGACTTGCAGTGGCAGAAGCCCACGGTGCCATTTTTTTTGGCAAGCCCCAAATATTTAACCGTTTTCTTTGATGTATGTATGTTTTGCAAACATTTTCCTTTGTATAAAAATCATAAGCCCAGATAAGACGAAATGTATTAAAGTTTTGGGATTTTTAGCAACATTCTGTGTTGCCAGTTTAGGATCACTGTCTTGCTGGCTTCAGCCATTCGAACCAAAGTTCCCCATCAGATGAAGGAAAATTGCTTAGTGGTAAGAACAATGCATCAGTTGTCTAGCAAACGGGGTGTGCAATGCACAAAGTCGATGGACTTAGAGCTGTAATGACTCAACAAATGATTCAAACTTGATTTTAAAAAATCTCCAAGGCAAATTATATTCCAGGAAGCTTCGCCAACTTGTTTTCCCAATTAGCACACCGTTTTCCAGTCGGATCATTACTTGTGTTGCGCAACGCTCTCTTTCACCAGTGAGCTGTTGACGAATGCTAAGCGCTACTAAGCATCTAAGGAGAGAGACTGAGGAACAGAAAGAATCGCTGCCAAAAAAGAGACAGAACGTGTTAGAGGAGTAGGATTACTTTAACTAGAAAACACAGGCTCAGTGCATTTACTACACAATAGAAATGGAGTTTATCCTCAAATACCTCAGCAGGAAACATCTACTACATGCATCAACCTCCTTAATGGACGCCATGTTCTCTTTGCAGAGGACTAAATTTTTTCTGTGATCATTCATACAGAATCTTCTCCAAACTTGAGACTTAAACGAAGTATAATATAATGAAGATTGCCTTTTAATTTTTTTAAAATGTTAAATGTTTCATTTTCCATCTTTTTACACTTTAAAAAGTTTTTGTACTTCAAACTTTACATGTTTAAATCATATCGCATTTTGTGCATTAAAATGTTTTTAGTAAAATTAAATTTCATGTATTTATTTTATTTGATTAATCACCACAATAAACAACAGATTACTTACTAAATAATCTTTTACAACCAAATCCAAAATGGATGGTGTCCTTACATCAAGAACGGTTCAAATAATTAAAAAGTGATATCTCTGTACATGACGAGTGAACATAAACTGCAGATTTTTTTGCTGTTTTATTCTTATTCACAGCTTCATCTCAGTCTCATTTTTCTACTCGACAGTAGAAATTCAGAACATAGAAGTCATCGCTCTTTCCCTGACACACTTTTACTCAAAGCTGTTATTTATTTTTATTTTTAGACTGCTGTTTTTTTTCTTCTTCTTGTGCAGCTACAGAAGCATCTGCAGAAAAGGATGCTAAGTCAGCTGGAATGCCGAAAAGTGAGCTTAAGCAGATGTTGGGGTGGAGAGGGTGCAGGGAAGGACTTCAGAGGTTGAGAAAACACTTCTACGGGTCGCTTTTCCCAGTTTTCTTCTCAGGGAAAAATGCTCGAAAAATGGGGACAGCTCTGAAAGTAGAGAGAAATTGAAATGCGCAGCTCAAATCTTTAGTAAAATAATTCAAAACAATCATACGGAGAACCCATGTCTTTAAGGTTACCCCTTATTACATAAAAGCCTCGTTGAAAACTTTCTTCCTCCTCTTTCCACATTAAGATGAAGGAAATGCTCTTGGCCTCCTCCATTATTCATTTAATGGACCTCTGAAACTGTGTCAGAGCCGGCGAGAGCCTCCAGTTTTCTACATCCTTGTTTCCTCTCCATTGCGTCCTCCCATCTTTGTCACCTCCAGACTTTTCATGGCCCATCTTGAGACAATATATTTCAAATATGCACTTAACTATAGCTAAAACTGTGAGTAAACAATTGCTTCGAATAAGCAGAAATGTATTCTGTATACATGGATAATTTTTATGACATCACAGAGACCAGAGGTGGACATTAATGTGCTAATAGCATAGTTAATTTTTCCTCTACTGCTTTAGCCAATGTTGAAAATGTTTAGCGCACCCAGATTCCTCCGACTTTGTTTTGAACCTAACAAAGTTTAAAACAAAATTCAACATTTGTGTTTTAGTCTTTACTTGATGGTTTTATAAACCTTCAGTTAAATAAAGTTCAACATCTGTGTTGACGTTATTGTTGGGCCATTTCCTTACTCACATTCTTTAGCATTAACTTCTACAAAATACAATGCCGACATAGCACTTTAGCATTAGCAGAACTAATGCTAAAGTTTTGTGAGGGTTAGCGCAGCTAGCTGTTCAGTTCGCTAACCACAACCAAAAACATCGCAATCCTTTTGCATCACAGTAGACTTATGGGAAACTTCTTCCAAGAAACCTTCAAATTTTGTGCCTGCAAGTTCTTTACAAAATAATTAATGAAATATACCTTGAAAAGTTACACAAAATCCCTATAAAAGGTTTCTACTTAGGAATCATATATTTTTTTACCTCCAAGCAGCCATGTTGGTCTTGATCAACAGATTTCCAAACTTTATGAAGGACTTTTTCTTTAACTTTATTTTTCATTCATAATATTTTATTTGTTGTTTTTAGAGCAGTTATTCAACTCACATAATGACAAATCAAATACTAACAATGATAGAAGAAATCCATTTGTTCATTTGGTTGTTTGATTTTAAAATTTTTATGGTCAAAGATGTTGATTTTCAGCATGGCGTGTTTAAATATACTGGAGAAAAGCGAGTGATGAGATGTGCCTCACCACTGAGGGCGCTGTGTTGCACACACTGCATGATGCTGACGTTGCAGAGCCTCAAACAAGCAGCTGATATCTTCACAATATCTGAAGAGCTGTCGATCAGGACCAGTTTCTGTTCACAGGAACGTCTGAATGCTTGGAAGGGAAACAGGGCTCCATGATTCTCTATGGATTCATGTGGGTGAAAAAATGTGGAAAACTAGAGAGACTCTTAAACTGAGGAGGCTTTTAAAATCTGCTGCTTGTTTGGGATTAAACGTTTAAAAGCTGGAACATCAAAGAGTTTTTGGGTTTTGGTGTCGTCTTCGTGTCAGCGAAAGGCTCTGCGTTGGGAGAGCGCAAGGATGTCAAATGCTGCTTAATACAACAGGATATAAGACTTCCCCTGACACACACACAGCGTGCAGACACACACATCTTAAACCTGCGGCTCTATGTTCCCCCAGACTGCAGCCGGCATAAAGGCGACTCCTCACCTCTGCTGCATCGACCTTTGTTCATCTGGATGTGCCTGGGCTTCAGAGCTGTCCAGATGCCTTCAAGGCAACCAGTGCAACAAATATGTTGGTTCATAGAGAGTACAATCAGATTTTTGCTGCTTTTCAGCAACAAGACTCCAAACAGACTGATATAATGTGGCTTCCCCAGTGGGACGGGTGCCAAAAAGGAAGTCTTATCTATAAACTGTTTGAACTTATGGATTCAAAACAGCATGAGGCTTATAAAGATCAAAAAGGTCTTTAAACGCAATTTGTTCATGCACTCATTAATATGCAGCACCGTTCACGCTTACTGTTTCTCCTGGTAAAAACATAAGAAAGCCTCAAAATGTAGTATTTTTTATTTTTTTTTCACTGCAAATGAATCTCACACTGAAAAGTATGGCAGAGTATTTATTAGGGCAGAGTATTTATTAGGGCCAGGATAATAAAATTCTTTAAAACTACGAGAATAAAGTCTGTTACAAGAATGAAGTTGTAATACAAGAGCAAAGTAGAAATAATAAAATAGTCATAACTTTACAAGAATAAAGTCAAAATAATACAAGATTTAAGTTATGAGAAAATGTTACACTAATAAACTTAAGTTGTAATAATACAAAAATATGTGAGAATAAAGTCATAATACAAGAAAAAAGTAAAACATTTTCGCTTCCATTTCTTGTTAGTGTTTTTCATTTGTAGGGCTGAAACGATTCCTCGAATGATTCGAGTACCTCGATTACTAAAATTCCTCGAGGAAAATTTACCTGCCTCGAAGCTTCGTTAATTTATGTTTTATTAGTTAGCGCACCGTGTTCCGGCCGGGACTTCATTTGCGTTGCGCGGAGCTCTCACTTCCGCCTCTGAGTTGTTGACAAAAGCTAAGTCTCAGCGGCATAAAGTCCAATCTTCAAGATTGGCCCGTGGGGATTTTATTGATTGATGATAATGCCCGACTTTTTATCGTTTTTGGGGAACCAATAAGCATCCTTAAAATGACTGGGGGATGCCTGGAGTACGGCAGCATTTCTCCTCCGGGGCTGCTGGTTGAAAGCGAACGGTGGGAAGAGCGCTGAGGTGAGCGGATAGACGGAACAGGGCGGGCGGCTGAGTAGCTGATGCTTACCGTGTAAATGTAGCTTTACCGACGGACCGCACAATACATTTCATATCCCGGTCTGAAGAAACGGGTGGCGGAGCGCATCGTACATGGCTGGTAGATGAGTTTCTGAGTGTGACCAGTGAAGGTGTCGTAAATATCCCGTATTGCTTCCCCCGTGTTCGTCCCCCGGGCTAACGGTTCGTCAGTCCGCTGGTCTATTTCCTCCCCTCCACCCCATGTTCGTTCATTCGCCCTCTCCTCCCACTCCAGGCGGCATTTCCCGTATTTTCAAACCCAAAGCGTGACAGGTTAGGTGGCAAGGTGAGTTTAATTAATCTATTAAACTCACTGAAGATGAATACATAAACTAAAAGCTGGATTGTAGACATTTTTTATAAGCATATTTGTGAGCCTGCCTCTTTGTTATTCAATTCAATATAATTTCAGATTTTTCTATAACTTTTCTTCTGGTTAACTTAGAAAGTGAGCTATTATTGTTACAGGTTAGTTTTCTAAACTACAAAAAAGCAACTGTTAGGGATGCTCAAATATGAAAAATTGGACTGATATTGATATCTGATAGTAACACTGGTATTATGCCAGATTTACCAATATTTCATTTTATAATTTTTTTATCCGATTACTCGATTAATCGTAAGAATAATCGATAGATTACTCGATTACTAAAATATTCGTTTACAACAGCCCTAGTTTATTTGTATTATTTTTTTTAATTGTAGATTTTTATTGCAGCATTTTTCCGCTTGCTGTGTTTTCTGTTGCCTGTGTGTGTGTGTGTGTGTGTGTGTGTGTGTGTGTGTGTTTTGGAGTTTGCATCATTAGCATGTTTAAAGTTGAAACACTAAAATGCGAATACAAAATCTAACCAAGTATTTTTGCCCAGATTCTGGTGCAAATATCTTATTGTACTTTAAATAAGACAAAAACTAACTTATAAGTAACTTTTCAGCAACATGCAGACCCTCATCTTAAGCCAATAAAATCTGAACATTGATAAAAATGTACTAGCTCCACTAGCAGATTTTCTCACCTGTAATATGGGAAAAACTTCTTGTTTTCTATCATTTTTATCTTGTTTTCAGAAGAGAAGAATCTGTAATGAGGAACTGGCATTAATGAAGAAATAGACCTCTAGATAAACATACATTGTTGTTGTTTGAAGTTAATAATGGCTTTCACGTGTTTTATCAGAGCCTCATGGTAATTTATAGATGAGGAGATACAGGTAGTAGAAGAGATGAAGAGACAATGTTGTGGTTTTCGCAGCGCCTCAAGCTCTTTGGAAACGTGAATAATTGGACGTAAATGTTCGCAGAGCAAAGTCCTCCAGCATAAAAGTGAAGTAAACTGAGTCTGATCATTTCATGGGCTGTTGGAAGTCTGTGTGTGATAGATGAGGCCTCATAATGGTTAATCTAGTGTGTTCATCCTCTGTAACATCTGTGTGAAAGAGCACACACATCAGGAGCCTAATCATCTGCTGAAATTATGAATATTAGTTTGACTTTTATTACAAGTTTGTCTTAAATTAGAAAATCATTGAAAAGATCATTTAAAATTAAAAGATATGTGTTTAAATACACAATAACATGAATTTATCATCCAGAAAAATGTGTTATTGTGACAGGCCTATTCGTAGTACCTTTACTTGAGTAACAGTTAGTTTCTCAGTAATCATTTTACCTCTGATGGCAGTTTCTTGAGGTTATAGAAGATGCTGTTGATCTGTAAATAAAGACAGAAACAGAATTAGCTGACATAAACTTAGCCATTATGGAGAGGCAGCAGTTCTGTGATTCAGGTGAAACAACATCCGGTGTAAAATTAGACGGATTACTCCTTTACCGCTGAGATTCTTTCGCTTCGCGTCATTACAGAGCATTTTCTATCATCAAACCAACAACCAACAAAATCCAGGAAATATAAGGATGCGTCGGCCATTGCACTCTAACAAACCGTTACAGAGTCAAGATGTTGCAGCGCCAGTAAATATTGGTACCAAATGATGCAGAACAAGTTCATGTGAACACAAACCCGCGATGCAGCATCTCTTGTGACTGTTTACATTAAAATTACCTCTAACAATGATCCCTGTTTTTGATTAAAACCACCCCAAAAAGCACCGTAGTCACCGATTAAAATGTTCTGCTTCAAATGCTTACATGGTACATTACATAAAGCACTCTGACAACTCTTCTGAACCATAAAATAACATTTACCATATGAACATGAAATTTTACTTACATTCAGATGCAGTCAGTTGGAGGTTGGTGGTTAACCTCCTGTGTCTGTCGCTTTGAGCTCCAGAGGAGACCGGATAATTTCTGGTGCACGAGCACAATCCGATTTACTACCCCCAAAATTTGGGTAAATACTACAATACTTTATTATGTTGCAATTTTTACTGTCCACAAACAGGTAGTGTTAATATGATTTTAAGGTAATTTTAAATTATTTTAATTGGATTGTATTTACAACCCTCCAGAGTTGGGTCCAGTTCAGAAACTCTGATTTTTCTCCCTAGACAGAAATATAATTCCCACAATGAGGCTGTTTAAGGCGTCCACTGCATCCCAGCACCATATTAATACAAAGTCAGCCAAATATTTTCCATGCATCATGAGAGGGCTTCCTCCTCCTCCTCTGTGTGCTTATTGCACAGCTGGTTTTCACCTGACTGGTACATATTTTTTCTGCGGTTGAAAAGTGCCGGCTTTAATAAATCTGATGGATGACTGGTTGCAAACTGTTGACCAATCATTTTTTCTGACAGGAAGTATTACTTGATTTTACTCTTTACATTAAGATGTATTACCAAGCAGCTTGATTCCTCTATAAGGAGATAAAACATGTTTAATAATGCCTCAGCTTTCGCCAGAGAGCCATTATCAGCTCAGAACCAGGCGCTCTGATCTTTACTCTCAAATTAAAACAAATAAATAGGAACTCAAACTGATTTTTAGTTTGTTTAACTGAAAACTGAATAACTGGATTTTTAAATAGCTATAAATGTAGGTCAAAAATCTAACTCATCAAGAAAATAGAGCAAATTCAAGGTTTAAAATTTAAAAACAATTTCAAACTTTCTTCTGCAAACAACTGCAATAAAGTTTTTGAGAGCATGTAACACAAGTTACCAGCATACATCAACGAAAACAAAAAAACCCGACATGTCAACAAAAGTCATAAAAAACATAATACATTTACAAATAATAACATTTCACAACAGGTTAGCACTTAGAAGTACTGCCTTCAACATTAACCATGTTTTCCATTGAAAATAGTGATAAACGTAGCAATCTTAGCATTGGTTTTAAATGCTTATTTAGTCTTCGCTTAAATTTTTACGAATTTAATCACATTTTTAAGCAAATAAAACTTTAAATTGTAAACTACTTCTTTAATAAATCCTATAAACATTCTATTCAACAGTGAACTGATAAAAGTGCAAATAAATAATGAATAGGTGAAATAATTTCCTCACCGGTCTCACCAGAGGACAGCACAGCAGCACAAAATGGCGCCGCCTCCAACCTCCTGGTTGTTCGCTCTACAACCAGAAGCACAGAGAGAACCGAACAAGTTAACAATGGTAAACTTAACTCATCGTTTCGACAGTAAACATACATAAAACCATTCTTAGCATCAGCAATGTTTGCTAACGATTCGTTTTTTGTACCTCTTCTTCCGTGAATCTTTTGCGTTCAGTTAGCATCTCAGCGCTCAAGTCGCAACGGAAATGAAGGAGGAAACCACAGAGGTGGTGGGCGGGACAATGCGCCACTTGAAAAGAGCTCATTGGTTAAGACCAATGCTAGCGATTTTCTTCCTGAAAAGTTAACCCTTTAATTCCTGGTCATGACAATAATTCACCCAAAATAATTAACAACTGTTAAAATAATAAATCTTCCCATTTTCATGAGAGTTTCAAGGATTTTTTAAATTATTATCATTAAAGCCATATTTAAATGTGTGTTCTACATTATCTGTGGGCGCCACACCTAGAGGGGGGGCCAAAACAATGGCAGAAAAATAATTTGTAGTAAGCATTTTCTATATTAACAGCTGTTGTGCTTTTTGATTTTTTCCCCTTTAAAACCCAAAGAGCCATTTTCTAATTTTTTTTGACCCACCAGAGCTTTTGACTTGACAATTTTGGCTCATGTTGTAAAAAGTTTGGACATTGCTGCCGTTCAGAAGAACATGTGCTAACATTAGATGGGCCAATTAAGAGCGTCTACTGAAGCTAATTTAAAGGTACATGTACCTATTATTTCTGTTTAGGATGGAACAGTGTGTGTGTGTGTGTGTGTGTGTGTGTGTGTGTGTGTGTGTGTGCGTGTGCGTGTCTGTGTGTGTGAAGCCAGCAGAAAGCAAACATGCAGTCCAGCAGCAGACAGTCCGTGTGATGAGCCGGCGGAAAGGCAAATGTCTCTGCTCATAAATACGTCCATGTTCAAGATTTACGGCTAGCAATTCCATCTCCAGAGGAAGCCTGGTCGATTGCTTTTTGCGCCTGTCCTGCAGTTCATGCAGGAAACTCGCTGTGTGCAGCTCCGCATGCAGAAAATCCACATAACGCAGGTGAAAAAACAAAGGTTGCTCAGTCTGTCGTGTTAATTCTTTGCAAAGAATTATGCAGAGAATTAACACGACAGTTTAATTCTTTGTTTTTAGTAGCTAAGAGTCAACTCAAATGCACACTTTATCTAGAAGGAGTAAAAAAGGAAGAACACCTGCTGGGACTGATGAAAGGTTAAACTGGTCCCAGTAACAGACATGATGAAGGACAGGCCCACTCAGTGAATCACAGACAGAAAAATCACTAAACTGGAAGCGTTTTCATTCAAAAACAATGTTCATTTTCATTTTGAATTCATTATTATGTAAAGGTTATAAATCTTTTGTTAAAGCTGAATTATGTAATTATGTATGTTCTTTATAAGAAAAAATTCAAAATATGTAAAACATCTTTTACATATTTGTTGAAACTCTCACCATGTTGTGAAAGTTTATGACACAGATAATCTGTGAAAAAAAATTATCTTGCTGTCTGAAGAAACAACCAGTCAGAACCAGAAGGAGGGGCTTAGTGTTGTCAATCACTCTCATGAAGTTGCTGCTAAATGCGCTAATGGCAGAGAAACAACTCGTCGTTACAGGAAAACTTTTTATCTGCTGTCATCTGTGGCTATGTTAATTAGCCTCCACATTGACGACAGGCTATGCTAACTGCAGTGTGGCACGAGATTGTGATTGACAGTGCTAAGACCCGCCTCCTGTCTCCGATTGGTTGTTTCTAGTTCGAACTGGGAGAAGGTGGAGGAGCTGAGTTTTTTCAAGGACTAACTGTCTCATTAATTGTCACAACAAAGAGACAGTTTCAACAGATACATACAAATATATATTTTATAAAAGCTACATATTGGACCTTCAGTTATCATTTTTTTGTTTTTTTACAGACGTTTGTAGGTGAATGTCTGTTGCTGCTCTCGCTCTGTTTGTGTATCAGGATGTCAGATGCTGCAGGGTTGTTTTATTGTTGTACAGAATCAGATAAAAGTTAAAAATGTTATTGAGGAAAGCGACAGTAAATTTTAGTAAAATTGAAAGTATCCAGTTGGAGATTAAAGAGAACAAACTGAAGCTGCAGAAGAAAATGCTTACAACTGTAGACCATCCATCCTTCCTCACTTATTTTCTTCCCTTCATTCCTTAATTTATCATTTTACTTTCTTTCCTTCTTCACTTCCTTTCTTCTCTCCCTCACATCTATAATTCATGTCATTTGTGTACTGTTAAAAGAGAAAAAACTATTGGATCTGAACTTGCTGTATTTGACTTATGACTTTGTGATGACTGTAAATGACTTTATTGATACACATATATATTTGTTTTGGTGTTGTTGTTTTTGGGTTTGTTTTGGTGTTGTTGTTTTTTTGTTTGTTTTGGTGTTGTTGTTTCCTCATTTGGCCAGGAGTTGTTGGTTGCCTTTTGACCGATGTTTTGATTTGAGGGGTTTTTGGGGGGACAAGGTTGCTAGGCGATCTCCACAAACAGACGGTTGGCTGTTTTGGACATAGTGCAGAGAGTGAGCGAGCATGCTAGTCACGGTTGAGGGAAGATAACTAAGGAATAGTCCAATTAAGGTCCAGACGATCAATTAGCTGGCGCTCGGTTGATGAGGGAACAAGGTGGGTGTTTTGATGAGTGAACTGTATTTATTGAGCGTGATGTTTATGTTTCGACATGAAATGGTGTTAATATTTGATTAACTGTCAAACAGTTGGAACAGTTGGAATACGTTTTAGTTCATTTGTAACATAGAAATGTTATAGTTAATTAAATACATGTATTGTAAATTTAATGATATTACATAATTCTTATATTTTTTCCATCAAGCTACAGAAGCTGCTTTTCAACAATCTTTACACCAGAAGTCTGTGAACTTCAGCAACCTGAAACTGCCCATGAAGGGGAAACTCCGGCTTTGTGTGCTCTGTAGGGATTGTCTAACACATCAGTTGTGGTGTTAGCATGATGCTCATTCAGTGTCAGCATTCAACAACAACAGCAACAAAAAACCTTCCGATGCAGAAATCCTTGAACTGCTTCAGTTAAGATGCACACTCCCCAATAAACTAATCCCCCTAACAAACGACGAGGCCCAGTCATCTTCCTCACAAAGACTTCAAAGTGAAGCCAGCAGTCGGACTGTGAATGATGGAGCTCCTGTGTGTTTGGCTGACAGAGTTAACCAAACAAGCAGTTTCAGAAATGCTCACCGGGGCCAGCTAAGCTCCTGACGGTGACCACTTAAGTGCTGCGCGGTCTCTCTGGAGTGAGTTTGTGGGAATAAGCATTTCCTCGGACGTTTCGCTGGCCTGCAATGCGTGAGCTTGAGTGTCCTAGTGGATATATTGGTGTTGTGCGTGCATGCTTGGTGGCGCGCTAAAGGTTTCCACTGCCAGGGGGAAACATCTGTTTTTTTTAATGTCACCGTATATTCTGGAGCCGAACGCCTCAGGTTAGAGAAATAAAGAAAGCACTGCAACACATTATTTTTACTTACTGTAATGTTTTCATTCAGTTGCCAGCATATTTTCTGACACTTACGGATACCTTTTATGTAAAATTCACAGTTAGCACCATTTCCATTTAGGTTTCTACTGCTTCTAAAAACAACCCAGGTGTTTTAAAGAAACACTGAGACAGTTTTTAGCAATAAGTTAATATTATCTGTTGTCAGAAAATGAGTCATTTCAAAAACCTTTTGAATGTAGAGTCAGAAATCAGCAAAAACTGCTCTTCACCTACTAACCCCCGCAAAGCCTAGATGTTACCTAGCAACACGAGCAGCGTTCCACCGTTACCTAGCAACATGAGCAGAGTTCCGCCCCGTTACTTAGCAACCCCAGCAGAGTTCCAGGACATTTGGTCTATGGCTGCTGGAAAAGACAGTTGTTTTATGGTTGACTTACCGTCCAGAAACCACTTGCTGCATTCTTGTTAGTTGCGCAGGAGGCTTCACTTCTGCTTTTCAAAGATGTATGGTTGCATAATTGTGCACCTGTTTTCACACACTTTCATCTGTGAAAGTGTGTGAGATGGGAGGCCAGGGCCAGCAGCTGCAGCTAATTTAACTATAAATATGCTGTAAATGTCAATTAAACATGATTTGACTAATCAATTCCAAATGTAATGACAGCAAAGTTAAACAATAAAACATGTACAAGTATAAAAACAATACTAATTCCTCATTAAAGAAAACCAGAAGCCTATTTCTTCAGATGACTAGCTTGTTAGCCTTAGATACCACAATAGCGAACTGATTATCTCGAGAAAATCATGCCAAAATAATTTCAGGTTTGAAACTTACTAAGTTTTGAACTTTTGTCAAGATCTAAGTGAGGTTTATGCTTCTTCCTCCTCAAAGAAATGAAACCTAGCAGCTGTAAACTGATCAGATGCTTTAAAAGAACCGTGGGTTTGAACATGTAACATCAGTTTTATGTAGTTTTGGTGAGTTAGCCTAACCGTATATTCTGTTTCTGTTCCTTCTTTGGCTTTCAGTTTGACTGAAAGAGTAGAGAGTTATTCAGAGATTAAAATGTATTACAAAAGCGATGACCGGTCCATGAACTCACTTTTTAATTTTTCTAATTCGGTCCTATTCTGCCGTTCCTCGCTAACATTTCCGGTTTCTGAAAAGAGGAGGAAAAGAGCCGGAGCAGATGAATTTATAATCGGTGAAGGGTGAGTCCTTCGGCAGCCGGGGTCAGCGCTCTAATCGCAGGAAGTGAAGACACTGCGAGGATGTTTAATGAGAGGATAAGAGCAACAGGGAGGGCTGGGGGAATTAGCCCTTTTAGATATCATTAAACATTAATACTGTCAGGGGACCGGCGCTCGCTGGGGTCCTTTCATTGACTTTCATGCTGGGTGCTAATAGAGTTTCACCTCTGGGGACCTGAGGGCCCCGCACCCTTCCCCCCAAAGCCGAAGCAGAAAGAGATCAGATCGCCTCCTCGCTTCTGAGGATGAGATTATTCAGCCTGGGTGGTAATTTAGATTATTTAAGGTTAAACACTCAAATTAATCCTTTTTCTTTACTTTCTGTACAATACAGTCATTTAAAAGTATAAAAACTCCTCGGAAGAGTGAATAAATTTGCCCAGGGGTGATCTCACATGAGTCAAACGAGTCGTTTGGCAAAAATAACAGCAATAAAAAAGAGGTTTATTTATATACATTTTCACAAAATTATTCATTAATTTGTAAATGGAAGAGTTAGCAAGCTAAATATTTAACTACAACCTTTAAAATAATATTTTAGCTTGCTAAACCTTTACTTTATTTAACTAGCTAACTCAATATTTAGATTCATACTGACTATTTAACTTGCTAGCTAAATATTTTGTATTTTTAGGAAGCAAAACATTTTGCTACCTAAATATATGAAATATATTTAGCTGAATATACAAAATATTTAGCTGGCAAGTCTAAGTATTTGTTTCAGGCTATGTGCCTACCTAACTAAATATAGTTTTTGAAAATTAAATTTCTTAACTTGCTAGCAAAATATTTAGCTTGAAACTAAACATTTTGCTAACTAAATGTTTCTGTTTGAAGCTAAATATTTAGATAACTAAACATTCAGCTACCTAGCTAAATATCTGGCTTCAGACTAAATATTTTGCAAGCAAGTTAAGAAATGTATTTAAATCTAAATATTTAGTTAGTTAGCTACATATCTATCCTCAAACCAAATACTTAGCAAGCTAAAAAAAAAAAAAAACTATTTTAGAGGGTGGCTAAATATTTATTTAGCAAACTTTCAACTTTTCTTGTACATTTTAGCTTAAAACAAAGGATGAGCCATTTAACTGTGCGGCTCACCAACAGGAGTTTATAAAAATGTTCACAAGACCCAGCTTTTATTGTGATAGTCTACTTCCACTTATCAGTAAGTTACTTTGCATATTAATTTAGCTCCGAACTAGCTAAATGTTGAGCTAATATTTAACCACCTCAGAGCTTATAGAGATAATATCTTGCAAGATATTATATAATATATATAGAGATAATTAGCTTGCAAGATAAATAGTTTTGCTTCACACTGAATACTTACCTTGCAAATCAAATATTTAGTTAGTAAACTAAATATTGTGTTTGGTAATTTAATATTTAGCTGGAAACTCAAATTTATAAATTGGTTTATGGTGAAAATGACACTGAGTTTGAAAAATTAACCTTTGTTTTTTTCTCCTATGACTGACTAAATAACCCAAATTATTACTGTTAATTTTTGAATGTGTAACTTCACAAAGAGACTTAAAGCTAAATAAAACCGTCACCATCGGAGTCAGAAGGAACAAAGAGAAACTGATTGGCGGCAAAAACGTGTGGATGGCGCCATCTAGAGGCCAGAGTTTCCTTAACCCTCGTATTATGTTCGCTTTTGAGGTACAGCAATAATGTTCCCGGGTCAATTTGACCCAGGAACACCTATCGTGTCAGAAAAAAAAAAAATTCTCCAAATCTTTTTTGTGCCTGATTATTAACTCCTATACTAACCATTTCAATCAATATTTGTGCAATTATGTTTTTTATTCCTCACAAATAAAGGATCAATGACAACAATTTACTCATTCGGACATAAAAAAATGTGATTTACATATTTTTTATGGCCACTGAAAAACCTAAACACAAAATAACACTAAGTATCTTTGAAAGTGACTTTTTGTAAATTTTTTTATATTACATTTAGATTTTTTTTTGAAGGGGTCATCTTTATAATTGAACTTGAGACCCTATTTTGCCCTGGGTCAAATTGACCTGCTGACTAAAATCAAGACAAATGAGTCCTGAAGATGATCCTCCAGGTGGATTTCCAGTTTAAACCTGCATGTCCAAAACATAACTGGGTTTTTCATCACATGCTGCCCAGATTTATATGTCATATTTAGCTGGTGTGGAAGGCATATATAGTGTAAATGAGCAGCGACCTCTGAATGCCAGCGGTGATCTTTATGAATGCCACAAATCTTCCATCTACTGTGACATTGGGGCCTGTTTTATAGGACAGGAGAAGTTACAACCCACATGTTCCACACTGATCTATTAGCTGCTAGTTTGTCTTGTCCATCGATTGTCAAATCAGATTACTCTGGAGAAAAGTCTCCAGAAACATTATGGCCCATAATATTACCCTGTCTGTCTCTGCATCCCTTAGACTGGCTGTTGATTCATCCTTTGACTTGAAAACTCTGGTCAGAATGAGGACCCCCCTCAAATATGCATGTAAATGCATCTGGTCCAGCTCCTTCCAGTTCTCTCCAAAAACTCGCCTTCCTTTTAGACTTGTCATTTCAACAATGATTTTCTGTTTTGCACTAGGCACGAGTAGCTCAGACTGACTTGATGTCTGTGATGTGAGTTACTGCCATCCTGGCATGATCAACAAGAAGTTCCAGAGCTTCCATGGTTGTCATCTTTTTATTTCCTGCTGCTCATTTCCTGATCTCCAACAGTGACGATATTACATGTACCTTCAGTGTGTAATGCGTTTAGGACTCCCTTGCAGAGAGTATTTATGTCCCCCCCCCACTTCTGCTGGGTGTCCACTCAGTGTGGGTGGAGTTTGCCCACAGGAACAGAAAAGGTTCCTGTCAAAAGTTGTATGAACACCTGCTTTCTGGCAGCTTCCTAGTGAAGTAAAGAGAATAGTGAAAGAGTGGGTTTGTGTGCGTGTTTAGGTGTGTGTGTGGTGTGTGTGTGTGTTCATGCATGTGTGGTGTGGTGTTTGTGTGTGTGATGAAATATGTCTCATAGGTGCAAGGAAACAAATAGAATTGGACATTGTTTTAACCTTTTTACCCTTCAACTTGTATGGCGGGTCAAATTGACCCATAACAGTACGTCTGTAACAAATGGACCTAGGGGGGGCTGCAAGTGTGTAAAATGAACCATTTTCATTTTATACACAGAGTGCACCTATTAAGACAAATAGAAAAAGTTTCATGCAGAAAAAATACTTCTAACTATTTTTTTTATATTTTTAAACTTTGAAACGGGTCAAATTGACCCGCAACATAATAGGAGGGTTAAATCTCACTGATTTACAGAATGAAGCGAAGGAAGGAGGAATCAGATCCTGAAGCAAATTTATAGTTTTCAAATGAAAAAATTAGCAGAGAAGTGTGTAGTGAGGTCAAACTTACATTAAGAGTATGTGAATGTAATTTAAAAGACAAAAAAATGACAGATGGGGAAAAGTTTGCAGTAATCTTAAATTTACTTTGGCTGGTAAAATTGTTTCCAGTGGAGTAAACTGTCAAAGTCACAAACAAAAGAAAAAATCTACAGTGATTTTATTCAGGATTTCCAAAAATTCTCAATTTCAAACATCTGAATTTTTCCAGACTCAAATTCACATTTTTTTCTTAGCAGGATTATTGTACAATAAATATAGATTACATTGAAGTTCAGTGTAGTTTGTTTTTATTTGTAACTGCAGAAAATTAGAGTTTTTATTGGTTTGATTGATATTAAAACAGAGCCTGTGCAGGTTTACATTTTTTGGTGAAAAATTACAATAAAAAGTTCTGATTGAGATGTTTGTGTGTACATGTTTACTGTAAACTAAAGAGGTTTATTATGTTGTTTATGTAAATCCCCAGCAGAGGGCAGCATGCGCTTACGGGTGTATTCAGAGGAGCTGTGCGTTTTAATGACATGATCGGATGGTGGCCGACAGAGGGCGCTGTTGCTGCACAATCATACAGCCAGGTTACCGTTGTGATAAATAATTTCTTATCTTTCCAGGGATTCCTCTCTGGTTCTGTTTGGAGTGCTGACTGCTAAGACCTCAGCTTCACACAGTAAGAAACATCAGCACATTTCCACTGATGGGCCATTAAACGGGCCGCTTTAAAAGAATAAACTCGCTTCGGGTTCAGCCCATGCTGCTGTGTGGCTCTGTAGAAATGTCTGCTAACATCAGATGAATGATGTGCTTTGAAATATTCAGCAATACCCTTGGAGCATCGTTAACGCACAGTTTTTCTTTTCTTTCTCTAACAGATCCTTAAGCCCAGCTGCCAGAGGTAATTTGGTCTAAAAACACCTCAGCTCAACGTCTGCAGCAAAGTGAGTCCTACATATAAAGTGCATTTTTATGAACTTCTGTACATTTTCCAACCTAAATCCAGTTAAAATAATCTGTTCAAATGTCAAAAATGCTAAAATAAATGCAATTTGTTGGAAATCTAACAAAATCACAACCATTTTCATGATCTTGGAGTTAAAATATGTTCAGTAAAAGGAGGTAGAGCTGGTCGAACAGAGCCTGCAACAACGGCACGGCGTTCTGCCGCTATGGAAAAACCACAGAGAGCAGGAAGTAAGAGAGACAAACTGGACTTCATCAGTCAGGACAGGTTGACACAACGCCAAGACGGACTGATTATTCCCAAAGAGCTCCATGCCAGACGCTAAGGGACTCAGCTCGCAGGTTAAAGGTGAAAGTTCATGACACTGAACTTAACCTTAGGGTTAAGGTTAGGAAGAGTCTACAAAGAAAGCCCAAGAAAGAAGATAACATGATGTTAAGAGTTCTGAATTAATATGAATTACAATATTTAACTTCCTCAGGGATCAACAAAGTATTCATGAACTGAACTGAATAAAAGCTGCAGCTAAATGAAGAATAAGACGTCCTCTGCTGCTGCGTTCGGTCTGAAAGCAGCATAAGACCAAAGGAGCAGTGGTTGGCACATTTCTGCTAATAAGCTAATACAGTGCTACTCTGTAGCTTAGCGCTATTGCTAACCTTGAAAACCTTTAGCGCGGCTAGCTTCCCCTAGATAAATTTTTCCTAAGAAGTTCTGAAGCGCTAATTTGCAAAGCTGTTTTCTAAACATTCAGTTGAATAAAGTTCAACATCTTTGTTGAAGTTTTGTTAAGAACTCTCCAAGTAGCTAGACGTTTATATTCATGCTCTTATTTTGAAGTGGGGGAAGCCTGTTAACACAGCAGTTTTGTTTCCTTCTTCATGTTCTCCGCCTGTGATGCGGTCGCAGCAAACCAACGTTTATTCTGCACCTTCGACACACGTGGGGTATCAGCATGGTTGAAGTTAGCGCTTTAGCATTAGCTTCTGCTAAATCGCATGTTGATGAGGCTTTAGGATCAACATGCTAAAGTTTGTAATTTTTGCTTTTAGTTAGCAGAGCTTCAGAAACAAATATTATTAATAACATTAATAATAATAAATTCAAACAAAACAAAAGCTACACAATAATGTGAGAGACTGAAAGAGTCAAACAGAAACCCAGAGCGAAGCGCTGCTGCTCCTGATCCACAAGCTGCTGGATCATGGGGTGTGCTTAGATTTTTATGATTGGTTCACAAACTGCACACTGAATAATAAGGACAGCTTGGAAACTGTGACTTTTACACTCCTTCAGGCTTTCTAAGATATTAAAAGCTTTATTGGAAGGTTAAGATTGCTTGAGTGTCTGTAGAAACAATAAATATTAAAAATGGAGCCTCCAGAAGTTGGGATAACACGTGCTGCTGACAGGGATCTGTAATTTCTCATGGATAACAACATGTTCTGCCTGGTGGCGAAGGAGAAATCAGAAATCTCACTTTGAGCTCCTCCTGGCTGCGTTGGGGAAATTACCGGCCTCAGTAAGTCGGTCATCTTCACATGCTTTAAAATGCAGCCATTTGGTGCTCCAAATTACACAGAACTGGTCCTCTGACATGAAGCAAAGGTACAATTTATTCAGGAGGAGCTCCGTTTTTACCCTGTTTGTTGAGCAAAGATAAATAATGAAAAGGTTCTTTGGCAGATCGATGGTGAGAGCAGAAAGGTTTTGCTGAGAAGTCGGATTCTCCAAGCAGAGGATCTTTGTGTTTGGACATGAAGAATGAAAGTCGTTTCCCTGAGAAGCAAAGAAATGAATTTCAGGAAACGTGAAGCAGGAAGTTCAGCAGAGCCGACCGCAGATGGAAACCAGGAGACTTTAAAACCGAATCCAGTTTGAATCCAGTCTGGACTGGAGGCTCTGCTGGAGCCGCTGGAGTGATTACTGGAGAACCTGAGAGACATCCAACCGTCCATCCAACCAACCAACCAACCATCCCTCCATCTATTCATCCAACCGTCCATCCAACCAACCATCCATCCAACCGTCCATCCAACCAACCAACCAACCATCCCTCCATCTATTCATCCAACCGTCCATCCATCCATCCATCCATCCATCCATCCATCCATCCCTCCGTCCATCCAACCAACCATCCCTCCATCTATTCATCCATCCGTCCATCCATCCATCCATCCATCCATCCAACCATCCATCCAACCAACCAACCAACCATCCCTCCAACCGTCCATCCATCCATCTGTCCATCCATCCATCCATCCATCCATCCATCCATCCATCCATCCATCCATCCATCCATCCATCCATCCGTCCATTCATCCAACCATCCAACCGTCCATCCAACCAACTAACCATCCATCCATCCATCCATCCATCCAACCAACCATCCCTCCATCTATTCATCCATCCGTCCATCCATCCATCCATCCATCCATCCATCCCTCTGTCCATCCATCCATCCATCCATCCATCCATCTGTCCATTCATCCAACCATCCAACCGTCCATCCAACCAACCAACCATCCCTCCATCTATTCATCCATCCGTCCATCCATCCATCTGTCCATCCATCCATCCATCCATCCATCCATCCATCCATCCATCCATCCATCCATCCATCCATCCATCCATCCATCCGTCCATTCATCCAACCATCCAACCGTCCATCCAACCAACTAACCATCCATCCATCCATCCATCCATCCAACCAACCATCCCTCCATCTATTCATCCATCCGTCCATCCATCCATCCATCCATCCATCCATCCATCCATCCCTCTGTCCATCCATCCATCCATCCATCCATCCATCCATCCGTCCATTCATCCAACCATCCAACCGTCCATCCAACCAACCAACCATCCCTCCATCTATTCATCCATCCATCCATCCATCCATCTGTCCATCCATCCATCCATCCATCCATCCATCCATCCATCCATCCATCCATCCATCCATCCATCCATCCGTCCATTCATCCAACCATCCAACCGTCCATCCAACCAACTAACCATCCATCCATCCGTCCATCCATCCATCCATCCATCCATCCCTCTGTCCATCCATCCATCCATCCATCCATCCGTCCATTCATCCAACCATCCAACCGTCCATCCATCCATCCATCCATCCATCCATCCATCCATCCATCCATCCATCCAACCAACCCTCCATCTATTCATCCATCCGTCCATCCATCCCTCTGTCCATCCATCCATCCATCCATCCGTCCGTCCGTCCATCCATCCATCCATCCATCCATCCGTCCGTCCGTCCGTCCATCCATCCATTCCTCTGTCCATCCATCCATCCATCCCTCTGTCCATCCATCCATCCATCCATCCATCCATCCATCCGTCCATCCATCCATCCATCCATCCATCCCTCTGTCCGTCCGTCCGTCCGTCCGTCCTAACTCTGTGACCTTTATCCAGACTTGTTGGCCAGAGATCCAGTTGACCTCGTTCCACCTTAGTTCTGGAGGTCACAGGTCACATGACCTGGAAGAAAAAACCCAGGAGGCTTTTGGGATCGCTCTCCGGTGAGACGCACCTTCTAGTTTCTGTTTCTGCTAACTCATGAGTGACTGATGGCATTGACTGTGTTTCCTGCTGCTGTGCTTTAGCATGGGCTGGATATCAACCTGAAGGGAGGTCAAAAGGCTGATGAACTGATCTGAGTGGGAGCGCATTCATCTGGTGTCCTGCATGTCCTGGGAGCCCCGCGCCCAGCACTAATCAGGTGGGAAACCAAGCTAATTCAGCTGTCAGAGTAAACTGCCGTCTGTTCTGGAGGCGTTTGAACACACAGCTGTCCTTGGACTGAAGTCGGCTGCTGATAACAGAGACGTGCTCCACTAATGTTCGTCTCTTTATGACAAATCATTCTGGGTTTTGACGGATGTGATAAGCTAATGTTTTCTCAACCTTAGCCGTTTGCTACTTTTCCATCATCTTAGAGAGTTTGGGTTCGAATCTAAACTTTGTCCAGAAGGGGTAACATGATGTAAAATTCCTGCTGAAGCAAAAAGAAGTCCAGTTCAAGTTCAAGATTAACTCAATCATTTTTTTACCCTTTATTTTTCTAAAATCAGTGGGAACCCAGCCAACCATCCATTGACCCAATGTGTTGGTCTCAACCAGTGAAGCCTACATTTTGTCTGAGATTGAAGGACTTCTCTTTTGTCTTTGCTAAAAGGCCATTAGCCATTTCTTTTGTTAGCACTGGACTCGCTCGTTTGCTTTGGTTGCATTTACCCAGAATGCAACCAAGATTTTGGAGCTCGGTTTGGTTTAACAACTGCCTGACATTGTTGAAGGATTATTAGTTCTACTGGCAGATTATTCAACTTATGGCATGTGAAAATGTCATGTTGTAGGGAAAATGTCATGTTGTAGGTTGAAGGATCTGCCAGTGGAACTGGAATTTGGTTGCTAGGAGACGGGCTGGGCTTGGCAGGTGTTGCTAGGTAACACCACAGTGCCAGCTGATTGTGAAGATGCACTCAATCAATTTTATTACCTTTTATTTTTGTAAAAATCATTGGGACCCCAGCCCAATGATTGGTTGGGCTGGCAGAGAGAAAGAGAACCGCAGAAAGAGAACCCTGCACTATAGTCCACTTCCTGCTTTCAGTCTGCTTGGCGTTCACATTAGAATTCAAACTGAACCAGAGTTCACTTCAACCAAACCAAGACCAAGGTTTATCGTTTATCCAGAGTTCAGTTACACATTCACACCTCTTAAACAAACCAGAGTTCCTAGACAAACAAACTAATTTGACCAAAGCAGACTAAACTGGGCTACAGCGCAGGGCATTCTGGGTAAATACAACCAAACCAACAGGCGCGTACAAAGCCAGCTGGAGAAATTACTTGTGGTATTTTACCAAAGACGAAAGAGAAATCCTCCAACTGCTAAAATCTGATGCTACTTCATTTTTGTTTCCATTTTATAAAGAAGGAAGTTGCGCTCAGTGTTTTTGTGTCGTTTCCTTCAGTGGTTCTTGGTGCGGCGCCCCCACAGGCCAGGAGGGGAACAGGTTTTTCACAGGGTTTGGTTTGACTCAGAGCAGAGACAGAACCACAGCAGCTGGAGATGGAAGAAACGTTGAAGTTTTGGCCCAAATCAAATCAAATCTACCAGACTATCAGGTGTGAAAACAATCTAATGCACAAAAATGAAATCTGGAAAGAGAAACTGCAGCATTTCTGATTCACAGTGATGACATCATTTTAATCAAACAGCCATTATCTCCAGGCTGCCTGACATTAGTTCATATTGTCTCCATTAATACCTGTATTACCTGTAATTCAAAAATGATTCAATGCTGGAAAAATATTCTCTCCACACGCTGATGAAGAACCTGCACAAACATTTAGAGATTTTCATTCTGTGGCATAATTTTATAAGCTAATAAAAGCCACAAAGTGAAAAATTATCCTGAGGAAGAGTTAGATTTGACCAGATTGAGTCCTTAGAGAAGTTCAGCTGAAACTGGAGCATTTTAAGGTCTGAATGAGAGCAGCAGCTTTTTTATCCAACGAGAATAAATCAATGACGGATCAGTGACGCTATCAGGAGGAGAAACAGATTAATATAAAGAAGGGAAAACTTCTCTTCCTGCCCCCAAATCATTTTACTTTGTGAAAGCCAGGATGAATTTATTTTACTCAGTTAAATAGTTACTCAAAACAAAATCAATTAATGAACATAATTTAATTCACAAAAGCAAATGAAAACAGTGATGTGAGCTGTATGGCAGTCGCCCAGAGCAGCAGCAGGAGAGGGGGCGCACAATTAAAAATAAAACCTTTAAATGTAATTTAAAGGTTTGTGTTGCTTTGCAGTGTAGACAGCAGAAAGGTCTCCTGTGTTTTTATGCTCTTTGTCAGTGGTGGGAACTTTTCTGGTAATTCGCTAATGTGCTAACAACTGAGCTAATTTTTCATTTAGCTCATTTAGCCCCTAAGTAAATGTTTTCATAAGAATTTAAAATTACTAATTTCCTTGGCTGTTTTGTAAAATTTCAGTTGAGTAAAGTTTAACACGTGTGTTGAAGCTTCAGTTATCAGCTGTCAATAATTAGACATTTATATTGATGCTCTTATTTTGAAGAGGGTGAAGACAAACAAGAAACATAAAACCGACAGTAGAGATATAAACATAAATGTGATATTTAACAGCTTTATAGAACATGTAAATTATTATGTCAAAATTAAAGTGGTGCTTCAGGGTTGTAGTCTTTCAAGGGCAGATACAGTTTAAATTAAAGTTAGCGCTTTAGCATTAGCTTCAGCTAAATACTGGGTTGGTGGAGCGCTTTAGCGTTAGCAGAGCTAATGTTTATTTAGTTACTGGTGCCATAGTCATTCGTTTATCCATTGTCTACTGTATACTGTATGTTGTATACTAACTTGTTATTAAAAGGCCCTTAATGAGGTGCTAAAGCACTCCACACCAAAGCAATGGAAGAATGGCTGATAAGAGCCTGAGGCCTAAAACACTCGTGTTTATTCAGCAGAGCAGGTCTGGTAGCGTGAGGTTGGCATGTGTTGGTTCCCTCTGGGCACTTTGACTTCCTCTCAGGCTAAAACATGACTGTAAGCTTATCTGCTTCTCTAAAATTATGGATTGTGTGTGTGTGTGCGTGTGTATGTGTGTGTGTGTGCGTGTGTGTGTGTATGCGTGTGTGTGTGCATGTGCGCGCAGGCGTGTGTGTGCCTGCGTGTGCGTGCAGGCGTGTGTGTGTGTGTGTGTATGTGTGTGTGTGTGCATGTGCGCGCAGGCGTGTGTGTGCCTGCGTGTGTGTGTGCGTGTGTGCATGTGCGCGCAGGCGTGTGTGTGTGTGTGTGTGCGTGTGTGCATGTGCGCAGGTGTGTGTGTGCGTGTGTGTGCCTGCGTGTGCGTGCAGGCGTGTGTGTGTGCGCGTGCGTGCGGGCGTGTGTGTACGTGTGTGAAAAGCGTTTGTTTTGTTTTTCACGGTGTTACGTATTTTAATCATAATTATAAAAGAAGAACTTCCATAAAACAGGGTTTCCAGAACTCTGACCTTTTTCAAAACAAGCTCACTTTCTACAAATCCAAGTTTGAATCTACATAATGGAGTCTTCCCAGTTTAGTAAATATAATCCAGTTTAGAGAACAAACAGGATTTATGAAGCGCAGCTGGAACTGGGGCTCCTCCTCAGAAACAACTTTTCCAATTTTGGGTTGATCTGCCAAACAGGATTGTGTGACAGATTAAACTCGGTGGAACCCGAATGCGTAGCCGTGACGAACGCTGCCCACTTTCTTTAAAGCAAGTCGGAGGAAGGAAATAAAAACATGCACACATTTTCTTTCAGGTGTCTGCTGCATGGATTTATTAGCCTGTCCGTCTTCCTGTTTGTACTCAAATCCTTTGAGCAAGTTTGCGTGCCTGCACATGTATATATATATATATATTTATATATATTTATATATATATATGTTTTGACAATTTAATACTCGCAGCGGCGCTTCATCCCTCAGAAATATTTAAATCTGAGCCGACTGTCTCTGCAGAGCGCTGCGTTGGACTGATAGGACTAAGTCAGGAGATACTGGCTTCCTGTCAGAACCCTGAAAGGCAGGAAGCTGCTGCTCCCTCCGACCACAGACTCACAGATTACTGAACCAAAAACGCTTTTACTCACACAAATGAGGCAATTTTCTCCTCCAGGCTGCCTCTGGAAACCCTTCAGTCTGTGTAATCTGTGTAGTAATGAACATTAACGCTGAAATAAAACTCAACGCTATTTATGCTTTGTTTGGTTGGAACATGGGGAGTTTAACTGGATCGGTTATTGTTCATTAATCTCACGTTTTACTTGTTTTTAAACAAGTTTATCTATTAATTGAATCTGGTTTTGATTCCTAATCAGTGTGAACACAAATACTGAGGTCCTTTATTCACCTTAATGGTGTTTATTCTTTAAGTTTTCAGATCCCTGAGGATAAAATGAAGAGGTTTGTGTTTATCGGATCATTTAGAAAGTTTTATATTATAAACAAAAAGTTAATTCACTGATCTGAAAATTAAACACAAAGACGCGGTTACTGAAAGTTTAAATTTAGCTCTTTTAGATTCCCAGGTCTAGAATTATGTTTAAATTATATCAACTCTATGAAAACAGTCCAGTTGGATAATTACGGCCCTTCCCCCTGGTCATGCCTCCCTGGGCTAGAGCCACATCGCCCATCTGAAACCAGCTCAGACTGATTCATTTAACTTTTTACTGGAAGGATTTCATTCTACTGTCTTTTTATTTACTGTAGAACCAAAAACATCTTGACAAGCTTTTGAAATCTGGACTCGGATCTTCAGCAAAGCAGGAAAGATTTTCACAGAAAAGCGCTCGGCGTTTTTCAGCAGCCATGTTTCCTTCCATCCAGCCGGTTCTGATGAAATGAAATGAAATGCCTCGGCGCTAAAACCGCATCTGCCGGTTTATCTGATAAGAAGAGGCCACTTCACTGCTATTATTGGATTGTGCTGCCAAATCTTCGTTTAATCAGATTAGAGGATTTAGCTCCTTGTGGTGTGAGACACATTTACGTCTCGTTTGGCAAAAGTCCATCAAGCTTTGCTGCGTCTTTGGTCAGAAGTTTACATAAATTCATAATGTTTGTGATCATCAGATTCTTTCAGAGCTTTAAAGTCTTTTACCGCCGTGGGATTGGTCTTTTTTAAAAGCTAAACTTTGGTGCACATGTTTGAATTCATAGCAGATTTTTTTCTTTTCCACAGAAAGTTACCATTTGTTAAATTACACAGTAAAAATTAGTTTTGGTTCATTTAGCCTGCCATAGAAAAAAATGGGTGTTTCTTTTTCAAAGTCATATTTTCACTGTTATTCATACATTTATGTCACAGTTCCAAACTAAATATTTAGTTCACAAACCATATAAAATACTAAGCTAAACAAAGAAAAGTTTACAAACATTTAATTTCCAGCAAGTGATTTATAAACTAACAGAAGTCAACAGAAGCTTACTTGCTAAATATGTAGTTAGCAGGCTAGTTAGCAGGCTAGCTTGCTAGCTAAATAGTTTACACCCCAACCAGTTCTAATTCAATCTCTGTCAGCAGGTTTCACCTGAACCACACACCGTTTGGGTCTGTTACATTGGTGGATTTTAAATAAACGTTTTGGTTTTCTGGGTCAGACTCCATAAGTCTCAGCAGTGCTGAGGTTGAACTTTGACCCTTGAGGAAGCGTTGGATGCATTTTAAGGTTTTGAACCCAGTTCTTGTTGTAAACCAGCAGGATATTCCATCATAACTGCCTTGTATGTTTACACACCAACAAGCCTTTAATCCAACTGTAACATCAGAGGTGTTTTTGTGCCAACTCGGTTGCTAGGCAACCGTTTGGACGAGAAACGTCGTGTTTGTGGACGTTTGACGGGCTTCCTAACCTCAGTGCTTTAATTCCCCGGCAAATAAACAAGGAGAGCGTGAGGACAGGTGTCAGCGGGTTTAATTTCACAGCTCATATTATAGATTTTGCTTTACGTCAAAACCGAATAAATAAATAATTCATAACACTAAAAAATGGCTCACAGCTGAACACAACATTGGACCTTTTTTATTAAATAAAATCTTTCACTCCTTAATGTTTACATTTAACTGTTTCCTAATTGGTTTTAATGAACATCATGATTCTTCGCACAAAAAATAAAACTTTTATGAAGCAAAAATAACATGAATTTATTTTGTTAGCTAGAAGGAGTAATTTATTTTTTCCAACTGAAATCTGTTTGTTTAATTAGAAACTAATGGATGAAATAATCATGAATTAACTGTCCAATCAGTTGTTCATGTGAAACGGTAAACAACTTTTAAAACAGAAACGTTGACGTTCAACCCGGTTAGCATTCAACTTTCAAAACGAGAGAAAGGAAGTTCAGGAAAAGCTACTGAAGGATCAGAAAGATGAATTTAAGTAAATATTTTGATTTTGTTTCACACAAGATCATTAGAAGCTGCAATATTTCTGCTTAAACTGTGGAATCATTCATCTTATCGTCTTATAATTGTGGACCTTTATTACAGGATTTGGCTCCTGTAATAAAACCCCTTAATATTCCTCCAGCAGGTGAGCTGGGCTGCATGAGGGCGTTCAGACGACGTCCAGGGCATCTAGAAGCAGACGGAGTCTCTGGGGAAACTCGTTTCATTTGGGCTCAACGTTGCTCCACTGTGTTCATCTACATTGTTCATCTTTATGGGATTATCCATCATTCATAAGCCCACCCATTTGATTTCTGCAATACGTCTCTGAAAATGCAGTCATGAAGAAAAATGTTTTATTGGAAATGAAATTAGATTCTGTGCCACGTCGTTTATTATCTGGTGAAAACGTACAGCAGGTTGAATGAATTGTCCTACTTAACATCATGGCTGAAAACAGGAAGGCTGAGATTCCCTGAGGCCTCAGAGGGTTTTTGTTCTTATGAATCCACATGAGCCACTGGAACAGTTTCATGATAACTCAAGTCCATGTTGTCTGGCTGGGAAAGACGCGTTTCTATTCGAGGAATGTCAAGTTCTGATGTAAAATGGATTTTATTAATCAAACCAGAGATATAATCACTGCTAGCTAAAAAGTTAGCTGCGCTAACCTTAAAGCAATAGTCATAAACATTAGCTCTGCTAATGCTACAGAATCACACTAACACTGGATTTAGCAGAAGCTAATGCTAAAGTGCATCACCAATGGGACAACTAGCTAAAGCTAATGCTAAAGTGCATGACCAATGGGACAACTAGCTAAAGCTAATGCTAAAGTGCTAACTTCGACTCAAATAATTTCTTCCCTTGAAGTACTACGACCCTCAAGCACCATTTTTATTGTGTTTTATTTTGTTCCTCTGTGTTTCTTGTTTGAAATTAAATTATTGAAGAAAAAAAGAAAATGTAAGGAGAGGAAATGGAACTACTGTGTTATTGCCCATTTCAAAATAAGAGCATGAATTATAAATGTGTACTTGAAAAACTCTTTAGTCAAAAATGTAATTTTATTTGACTGAATGTTTGTGAAACAGTAAATTTATCCAGAAAAATTAACTTTAGGGGAGGCTAAATGTTTTTAAAGCTAAAGCACTTAACAAAAATCCACTTTTAGCAGAAGTTTGTCCACTAATGCTAATTAATGAAGACAATGAAAGCAGGTCTGACCAGAGTTCTGTGAAAGTCAAAGGTGTTAAAGCCGTCATCGTGTTTAAATTGACTGTGTTTAAGAAGGAGCAGCAGGTGTAACTAATTAGACATTATTGTTAATCTAATTTCCGCCTGGAGCAATGTCATTTACTTCCTGAACCCAGTTTCCCAGTATGAACCGGTTGGTTTCACGCTGCCTGCACCAGTTGAAGGCGTCATTCAGACAGAAAGGATGTTAGGTTTGAACAGAACAGATGAGCATGAAGAAATATTTTTATTTGCTGGACACAATGAAGCAGAACAGGTTCGTTTATTCGTAATGGATTATTAATGACAGACAACTTGGATTTTTGTGTTTGTGTGTGTGAAGCTGCCACCACCTGATTCTGCTGCTTTGGACATAAACTCTGCGCATACAGACAGAAAGCGAACAGAGCATCATCTATATTGCATGCAGAGCCTCAATGGGAAGGGCTGCAGCAGAGAACGTATCTATGACCTGCAGACACTGAGCAGCACAAACATCATCAGACAGAGAAGCACAGAATGGAAAAGCGGCGCTGCAGCATCAGCGCCGTGTGTCGTGTCAGTGTTGACCCCGGCACAAATTGCAAATGTGTTATCAGTAAATCAACATCTCCTGCAGAGTCCCCTGGCATAAATATACAAGCTTTCAATTTCATAGTTCATTAGTGTTCGTTCTGTTAGCTGGTAGCTACTGGAAATCCTGAACATTTTTAATTTGGTAATAACTTATTCGATTCGGATCCTGATTCTGTTGGTTCGTATTGATTTTATTCAATGTAGCAACGACATGAAATGAGTGTCAGGCTGATTAAACCAGAAAAACGCTAAAATAAAGTCTTAAACTTGATCAATACAGTTGATTCGTTCAAAGATGAATTATTGACGTTTCCATGGAGGTAAAACCTGAACTAATGGGAAGATAAAGAGATTTATTCTCCTTTTAAATGTAAACAATGTGTTTTTAAAGCCGTTTGCACCTCTGCTAACAGTTGACCTAGCTTTTCCTTTAGCGCCTTCGCGTTTTGCTAACTTTAACAACACTTAGCATAAACCGTATAGCTACCTGTGTCAATGACAAATATGACCCTGTTGGGGGAGATATATCATTTTATTACACATTTTATGTCATTAACACATAATGGGTGTCCTTGTGGTTGAGCTTAGTGAGCTAGCATGTTTAGCTGTAGCAGAACTAATGTGTATGATTAGCACATCAGGGTTAGCATAGCTAACTTTTCAGCTAGCGGTATCCACCACAGACTGAACATTAATTTGAGGATTTAATGAATTTTAGGATCCATTTCTCATTTTTCATAACTTCAGTGAAATTAGAATCGGAAACAGAAGGAAAAGTTTTAATATTCTGGGTTGTTTTTTCTCCAGGTTTGGTTTCTGGATATTCTTCACTCCGGTCTTAACCCGGCTCAGTTGAGCTACTGAAACATAAACTATTGGAAGTCCAGCAGAGCTTCACTCAGAAAAGACTAAATGAATGTACTGTGGGATGCAATACATTAAATTAAATTTGCATTAAAAGGAATCTAATTAGCGAGAGATCTTTGTCTGTTTGAAATCTTCCATCCTTCATGGATTTTGACAGAATAATAAATTCTTCGTCTTGATATGATGACATTTCTCTACAGGTGGACTGGATCGGTTTTTATTGTCCAGAAAAAGTCAAAAATTCAAACTGTGGTTGATTTTACATGAATGAGAAGTGAAGAGCAGTCGTCAGAGCTTCATGTCACCAGATTATCCCACCCTGAGGTTCGTCATAATCTGTTCATACAGATTATATAAAAACATGACCATCAGCCCATCGGCTCCAACGTTCAACCACATCCTGGTTTCTCTACGAGTCGCGTGTCAAACATTGTGACGTCACGAGTCGTGATTCATCGCCTGCATGACCTCACGTCTTGACCAGTGGCTCGCCAGCGCCTCAAACTGGGACATAGTCTGGGAGTTCAGGGAACATTTTAGGATTAAAGGCGGCGTGTGAAAAGTTGGAGCTGCGTGGAAGGTAAATGTTTCCTAAATTTTTGAAAATGACCTCACAGGATTGTTTTAACGTCCTTATTGTCTTGGCAAGATGGTTTTTACCGTATTAGCTCCGGTCGCCGCCGCTGCAGGACTTCATGCATATCTTTATTTCAGGAACTGGAGCAGAATGATTTCCTTCCTACAGACGGGTTAGATGTTAACGTTTCCCCAGAAAACATACATGTTCATTGAAACTCTGAGCTAAAATAACATATTTCTATAATTATGTAATATTTAGTTAGTATTTTTCAACTAAATATGGTGAGAAATGTTGGGTTTGTGATTTGTTGACAGACGTTTCTTTGACTGTCACGTTGCATATCTTAAAGACAGATTTTATTTCCAATGTTTCAGAAATGTGGAAATAGTTTTATCATTATTGTGGCATCGTGAGGTAGGAGATGATGCGAACAGAATCTCCACCGTGTTTAAGAAGTTTTTATTCTGATTTCTGGTCCAATGGAGGAAAATCAGACGCCCGGAAGCAGAAAAGGCTCCAAGCTAACGGAGAACAATGAAAGCTGCTGGGTTTTAATCGGGTCAACTGATCGGACCTGACAGGTTTCAGCCTGGTTGTAGGTCATGGAGCCGCATGGAGGCATGGAGGAATCCTGCTTCAGACCCAGATCCAGAAAAACCATCATCATCATCATCACCATCATCATCATCATCCTTAAGCTCGTCGCCGTTTCGTCGCCTCTGAAGAAAAGGAAAAGGAAGAGTAAATTTCCTCCAAAAATCCCAGAAATATTTAGATTAATTTCACAAATATTCAAGAAAAACATAAGAAATTATCTGATCTTAAAAACAGCTCAATTTGGGGATTAATTTCATATATTTTCCAGAAAAATTTGGAAATCGATCAAGTTGTAATTTATGAGAAAAAATTAAAAATTTCCACAAAGGAACACATTTTCAATATTCAGCCTGAGAAATTTCATCCCTTTGACACAATGACAATACGTTTTTAAGATAAAAACAAACTTAAATCTGCTGAGATTTAAAATCAGATGTTTCTAACAAAAAATGCCAGAAGTCCTGAAAGTCTGGAGGGACAAATTTATTACTTTTTGATCTCAAATTCCATTTTTCCCTCTAGAATATGTGAAATTAATATGAAACTTTTTTCTTGCAAATGTACAACTTTTCAACATCAGATAATTTATTAGTTTTTTCTTAAAAATTAGTGAAATTAATCTAAACTTTTTAGTTTTAAATTGAAAATTTGTTTAGTCTACAACGGCCCCAACAGCTTGTTTATAAAACTTTAGATGTTTTATAAGTTGCTTTATTTGAAACCTGAATGTTAATGATTTAAAGTCTCAGGAGCCAAAATGATTTTTTCTAAATGTTTGTTAAAAAAATCTGTTCACACAAACCAAAGTTAACAGTTGTTTTACCAGTCCTGCGCCAGCAGGGGGCAGTGCAGCCAGTGGCTCCGGGTTGTAGCACGGCTAAAGCAGAACTAAGCTAAATATTCTGCTACTCTTATCTGAGTAATTTCATTTAAACGGTAAAACAGAAAACACTGACATTTGTGCATAAAGGCTTAGATATTCAGCAAAGTTGTTAAAAAGCTGTTTCTGCAGTTAAGCAGCTTCTTTATGACCGTTTGCTAATTTAGCATAAACGTTCTTGTTGCTAAATTAATTTTTTTTTTACTGATCATTTATATCAAGATATGTGGGAATGTTCCTCATTATCTGCTGCCTTTTCCAGCTTCAAAGAAGGAGAGGAAAAAAGTCTATTAGGGGAAAAACAATTAAATTTGTTTTTTATGATTATAAATTTGTTGTTGGAAAGTGAATAGTCTCTTTTGACAACATGATATAAAATAGTTTTTTTCCCTGCACGGTTTATTTTAACTGACCGTCTATTTGAGGGGAACTTTGATCTCAGTGATCACTTCAAACTCAGACCAATTTGAACAGAAACTCTTCCTAACTTCCTCCTGATCCGCAGAAACTCTTGGATTTGTTTCAAAACGCCAACATTCATAAAAAAGCTGTGAAGTGACTAACTCTCTGAGCTCGTTAACGCTTCTGGTTGAGGCTCCACGTTTTTCAGAAAAGCACCAAAATCAAACCAACACGTTTATTTAAAGTCGTTTTTCCAGCACCGTTGTTCTTGTGTTTCTAATAACTTTGGTGCTTCAGACATTAAAACTATTTAAGAAAATCACACAAGTTTAAACTCACCACATCAGTTCTGGTTTCACTGCTGATCTGCATGGCTGCTTTACAGAAACACAAAATTAGATTCACAAAAATGATTTGTTTCCTTCCAAAGTTACTGTTCCTTTAAATACACTGATAATTCTCTGATTGCAGATTGATAATTTTACAATATCTTAGTTAAACTGAGACCTTTGTGGATGTATTTCAAAGTAACAACTGAAGAAAACTTTTTCCTTTTGTAACATCAAAATTAACCGTGTAGAAACGTCGTTGAGCTCCAAAGTCTGGTTCATCCTTGGATAAAGTCCTGATATGAAATAAAGCAGTTCCAGGTCCACATGTTTATTTCATGAACTACAAACTGACATTATGCTTCTTTTTCAAGGAGTTGCATAACAAATGAATTTCCTTCCAGGGCGTCTGCAACTTTTCTAGAGTTGAGAGCTGGAGGTCACCACCACCCAGCCACTTCCTGTGAATCTGAATAGTGCGTCCTTGTCTCAGAGCCGCCTGCATAATGGCGTCTGTCACCGTTATTCCCCAGAAAACGTGTGCAGGTCGAGGCCTGAGAGCTAAAACACTGACTGCCAAATCAGCCCATGATGCAAAGCTGCAACATTTACCGTCTGACAGGAAGTCCGTTTTTAAAATGGCCGACATCAAGCATTAATGTTAGTTTATTCTGAGGACGCCCCATTAAATATACAGAAAACTTTTACTCATTCAGATCCAATCTGGGTCTTTATCTCTTTCACTCTGATGACCATTCAGGCCCTTGGAAAGGAAACAGATTTCTAGTTATCTGTGATCCTGAGAAACGACCACGATGTTGACGGCGCTTCCTGTCGGTCTGAGCTGATCTTTCCAAACGCGACGCATCGTTTCCTAAACTTGTAAAGAAAACGAGTCTCAGTCGGCCGGGTTCTGCAGGTGGAACGTCCTGGGAAATGGTCCTGGAGCGTTCCTGGAACTAGCTGGAGGGATTTAAAGTCTCTGCCTCTTTTTCTCCTGGAAAAGCTTCAGTATCTCCCAGGATGACCTGGAGAGTCTAACAGGCTGCAGGGATGTTGGGTTTCACAAGTGGACAGAAATGGACAGGAGATGCATGATGCATGCATAAATCCATTATCATCAGCATTCTTGGACATTTTCTACCAGGAAAATGAAACCTTTTGACAATCCAGTCTGGAGCGACTCCAGTCCCTGTTATTATCCACAGAGCTGCTGCAGGAATCGTTACTCCAGACAATGCCTCCTCGTCTCTCTTTCCTGGAAGAATATTGCTGTCTTTTTGTTTCAGAGCGCCACATTAAGGCCGCATTGAGCCGAAAACTATAACCTGCAGCTCAAAGCTGCGACGCTGCAATAAAAGCAGAAAACAGCAGAGAAAACCCGGCAGCAGGAGGTGAGGAGGGATTATATCGGCTCCCAGCGAAGGAACGAAACTCAGAGACAAGCAGATCCCTGGGAGACTTGAACACATGGAGGAGTTCCTCCTTAAAACGCTTAAATAACTTACAAATATCTCTGATTAGTCAGTCAATCATATATTGTGTCTTAACAGTAGAAATCATTTAGCTTGTGCTCAAGTAAAAAAATTCATTTATTTGATCAGAACATTTCACTTTAATCAGCATCTTTAGAAAAGATGCAGCAAATATCACAATTAAATTTCATCCTGTATCTGAAGACAGGGTGTCCAAACTGCGGCACGGGGGCCATTTGTGGCCCTTTTTACTCACTTTCTGTGGCCCCCTTAAAATCATTTTTATATTTAGGATCTACAATTAAGAACCTTCCTTTTCTAAAAAACTTTATTTGCTCGATTTTAGCATTCTTCTGTTTTGGCCCTCTAGTTCTTCTGAACTGACGATTTTGGCCGACATGACAAAAAGTTTGGACAAGCACAAAAAACAAAACATTTAAACAAGAAATAAATATAAAAACAGGAAGAGTCTGCAGTAATCAGTGGAAGACGGCATGAATGGTTTGCTTTCAACCGACGCTTTTTAAAATGTTTCTCAGTTTTTCTGGTCCAAACGTTTCCAGTGTTGATGTTTCAACAGGTGACTGGCCGGAGTATCGCTGCTGTCATCTTCCTCTGAGGACGTCCAGGAGCAGAAACGTTCCCAGTCCAGGAGCAGAAACGTTCCCAGTCCAGGAGCAGAAACGTTCCCAGTCCAGGAGCAGAAACGTTCCCAGTCCAGGAGCAGAAACGTTCCCAGTCCAGGAGCAGAAACGTTCCCAGTCCAGGAGCAGAAACGTTCCCAGTCGTTCCCAGTCCAGGAGCAGAAACGTTCCCAGTCCAGGGGCAGAAACGTTCCCAGTCCAGGGGCAGAAACGTTCCCAGTCCAGGAGCAGAAACGTTCCCAGTCCAGGAGCAGAAACGTTCCCAGTCCAGGAGCAGAAACGTTCCCAGTCCAGGGGCAGAAACGTTCCCAGTCCAGGAGCAGAAACGTTCCCAGTCCAGGAGCAGAAACGTTCCCAGTCCAGGAGCAGAAACGTTCCCAGTCCAGGGGCAGAAACGTTCCCAGTCCAGGAGCAGAAACGTTCCCAGTCCAGGGGCAGAAACGTTCCCAGTCCAGGGGCAGAAACGTTCCCAGTCCAGGGCCAGAAACGTTCCCAGTCCAGGAGCAGAAACGTTCCCAGTCTCCCGCCCAGCATGGACAACACCAAGGTCCAGTCGGAGGGCGGGCTGAACGTCACCCTGACCATCCGCCTCCTCATGCACGGAAAAGTAAGAGAAACCTGGATGTGGCGACTGCAGCGCTTCAGATCTCAGACTTGATTAAAAATCGAGACAAATTTAGCTTTTTGAGTGAATATCTGGATTTCAGCAGATGTACCGCCACTCATACCTACAGATTTAAGTTCTGTAACAACAGGTTGGTGCCACAACACTGCTAATCATGGAGATACTTTTTTTTAGCACTTTTTCTAATTTTGAAAACGTGGCACACTTATCGTCCCTTAAATTAAATCTAAAGCGATAATTAAGTTTTAACTGCATAAAGTTCAACATCTTTGTTGAAGTTTTGGTTACCAACTGATAAGATTCCTGAAAGTAGTTAGATGTTAGTTTTCATGCTCTTATTTTGAAGTGAGTGAATTACAGAGCGGTTCCATTTCCTGTCAAGTTCTCTTTTTTCAATAACTTTATTTAAAACAAGAGACAGAAACAGTAAAATATGGACAGTAGAGAACAAAATACTTAACTGTAATATGTGTTTTATGCATATTATGTACACGTAAATTATGTCAATCTGAAACTGGTGCTCGAGGGTCGTAGCCTTTCAGGGTAGGCAGCATTTTAGCGTTAGCTTCTGCTAAATTCCATGTTAGCATAGCGCTTTAGCATTAGCTTCCACTGTGAGTGTGCTGGTACATTGCTTTAGTGTTGGGGGAATAACATTTAGGGTTAGTGCCTTAGGGTTAGCACAGCTAACGGTTTAGCTAGCAGACCCCACCACTGGTGAACAAACTCTATAAAGATCTTTGTTTTTCTGCAGGAAGTGGGGAGTATAATCGGCAAGGTGCGTACTCTTGTTTATGTATAAAAAATAAACATTTCTTAAACATTAATTGATACTCTAATGTTTTGTATTTGGTTTATTTTGAACAGAAAGGAGAAACTGTGAAGAAAATGCGTGAAGAGGTGAGATCCTGCAGTAAGAGCATTTATTAAATCAAACATTAGAAATTAAAGATCCAAGAAAACTAAGGCAAACCAAACTTGTTAGCTTCTGGCAGAACGAGAACAACTGATGTAGAGGCAGCAGATATTTACATAAAACTAAACAGAGATCTATGCTTCACCTTTTCTGCTCTGATATTTTATAATTACTAACAGAATATGACTGACTACCTGAGAAGCTTTGAATACGGTGGCCATTAATGGCCAATATTCAAGCTAAACATAAAAAATGTGCTATGTGTGGTTTCTTTCAGAGCGGAGCAAGAATCAACATTTCAGAGGGAAACTGTCCAGAGAGGATCGTCACCATCACTGGACCTACAGACACCATTTTCAAGGCTTTCGCCATGATTGCCTATAAATTTGAGGAGGTGAGAATTTCCTGCACTGAAAGTGCCAAACGCTTTCAAACAAAACGCTTTCAGATCCATCAGTCAGGAGTTTGTCAGGTTATCAGTATATTTCTGTTGAGGGTAACTGGATCCTTCTTGCGTTTCTTGAAGACCTTCCAGTTAAAATGGTGGAATGTAGTGGCCTAACCAAAGTACGACCTGTTGTAGGAAACTCGGCCAAACTCTCCGTCCTTTTCCAGTTTGTGTCGACAGACGGGGTCCGTCTCCTCGTCGGCGCTTGTTGGATCCATTTGCTGTAATTCAGAGTTTTCCTTTGGATACTAAAATGTGTTGGAGGCCATTTTCATCTCCTCTTGATTGGTGGCAAAACGGCGACGGTTTAGCAGTGGAGTGGTGATATTGTCCTTTCCTGGGTTTGGATGTTAAAAGGAGAAGGTTGCTCTGCTTCTGCTTCTGCAATGTTCTTGTGACTTATCACTGACTCTATAACGTACCAGTGATTCCTGTGAGAACGTCCAAACTGATTCCTCACTTCCTGGTCCAGACTGGAAGCCTGTTTGTCTTCCCTGGTAGATCTTGACACCTTTGTCTTTTTCAGTAAAACTGGAAACTTGTTCAGTGTTGGAGGAAGGAAGAAGTGTGGAAAGCTACCGAAGCATTTGGACAACACCGTCTTAAAGTCCCTCGTTGGTGGATTGACCCGGTCAGGTTCTCTATAGTAACTTGATCTGAGCCTTGAAAAGGATCCAGTTTGGTTGATGGTATTTAATTGTAGATCAGAACTGGATTCTTAACATCTTCTCACCGTCCCGCAACATTCCTGGTCCTTCTTCCCAAAGATGGACGTTAGGAAACGTCCTAAGATGGACGTTAGGAAACGTCCTAAAAAGGACTTTAGGAAACATCCTAAGATGGACGTTAGGAAACATCCTAAGGAGGACATTAGGAAACATCCTAAGAAGGACGTTAGGAAACGTCCTAAGAAAGACTTTAGGAAACGTCCTAAGAAGGACGTTAGGAAACGTCCTAAGGTGGACGTTAGGAAACATCCTAAGAAGGACTTTAGGAAACGTCCTAAGAAGGACGTTAGGAAACGTCCTAAGATGGACGTTAGGAAACGTCCTAAAAAGGACTTTAGGAAACATCCTAAGAAGGACTTTAGGAAACGTCCTAAGAAGGACGTTAGGAAACGTCCTAAGGTGGACGTTAGGAAACGTCCTCAGGTCCTTCTTTGGTCCTTTGTTTCTCAGGTGAGGTGCAGATTCTCAATCATCCCAGACTCGACAAACTCTAAGAGCTGAAGCTTCGTGATTGATTGGGTTTGTTACCACAGTTACCTTTGTGGTGACTGGATGCCGTTCCAAGCATCCAGTCACAAAGATAACAGAAATCATTGTCATTTCCTGGCTCACTGAGAATCTAGACCAGTCCATTTCAAATGATTTTGATTTTTCAAATTTTGAGTTCAACATTTTCAGACATTTGGTTTTGCTTGTTTTTAATTCAAACATGTAAACTCAATCCCTGGCACTTGTGATAATTTCAGAAAGTGATTATTACAGCCCAGATACCAGCGAAAAAGTTTAATTAGTTACCGTCCTGCTTTCTTTTCCACTGATATTATCTAACACTGAGCAATGAGACTGCAGGCACAAAGTTGTGTGTCGTTAATCATTTGTGTGACGTTTTCAAACGTGTGGCTCCAAGTGCCAGTTTAGCAAGAACCGAAAATTTAAAAAGTTCTTCTCTCATATTCTGTACATGTTTCTGTCGATTTGCTTGTATAGATGGTTTCTGCTAATGCAATTAAACATCATGAACGTTTGGGGCCACGTTGTTCCTGCAGTGAATTATGATCCGTTTGTTTCAGGACATAATCAATTCGATGAGTAACAGTCCAGCCACCAGCAAGCCGCCCGTCACCCTGAGGCTCGTGGTGCCGGCCAGTCAGTGCGGCTCGCTCATCGGGAAGGGAGGCTCCAAAATCAAAGAGATGAGAGAGGTGAGCGACCTGCAGTCACCTGATGAATCACTGAGCAACAGACATGTCGCCCAACAAACTTTTGCAATTAATTGTTAAAGTTTGAAAGCATGTCCAGTTCATTTCAACTCCAGGCAAGGCCAACTGTGATGGGCTACAAAGCTAGCTGCGCTAACCGCTCTGCTAATGCTAAGGCGCTATGTCAGCATAGTAATTAGTGGAAGCTAATGCTAAACGGCTGAGGGAGGAAAACTTTAATGCAGCCATTTACAGAACAGCCAATTAAATTACTGCTTTTTAAACTGATCCTGGACCAGGAGTACTTTCTATTTGGTCTGCAAAGTAACCAACCACACCTCACAGACAGCAAATATCCTGCAGCTCCTGCATTTTAGTTTGCAGTGATATTAATAATAATCTGTAGTCGGTACAGAAAAACTCTGATTACTGTAAAATCAGCTACAGTTATTCCAGGCCCCTCGTCAATAAGATGCTGCAAAACCCAATAAAAAGGATTAATGTGATTCTGTGACCCTTCGATGTCGCAGCCTTGTGCGCTTATTTCTTAAAAATGTGTTTTTATGTCTCGTAGAAATTACAAAAAGACTCAGGAATTAGCTGAAAAGCTCAGCATGTTGGTTTGCTGAAGGCTTTCTGCATAATTACTAAAGGATTCAGGAGAAATGTTTTAAAATCACATTTTCAGAGAAAAGGTTCACACCAAACATGTAAAGAAGGGACACTTGTCCAAAACAGTTCAAGGTAAAAACCCTCTGAACAACTGCAGCTCGTTTTTCCTTCACACTATTCAGTCTTTCTGCCAAAGCTGATCCATTGTCTGCAATGCTGAAAACTAAGCTGGACTTCTAATTATCATCATTTGTGATTTCTGATAATCAGAGGCAGTGAGAACAAACCTGAAACTGTTTTAAATTAGGAATCTCTACTTTGGAGGGAGGCTGTTGGTCCATGGCCTTCTTAAAAAAGGCCATAAGTGGCACAAAGTCTTTAAAGTATAGAAAAACCAATGTAAAAGTGGGCGGAGCCACGAGTCAAATGGGCGTGGCTCAGACTGGAGGGGCGTGGGCGGAGCCACGAGTCAAAATGGGCGTGGCTCAGACTGGAGGGGCGTGGCTCAGACTGGAGGGGCGTGGGCGGAGCCACGAGTCAAGATGGGCGTGGCTCAGACTGGAGGGGCGTGGCTCAGCACCAGGGAAAATGCTGCTGTTAATTTAACGACTTTATTACCATATTTATCAGCTTTTTAGACCTTTTGTTGCTTTTCTACAGCTCATCTGTGAAACAAAAGGGTTTAGTTACGCTACATAACTTCGTCTTTACTTTGGATTTGGTTCTAAGGAGATGAGAAAGTCGATTGTGGTGTGAAGGTGATGCCCAGAGCGAGCAGAAAAGTGTTACTGAAGAACCAGACAACCTTCAGAGGACGACGTGTCGGCCATGTTGTCGTCACGGCGGAGGTCCAGCTGGTCATCCTGGGACGTGTGAACAGTTTCTGAGAAAACATGAGCTGGAGGCAAAGTCATGTTTGGCATTTATCGACGGAACCGTCATGCCTAAGTAACAATGATGGAGCCTCTGGTTCAGAAATGATGCAAGAGTGATGGAGAAAAAACCGTGAAGTGCTGCCCTGAGACGGCTCAGCGACAGCCAGGGGACAAGCAGACAATAACATTTACTGTCAACTATATTAACTCAAACTCAGAGTCTACAAGCTGCTGCTGCTGCCCTCAGGTTAATGTCAGCAGATGGGACCTGAGAAATGCCGTACGGGGGGAGATTGGTGCCAAGCAGCATGTCCTGAAGGCAGGACGTTGTTATCCCAGATGGACACGTCTCAGCTGGGCAGATATTAATGACGAGGCCAGTCTAAGCACCTTAATCAGTTCAATTAACTGAGAAGCCGTAAAACAAATATCCACCTGGAGGCGCTGCGTGACGTAACAATTTGAGTCGGTTACAGAGTCGCCCTGTCGTCTTGTCCAGTCCACAGGGGCCCAGGTCCAGGTGGCGGGGGACATGCTGCCCAACTCCACCGAACGCGCCGTGACAATCTCTGGAACCCCAGAAGCCATCATCCAGTGTGTCAAGCAGATCTGTGTGGTCATGCTGGAGGTGAAGTCACAGAACGTTTCCGCCGCACCTTACAGTCACATTAAGAAGACACAACACAACACAACACAACACAACACAACACGACACAACACAGCTTCTAAATCTGCTGGTTGAAACATCAGATACATGACCTGGTTTCATCCTCACTGCTCCCACTGGTTTGAATAGAAAATTCAAATCAAATGCTGCATCTGCACTGATTAAATGATAATTAGCGTGAGAATCGCTATATGCTAACTGTATTAGCACAATTACAAGATGTTATGGGGTGTCACTTCTCAAGTTAAACACTTTAAAAACTTTAGCTTCAAGCTAAATATTTAGCTTCATTAAATATTAGCTATTAGCTAAGCTATTTAGCTCGCTAACAATATATTTAACTTTCTTTGTGTTTAGTTACTAAGCTAAATAATTTACTTTTTAAGGCTAGAAAGCTAAACATTTATCTTAGTATCTAAACCTTTATCTTCAAATCACTATAGTTTGAAGCTAAATATTTTGACAGCAAACTAAATAGCTTAGCTAATATTTAAATATTTAGCTAGCCAGCTACATATTCAGTTTGAGGCTAGATTGTAAAGTTTGTGTAACTTGACAAAATAGAGCAAAACATTTCATTTGCCAACTAAATATTTATATTTAATTTGAAACTGACATTAAATGAACATGAAAATATCAACTTTGAAAAATGAACCACATTCTTTCCTGTTGTGATAAACTAAATAAGCTGTTTCAGTTTCTGACTGTAGCTTTAATAAACACCACAAGGGGTTACAGACGACTGATTATTTAAAAATTACACGACTGCAACAAACTCACACAGGACAGAGCACAGATACGCTTCATTCATTCATTCATAAGCAAATGATGCAAAGCCGGCCTAGACAGAGTCCTTCCTACGACAGATGAACACGTTTCCTCTACATTCATTAAACTAAAATTAAGCTGATAAAGCAGAATAACCATCTTCTGTCTCTTTCAGTCCCCACCAAAAGGTGCCACCATCCCCTACCGCCCAAAGCCTGCCTCCACCCCCGTCATCTTCTCAGGTGGCCAGGTGAGTGCTGAGCTAGCATTAGCTGAGCTAGCATTAGCTGAGCTAGCATTAGCTCATTAGTTTGTCCCTGCAGCAGAACCTGAGTGTTTTACTGCAGCATCAGCTGCTGTCAGCAGCCCAGAGTTTTCCTGCTTCCTCCTGCAGATCGTTGGCTCTGCGTAAGGAAAGACGCTTCGCAGCAAAACGGCCCAGAAGAGGCCGTTTGCTTTCTTCATGCTGCTGGAAAACAGAAAACATGACTGTGTGACAAAAGGTTTTTACTTCACAGCCCAAAAAAGTTCTGTAAAGGTTTAGATTCAGATTTATGGAAAGAAGTGAGAAATAGATTAAAAAAACAAAATATCCAGCTGAGAAACAGAACATAAAATTACATATGATGATTAAATTTTAAATATGTGCACACTTCTGCCTGGTCATGATTCTTGTTTTTTTAGATCTCTTAACCCCAAAATGTACCTTTTTATTTTTCTTCATTACTTCTGGGAAAAAAGCATTAAAAATAAAAATACGAGCCAGAATAATAAAAATGTTTCTAATTAGCTTTGCTCATTATTTGTAAGATTCTTTAGATATAGTTATATTGGAGAAATTAGAATAATGTTGAAAAGTTTATATTAGTAACTCGATTCACAACATAAAAACTCAAATATACAGATTAATTACACTCATGATTTCAGCTTTTATTTCTGCTAATTATGAGGATTTTCTGCTTAGTTATGAAAACATGACAGTTGAGATTAAAATATTACGTCCAACCAATAATAAAAACAGAAAAGTGGCTGTACTGAAAAGTATATTTAATGTCTATTTAAATGTTGCTATTTTGTTGATTAAATTATGATTTAGTTGTTAGATTTGTTGTTTTATGGAGCTTAATATTAATCTAATATTATTTTTACTCCTTTGATAAAATGTCACCACTCGTGGCATTAAGTGACTTTTTATCTCAGTTTAATTTTAGTATTTTACGTTTTAACGCGTTTGTCTTTTGCTGTGTGATGTGCAGCCAGATATAAAATACATTTTAAAACCTTAAAGTTGCATATTTTGTTTTTTAACGCTGCTCCTGGTGACCCGGCTGTCCTCCGCTCCGCTCCAGCCACTGAATCATCTTATCTCAGCGTTTGTCATCCGTGATTATCTATGCCGAGTGTGAGTCTTATCAGCCAGGAAAACAGGCAGCAGCTGCAAGGGTTGCTGGGAAATCGGCCACTTTAGTGTGACATCACTTTGTTTTGATTCTGCTCTGAAAGCCGAGGCTCCCGCCACGTCAGCCTGGCGTCTCTGCACTTCACAGGACGGTCAGGTTTCCTCTGAAGTCAGATCTGATCTCACATGGTTAAAACATGGCAGGTCTTATCTCTGCTAATCCAAGTTTAACTCAGTAAGTCCAACTTAATTCACTTGTAATGATAAATTTGAAACGTATCCTTAGCTAAACACGCTTTAAATATGATAAACTCAAAAACACACAAAACAAGAAAATGTTGCAAATGAAAAGCTGCAGCTGCAGGAAATCGAACCAGAGGGAAAACGGTGGATATCAAACAAAGCAGCGAGTGAAAATGGAAATCCTCCAGGCCACTAGGGGGAGTCTGGAGCAGATGAACATGCTGCTGCTTTTAACAATATGGTAAAAGACATGAAGCAGAGCACAACTATTCTTTCTTCCTCCATTTACTGACAGCCTGGTCCATTATAATTTGCCTGCTGACGCCCCCTAGTGGCCTGGAGGATTTGAGGTCGGCGCATTCCCAGATGGTTAATATTTTGTTAAATCCAGAACCAGTTCATTGTCCCAAAGTGTTTATTGTTTAGATGTTGAATCACCTAAAGAGAGGCAACCCCACAGCATGATGCTGCCACCACCATGTTTGACAGGTGGAAAACTGTTTTTAGATCTCATGTTTTCTCCAGAAATGCTTCCTGTATTTTGGCCAAGCAACTAAAATCTCGTGTCATAATCTGGTTTTCCTCCATGTGGCAGGTTTCAGTCCAGCTTGTTGACTTTGGGTTTCCCTCCTGACCAGCAGCCTGTCCGCCCCCAGTCACATCCAACTGGTTCTGGTACTGGTTGTTCCCGAACAGTTCAGCCTTTTCCTTTCCGTCTGACGGGGCGGTTTGGGTCAGATGGTTAAATCTTGGACACAGTTGGATCTCCCAGCAGGGGAACGATCCCAAATAAACACCCAACCTGGTTTCAGATTGAAAAGCAAGGCGGTCTTAAGCTTCTGGACCGACTCCAGCCCCAAACATGTTGAACATTTGACTAAAAGCCAAGTTTCTGCCAGGAAACCAACCGATTTAAATGAATATTTCCAATCCTGCAAAGAAGAGGGAGCAGATATCCAGCCTAAATGATGCAACCAGTAAACCAATTCTGGTTACAAAACCGTAAAATTAAGATGTCTGTTCACTTGTGTAAAAAACAGAAAAGAAAAACGTCTCTTTCCTGTTGCTTTGCGGCCAGCTGAGGTGTCGACTCGTGACTGAAACGTCTATCTGGTGTTTTCTCTCCTCAGGCCTACACAATTCAGGGACAGTACGCCATCCCACACCCAGACGTAAGTCCTTGGTTTTCCTTTCCTCTAATTCAGTTCATAGTTACACCTGAAACTAGACAGATGCCATCTTTCTATCTTCACTGCGACACTTCCCCATGTTTGGGTCAGACGGATTGTTTCTGTTTGATCACTGGTAGAATAATGAGACATTTTTTAGTTTAGAAACTAAAGATGGAGATCCAAACCTTCTGATGGTCCATGAAACACGGACCGTGTTGTTTTTAAGCCTTTTGTAACCAACTCTTTGTAAGGGACGTTACCCACTTCATTGCTTCCACATAATGTTCTGTGTTTCCGTCTGTTTTATGAAGTGCACCAGTTCCTCCTGCAGCAAAACGGCACCACATGATGCTGCCTCCACACTGAGGAAGCGACTCCTTTGCTTTCCTAATGTCTTTACAGCAACACACTCAAACTCAGACACAATGATATGAAACAAACTTTGTTCCCACAGGAGATTTAACTCTTCGGCCTCTGAGCTCGTTTCAGCTCATGCTGGACTTGTTTCATTGTGGATAATAACAGTTTAACGGCGTTTTCACAAGGTCTTTTGTTTTTCTGTTAAACTTCTAGGAACTTAGAAAGTCATCAATAGTTTTGAAAGCATTGTTATCCGACTGTAAACGTCAAAGTCTGAAGTAAGTTTAATAAAAACTGGAAAAAATGGTGGCGTGTCTTTCTGCACAGTGTAAGTAAATTCCTGGTTTCTCCTGTTCAGACACGGCAGTTCCTGTCAGAATCAGATCTTCTCATTTACTTCAGTTTAAGGAATTTGATTATTAAGTCTTGACATGAGCTGTTTTTAAATGCACTGTGATCTAAGAGTAAACTTCAGAGTTTGAAGCAGAAACATGAGAAAAAAGAATCAGTAATCTGTCTTTCTGTAATGTCAGGGTTTCTGCAGGTTTCAATTCAAATTTAAGACTTTTTAGGAGAATTATGAGTGAAATTTAAGACCAAGTGGTGCCAAGGTTTTTACCACAGACTGTTGGGAGCATCGTACGGTTTGGCAACAGAACTGAGCCAGTGGCAAAGACGAACATCACCAAACCAACCGGCAATAAAGCTACCAATGATTGGTGCAAAACAGCTAGCTACACAGCTAGCAAGGGTTTATTTGCAGCTAGTTAGCGGTAGCCTCATCCGCCTGGAGTGACAGGACCGCATGGACAGAAAAGTCCTGTGGGTCAAGAAAATCTACAAAAGACTAAATAGTCTTGCCACGACAAAGTCCAAGACTGTGATTAACATATTTAAGTCCAACTTACATGTTTTCTGACGAATTTAAGACATTTTAAGGCCTTAATTTTAGATGCATGAACTGAAGGCTTTTTAAGGCGTGCAGACACTGAGTGTCAGTAAATCTCTGGTTGAAGCTGTTCGTAGACATGGAGGCTCTTTCAGATCTCCTGAAGTTGCTTTGGCTCCAGCTGACCCTGCAGCTCAGCAGCTGGTAAGACCTGGTCGGTACCATGAACCGGTCCTGGTGCGTAAAGACGGCGGCGCCTCAGCAGCCCATCCCGTCTCCGTTAATAATCTGCCTTCATCTGTCCTTGTCGTTAGAGCATCTCAAGAGCCTCCTTGTGTCAGATCCACTAATTCAAAGCCGAATGGTGATTGATGCCAGAGGAGCTGGCGGCTGACGGTGCAATCACTCACCTGACCACCTCTTCCCACCCTCGTTAAAAAGTCCTTTTAAAAGGAGAGGATGCTTTTAAAGCGGACGACAACCTGTGATCATGTTCAGAGCGCAGCAGCGCCTGACGAGCGTGTTGGGCTACAGCTTGTGGAAATTCATGAGAGCAAATTAAATGACTAAAACATCTTTGAGAATTACAAGAAGGCAGGAAAACGACTCACATCATCTGGTAACTTGCATCTTCTATCAGAAAACCATCATCTCTCTGTGACTCTTGCTTTTTGTCCTCCACCGCCCGTCTCATGTCTTCCTTCTCCTCACCCGTTCTTCACTCTGGTTTATGTTTTCTTCATTTCTTGGTGTGACAGTGTAACAGTAACCTCTTAGTTTTACTTTCCCTCCTAACCCTTCAGCAGTTGACCAAGCTCCACCAGTTGGCTATGCAGCAAACCCCCTTTACCCCTCTCGGACAGACCACCCCTGCTTTCCCTGGTACGTACCCACAAGGTACCCCTGTAGACGTTTTCTCCTCTTTGCATCCAGAGAAATATTTCTTCTCTTCCCCCTTCCTCGCACCTTATCTCTCTTTTGGCACAGCATGACTTTGCCTCCGTCGTTTCTTTCCTCCTTTGATTTTCTTTAACTCATATTTTTTTCTTGCCCCTGTCTGATATTACTCCAGTAAAGAGGAAAAAAGGAAAACACAAGCCGCTCTTATGATTTATTCAGAGTTACGTTATTGCAGGCAGCAGGTCACAGAGTCTACCAACAGATTTTCAACACTTAAAGATTCACTAACAGTGAAAATCAACAGATTAATGCAGCATCTTCATCACAACTAAAGATCAAACTCTTTTATTCAAGTATTGCAAATTCAGGAGGAAAATGGACACACCTGGTGATTAGAGCCACTAATTCACTGACAGTTTTTTTTGTTGTTTAGCACTTTTGCTAACTTTGAAAACGTTTAGCGCACTTAGCTTCTCCTACATCAGTTCTTACAGAAAAATTATAAAATGCTAATTTATGTGACTGTTTTGAAAATGTTCAGATGAATAAAGTTTAGTTTTGTTAGGAATCCTTCAAGTAATTAGACGTTTATATTGATGCTCTTATTTTGAAGTGAGTGAAGTAGTTTGTTTCCTCACTTTCTCGTTTTTTAAAGAAACTTTATTGAGCAAATGGCAACTATACAAAAATGAGGAGGCATACAGAATAATACAACACTTACATGAACAAATACAATCATTTATATTGGGGAAGTGTCTTCAGAGCTTCCTGACACTTTAGCATTAGCTTCTGCTAAAACCATGTACCACGTTAGCGCTACTAATGTTTACGATTATGTTTTAAGGTTAGCAAAGCTAACCTTTTAGTTAGCATATCCACCACTGTTAGCATGTAATGTGATGTTGAGCCAAAATGGACCAGGAAATTTGGATTAGCATAGAAAAGTTTAAAAGTAGAATAATAGAAAAGGGGAAATATACCAACACTGACATAGAGGATGAACAAAGGAATGAATGAATATGGCAACATCTTCCTGACAATAATCACCACAGAGAAATGAAGTGAATATGGAAAAACCTTCCATACATAAATAATTCAACAGGAATTGATCAAAACCCAAACAACTGAAGTCTCGCAGCACGTCTCCATGTTTGTTGCCAGAAAATCTCTTTCCGACCGTCGAAGTTCTCAATCCATTAGTTTTCCTTCTGAAGTACAAATATAAAAGTTGATGATGAATTTATGGGAAACATTTATGAAATTTATTTTTTTCTACACTTATGCAGGCCTGGAAAAAAACTAATTCATTGTTTTCTAGACCAGGCAAGAATCCTACAAGTCACAGATATTTTCTTAAATCACTTAATTATTAAAAAGTAAATCAACTTATTGTGTAAATCAGGAGCATTGGAAGGTCTTAGGTCATACGATGTGTTCTCGTGTTGTAATTATAGATTTAAAGGTGTAGTTTATTATTTTTCAAAGTGGTAGATGCACCAGCTTCACACTGGATGACGACTGCAGTGGCCGACAGCCACAGCATGAACGGGTCTCTGTTGTGGTTTGAAGAGCATTACTGGCGACGTAGTGTTGGGTTTACAGCTGGGTTTGAGTGTTGGCAGCATATCTGCTCCATTTTCCTCCAGATGAAATGATTTCACGTGAACGACGTCACGTAAAAGGAAAACGTTTTGAGAAAAGTGTGGTCCTCATTCAACTTGATGAGACCTGAAAGGTTTTGAACGGAGAATGAGTTCTGCTGCTTCTGCTCATGAGTTTAGTGTTAGCTGGATGACTACCAGGTGTTAGCACTTAGTGCTAAGCTAGGCTAACAACAAAGTGATCTTAGTACGAGGATAAAATCTAACAATGTTTAACGTTGCTCCTTTATTACAGCTGAATAGTTTAAACTATTTACCACATTGTGTTTTGAAGTGGGTTTGGGTTCTAATGTTTTACAGCGTTTACTGTAACCCCCAGTGTGCTAAGCTAGGCTAACCGATAGCTGGCTTTACGTTTAGTGACTCACATTAAATACAAATATTTTTATGACTCAATTCCTTCTCATTACTTCAAAATGCTAAGGTTGGTCACAGCAACGTTCACATCAACATTTTCTTGTACTGTTCTTTAGCTTATCTCACCAGGCTATTAGCCAACTTTATCTTCTAAGCTAAAGTTAAATCAAATCATTAAACATTCTTTAAAATATTATAACTTCTGCTTTAATACATTTCTTTATATTTGGGTGTTTATTAAAATGTTCTGCATCTTTATGGGTCTGTTAAGATGGGTTATAATTAGCTCAGAGCTAAAATCAGTGCCTCCGGTGTGAGCACGCAGAAATGTGGCTAGAAGCAGAAGGAGATGCAGAGTGACCAAACATTTCCTTTTCCTCGGACATTTCCTCGTTCTGATTGGCTTTCTTTGATGAAAATCTCTGGATTTCCAGGTTTTTAGGGGATCAATAATGTACTTAAATGTCCTGGTCTGCCGTTCGACGTCTCTGTTGAGACCAGGAGGGAACGGCGGCAGAAACTGACCAGGCGCCGCAGAGGAAGATTTACAGACGAACTGGAAAATAAATGTTTCTGTTTTTCACAAAGGCGTCGTATAAATCACATGATGGACAAAAACATCATGAGACCGAAACAGGAGGACAGACAAAAACTCAAACTATGCAGATTTTCCTGCCTGATGCTTTTTATTTTTAAAAACATCAGACAGGAAATCTGAATATGTTTTCAGATTTATGTAATTTTTGTCCTGGTTGACTTAAGAAATGAGGTTTTATTTCTACAGGTTAACTTTCTAAACTGCAGAAGAGAAATCATCAGGGATGGACAGATGTGAACATTTCCACCTGACATCAGATATAAATCTGCCGTTATTGCAGGATTTACCAATATTTACCTTTATTAGATACATTTCTCTGCACTTCTGACAACGTTAAACCAACCAACCACTGACGTTGACCCATAATCTAACGTCCCATCAAACTCAACATGGCCACCAGAATTTGACCCAGTTTAACTCATCAGAACCGATACGTTGAAAAACGCCCATGTTGACTGTTGGTTGGCAAATCTCACTTCAAATTCTGCCTAAAAGTGGCAACTTTAAAAAACTGAACTCCTAAATGTTCTACATGAAAATGGGTTTGTATATTTAAAGGACTAATCTGGCTAATTATCCTGTGTCTGTATTTACTGAAATCTGTTTACAGATCTAACTTTTCTAGAAGTGACTTGGTAGAGTCACAGTTTTCTTGTTGCACCTGGTTTCAGGTTTGGATGCCAGCCCACCAGCCAGCACCCACGAACTCACCATCCCCAATGATGTGAGTACAGATTCAGACAAACGTTTTTCAACAAGATCAAACATGAGAGGAAAATATAAGACGTGTTTCCACCCCCACAATGATGATGAACAAGAGAAACAGTTTTAAGATCATGAGTTATTCCACTTAAATGTCCAACTAGCACTAATGCACAGACATATAAATTATTAAAGAATAACTAAACTATATTTTGTTATGTTTATTAAAATGTAACTAATCCATAAATTAGCTACTTTTTTCATATAAGCTTTATAAAGTAATTCTTTAGGGTGCTATCTTCACGTTTCAAATGTGCAAATTATAACATTTTGGTGTAAATTATTTAAATTCTGCAATATTTTGCCTAAAACCTTCTCAGTGCTGCCCTCTGTGGGTTGAACGGTGGTACTGCAGTCAGATTCTTCTATTGGTTCCAGCAGTCCAGGTTGGTTGATGTCACTCAGCCCCACCTACAGGTATAAAACCATCTCAGACACGCCCCCTGGTGGCGACACGCAGAAGCAATAGCTAGTATACTTGGAACTGATCCGTAGCGTTTTGAAGCTAGTGAGGCGTTGTGGACGTGTAGTGGAAAAGATCCTCTCTGCTCTCCGACTGCAGCGTTCAGACAAAATGTCACTAAATTTATTGTGAGTCACTTTTTCAAAAAGTCTCTAAAAGTTGCTAAATATGGAGCCAAAGGTACAAATCAACAGTTTTCTGAGCACAGGAGAGCCGTTCCACTCCGTGTCCACATTGCAAATAAATCGCAAGCTACCGATTATTGATCGCCATGGCAACGATGGGTAATCCACCTCCTGACTCACCACTAGGGGGCGTGTGTCTGAGTGAGATGGTTTTATGAAGGAATGCAGGGCTGTCGTTGTACCAACCTGCAGTACCATCGTTCAACCCAAAGAGGGCAGCGCTGAAACGGTTTTAGCCAAAATATTACAGAACTAATCAAATAAACACAAAAATCTCAAAATTCACACAGAAACACAAAGAACCTTATACATGTAGACAGTTTATTGGCAGAGAAAATGTTTAGAGATTACAGTTTAAATAAAATGTCTGCTGTTCGTTGGTACTTTTTACCAACCTGCAGCAAACACAGTGCAGCATGACTGTTGGGTGAATTGGTCTCTTTAAACTGATATTACTTTTAAGTATACACAATGAAGAATGCCTTTAAAATAATAATATTGGTTTAATCTGATAAAAGCTGATGAGTGAAGCCGTTCTAACATATCACTGCCTCTTTAGACGAAACATAATCCTTCAAACTGAAACTCCTTCATCCTGATGGCACAAAGCTGAACGTCTCCCATTAGATCATCTGCTGACCATGTCATTACTCAAACCCAAATTCCTACGATTTTAATAAAACCCAGATCATTACATAACCCATTACACTTCCCTTTTCATTAAACGTATCAATTATTGAGTCTAAACGCTGTGAGACAGCCCAGAGGTTTTCCTTCTGACTCTTTCGTTTTCCTTCACAGCTAATAGGCTGCATTATTGGACGCCAGGGAACCAAAATAAATGAGATTCGACAGATGTCTGGGGCGCAGATCAAAATCGCCAATGCCATGGAGGGCTCATCAGAGCGGCAGATAACCATCACAGGGACCCCTGCTAACATCAGCCTGGCTCAGTACCTCATCAACGCCAGGTAACGTTTCAACCTGAGCAGCTGGGCCTCGACCGGCCCAAAAGATAAAACCAGCACCAGTGGAGCTCCGGAAAATCAGCTCCATGTTATTCTGCTTCTTTGAAGAAAGGGGATCTGATCTCTCAGTGATTAGCTGCGTTTCCAGTACAAATTTGATCAAAATTCTGTTAATGTTGAAAAACCAGAATTTTCCAAAACAAAATGCAATTAAAATCACATGAAAACAAGTTTTATTGTGCGATAGGTAATTATCTGGCCAATGGAAACGCAGCTAATGGCAACTAATGTGAGCTTTTTTTCCCCAGAAGTCGTTCCTTTAATAAAGTTTCTCCCAAAGTGTGAAAATGTAAATTAGAGAAGTTTCTGTCGGACGATTCCTTAAAAGTGAGTCATGGAGGGACGACAAGCTGGAAGCAATCAAACGATACATCTACAAATTAACATTCAACTCCTGAGATGAGAACAGAAAAAATCTGAGCACCAATAAAGTAGCAGAGATGATTTTAAAGCAGATTTCACAACGTAAACGGCGTTAGCTCAGCAGAGCAAAGCTTTGTGTTTCTGACGGCTAACTGCTTTCTCACGACTCCAACGGCAGGTTCAGAGACGTGGCCGCCATGTGGAACGACCCATCGTCCATGACTACATCCTGAAGGCCGCCAAAATCTGGCTCTAGCATTAGCACCTTGATTCTGCGTTCGCTGTTAGCTTGGAGCCAATAAGTTCTTTGTTAGAGCCTGTTTTCTGCGTATTGGTGTAAAAAATACTTTGACATTTTGGAAAACATGCTTATCCTGCTGTTTAATGTAGATAAACATACAATTAGTCATATGTTAGCTTAGCCTCAGTTAGCATTCCCAGTTAGCTTAGCATCATAAACATCCTAACCAGAAACATTTTGAAATAAAAATTGGTTGCAGTGACAATGAAACATTTTTAAGTGCTGAAATCTTGAAATGTGAAAATAAATGTTATTAAAAATGTCAAACTATATTTTATTTATTTAGCATGTAGCATTTCAAAGAAGTCACTTCTGTTGCTCAGTATTATAGATAAAATTACAGCTTGTCATTGTATGCACAGAGTAAAAAACACTATTTAAAAAGAGTAAACAGTGAGACGTAAATGAAAACCTGGTTTAATGCGGTTAGAGCGATGTGATGCTGCATGGCCTCATCAACACGACGTCCAGCTGATTTCATTGCAGAATAACTTTCACTCTTCAGCGAAAGTTTCACAGTTTTATTTCCGTCTGTGTCCCCGCCCTCCCCGCACCACGCCCGCCTCCCATCCCTTGTTCTTCACCGTTTTCAGGCTGACGTCTGAAGTCACTGGAATGGGCTCGCTCTAGTTTCCATCCTCCGCCGCGCATCACATGACCTCTGAGCAAACGGCATTAAACGCGGTTTATCGACCTCCGTTTGACCGTTCTGCTGTTTTAAGTCGATATTGTAAAGGTGTCACTCTCACCTGAAGCTGTCATTTGTTTTCCTCTGGACTCTTTTGCCTCCTTTTGTTTTTGTCGCTCCACGTTTCACAAGCGTTTGCTCTGACGAGCTCTTACTCATTTTCTGATGATTTTCTGATGCAACGCGTGTGCTTGCAGAAGTTATTGCCTGTTTGTCTCAGCAACGGTTTGCATGACTCAGCATTTCAGATTTATTTTAAAGTCGTGGAAGCTGGAACTGAATACATTTGTTAGATTTTCAAGCCGATCTTGTTTCCATGTGACAGAAAGCTGGGAAATGAAGGTTTGTCATGTAAATGACGGCAGCAGAGAGTAAGATTCGTATCCACCTGCAGCCATTTGTGCTCCTGATGCTGTAATTTTACCTGTGTTCACCTGGACCTTTGGGAGACGTCGGCTGCGTTGGCAGTGAAATCTCTGGGGTCTTTTGGCTTCATTGAGCTCTGAGAAATGATTTCTTACACAGATTATGTTTCTGTTCTGCATGTTTTTCACTTTGCACCATTTTCTGTTGTGAACATTGAAGCATAAATCAGTTCCCAGAATATAAAGTCTCAGTTTCATTTGTATTTTGCTGTTTGGAAAATATTATTTTGTCATTCAAATCAAAGCTGAATGTATAGGAGGTTTATTTTAAATGCTACGTTTTAACTGTGTTCTAGGATAATGTGGCTTAAAAACATATTGGAGAAACTGATGAGCTTTATTATTGATCTATAAGGTAAAATATTGACATCCATCCATGGATCTCCAGCAGTTATTGGTATAAACCTTCACAGAACCACATTCTCACTAAATCCAGCCTGCAAGCGCCGCCATCTTGGAACGTTTTGATGCATCCTGAACCAAACGAAAGCTTTGCAGAACAGCTAAAATACAACGAAGCTCATTTAGTCTGTAAGTTCAGATGTTGCAGGACGGCTAGAGCTGCTAACACCTGATTTAGATTCAGTGGTGGGCACCGCTAGGTAAAATGCTAGCTATCCAAAAGAGCTAATCATAAACCTTAGTTACGCTAACGCTAAAGCACTACAACAGCACAGTATTTGGTGGAAGCTAATGCTAACGCGCTAACAGACAGACATTTCTCCTGTATGTTTTTGTTTAAAATAAATTTAGTAAGGGGGGAAAAGGAGAAAATGTGACAAACCTGCTGTGCAAACTTCAAAATAAAAGCATGAATATGAAAACTTGTTAACATAATAAAAACTTCAACACAAAAGTTTAAATTTATCCAGCTGAAAGTTTACAAAACAGTCATAATTTATCCAGAAAAACAAGTGCAGGGGAAGCTGAGAGTGCCAAACGTTTTCAACGTTAGCTAAAGCGCTAAATGAAGAGTTAGCTCTCCTGCTAGCATAAATGCGCCCACCACTGCTGGCTGACGAGTCTCCATCTTTTTACCAGACCTGCAGTCACTTTTATCCCTGATCATTCAAAATGTTTGTCATATTCCTCTTTGGTTTCACTCTGATCAGAATCGCCTCTGTAGTTTCACTCGGTTTCTGTGCAAAAGGAGCAAAACATAATGATATGAAGTGATTTTTGAAGGTAACGATATGTATGATTATGTTTTTGATCATTCAGATCTCAGATTTCTTATGTATTCAGTTTGTCGTAGTGTTTTGTAAAGGAGAGACAATGAGAATAAAAACTGTTTGTTCTTTTCCTCCTTTGACTCAAACTGTGTTCATTATAACTTTTTTGTTCTTAAATAAAAAAATAAATCCTTCAGATAATCAAACCTCTGATTGTTCCTCTCTTTTCACCGGTTTGTCGTCATTTCATATGAAACAAAGACGAAGCCAGCCAGGCTCTCTGCTCATCAAACGTATTGATCAACAGATTAAAATCAGCGAGCAGCTCAGGAAAAGCAGAAGTTTCATCATTTCGCTGCTCTGGAGTGTGTGTAGGTGTGTGTTAGCAAAACGCAGAAGCGCACCGGCAATGACCTTAGGGAAAGGTCAAGGTCATTTCCAAACCGTCTGATTATTCCAGAGAGGAAACATTTCAGACAGCTGCCAGGAGTCCCAGCAGAGAACGCTGAGAGAAATGACCAAGTTAGCAGGTCAAAGGTCATGACCGGTCAGTTAGTGAACAGGGCTGAAGAAGAAAGCCAGACATCTTTAATCATAAACATTAGTTCTGGAATTGCACCATATGAACCAGGCGTTTAAGAGAAGCTAACATGTTTGCATTAGTGAAGCTAATACTGAAGCGCTACATGAACATGGTAGGAGAAGCTAGTGCTAAAAAGCTATACAAGATAGCATTGCATATAGCGGAAGCTAATGCTAACGCGCTACAGAAACATGGCATTTAGCAGATTCAGCAGAACAACATGTGCTACAACAGTATTTCACCCTCAACAGGGTCAAACTTAATATTCACCTAACTTTGTGCTTTGGATCAAAGAATCACTTTGATAAGTAAATAAATTAAAGCCAAGTAAACAAGGGCTTCAGGATTTACAATATAATTTAGGGGAAATTCACTAAATGTTTTCAAAGCTAGCAAAAACGCAAAAACATAAAAAACATTAGCAGAAAAGAGCCTCCGAGCACCGACAGAGGGAGAGATTTCTTCTTACCACGACTACTCAAATACTTTTAATACAAATCCCCATTTTGCTTTGTTCCGTCACATTTAGAGCAGAAGAAGAAGAAATAGCCAGCTAACCTCTGTGTTTAGAGGATGAACAATGAATCCATCTGATATTAATGCAGAGATTAATTTAAATCTCAGATGGATTTAAATCTCTGCATTTCAAACTCCAGACAAACTTTGAAACCTTTGTGTTTTAGAGAAATTATCTGCCTAAATGTTTGTCTGCAGTCGACTCTCAGCAGACATTTGCTTTATTTTAACTTTTCGGGTTTACATTCAGGTTTTTTAGGTTTTAACCTAACATTTGTCCAGATTTTATTTCCCAGAACGTCAGAGTTTATTCGACAGGAAAACAAAACTAAAACCAAAATAACAGGAGGCTTTTCAGCCTGATGCAACAAGCAGCAACGTCCCAACAAACAAACGCTACAGAAACTAATGTTCTGTTCCTGAGTCGCTTAAACTCAGAAGAGCTGAAAGGACAATTTTGTGCCAAGGAAAGGAAAATACTTCCTGTAGACTTCTGTGCAAAAGTCTTAAATCACCTTTACTCTTGTCATTTTTCTCTCCATTCAGTTCTTCTTTGTGACCTTTATAACATATTGTGCAAAGTTTTACTGAAAATAAGAGAAGCAAATTGTTGCAATCAGTACAAACATCTTTGTCTGGTATTAAAATTTCTTCAGTGATTGAAAAATGTGAGAAAACAGAGAAAACTTTTCATCCCAGTGAAAACCATCAACAGGTTGTTTAGTTTAATAGATGGGGACATTTCTGATAACAGGCAAAAGGCTAATTAGCCCTGTAGCATTTTGTAAACATTTAGCACATTTAGCTTCCCATAAACTAATTAGTCTAAATAAATTCTAAAGCAATAATTCAGTTACATTCGGTTGAACAATGTTTGTGTTGAAGTTTTGTCTGCCAACCGTTTCATCCCTGATGTTCTTTAGCATTAGCTGCAGCTAAATAAAACGTTCATGTAGCATTTTACCATTTTGGCTAATTTTGAAAATGATTAGAGAGCATAGCTTCCTATAAATGACTTTTTCTGGACAAATCAAAAGCCTAATTTACTTGGTTGTTGGCTGTTAGTAATTCTTCAAGCATTTTATCTTCATGCTCTTATTTTGAAGTGGGTGAAGACTTTACACAGCCGTTTCATTCCCTCATGTTTTCTCACCCCCATAACCATTTCAAACTAAAACATAGAGGAACAAAATAAAACAGACAGCAGAGAACAAAATATAAAGTTAAATACAATATCCAGAGACGTTATAGGATCAAAATAAAATTGGTGCTCGAGGATTTTATCGTTTTTTTCCAACAACTTTTATTATTTTCTGCAAGCGAAACAAATCGGCAAACAAGACAGAAAAAAGTATCAATAAATCAGACGTGGTGGAAGAGACAAGCAAAAATGATGCAATAAAAAATCCAGGTAAATTAGGGCATCAGAATTAGCGCTAAGCTAATTTAGGGGAAGTTCAGAGTGGAAAACATTTTCAAAAATGCCGCATGAAAAATTAGCTGAGAAAATGTCGGATTGTTTGATGATTCCAGCCGTTTTTGGTTTTCTTGTAAATAAGACTGTATTTTCCCACATTTAACACAAGTGTAAAGGTTCCTAACGACCATTTATTTATATTACAGTGTAAATTTGTCTCTTGGACAATCAACTGCTGACGAAAACATCGGTCCTCCCCGGGCTGATGAACGAGCAGCTGCTGACGGCGTTTAGACGCCGGTTGAATTCAGTCGGCGGGTGAAAACCTGGGAGTCCGTTCACCTCCTCCTGTTTAATGAGTCTCTGCTGCCGTCGGCGCAGACGGATTACCCGTCAGCTGCTTCCGGTCCGATCAGTCCCCCATCTCCCACTTACTCACTCCGGTGGATCGCCGGGATTTCCTGCTGATGAGTGGAGCCTTTGGTTCAAAACGATTCATCACAATTACACGTGTTTACTGTATCGGTGCCCAGGGGCACGGCGCGTTAGCGGCTAATGACATCTACAGGGCGGGGAGGGGACGCGGCGGTCCGACTATCCATCCAGGTCCGTTTGGGTCAGACGGGACCGCTTGTTTTTACAAAGATGCATGAGAAAGAAGAGCAGAAGTACAGAACGATTTATCCTCATTCAGTTCACTGCTGTGGTTTAAAAGATTTCCACTGAAGGAATAATGAGTTCGGACTTTACTTTATGCTAGGTCAGAATAATGAGCTAATCTCCCAGATTAAATATTAGTTATTTTAGTGGTGAACGCATGTCTGATGACAGGTTTTAGATTAGTTCTTTCATTCTTTAAATTCAGATTAAATCCACAAACAGTGGCAAGCACTGCTAGCTAAGTTATTTGTGCCAACTCTAAAGCGCTAATTGTTAGCATCGGTTCTTCTACTGCTAAAGCGCTAAATTGATATAGTATTTAGTGGAAGGTAATGCTTGAGAACCAAGTCTGATATCTTCCAGTGGTGGCCACCGCTAGCTAAAAAGTTAGCTATGCCAAGTGGTGCTAAATGCTAACTTCAATTTAATTTTGAAATTATACTTCAAATTTTCAACAGTTCTTAAATATTGTACTTATGTTTAAGGCTCGTCTCTGTTGTCTGTTTTATTTTGTTCCTGTAATTTTATTGTGGGGAAAAAAGGAAACAGAACCGTTGTGTTAAAAAGTCTTCACCCCTTCAAAATAAGAGCATGAAAATAAACGTCTACCTACTCGAAGGATTCTTAAGTCGAACCAAAACTTCAAAACAAATTACTCAACTAAAAGTTTAGTACTTTTAGGGAAAAGTTAAGCTAAATGCGCTGAAGCGCTAAGACGGCTTCACCATCATGAACCATCTGTGATGATTTCACAATAAAATACAGAAAAATTAAGGCTGGAAAGCGAAGAAAAGCTCAGACTGTGTGAATACTTGAGAAAACCTGCATGAACACAAGCAAAGCTTCAGAAATACAACATAATTATTGATCTTATTGTTTTTTTATGGCTCCAGATGAAATAAAACAGCTTCAGATCTCAGAGTCCAACCGTGTGTGAAACAAAAGTTTCCAAATCGACTTTCTTTTATCAAAAACTCCTGGCAGGAACTAATTTCCCCCGGTGTGGATTCATTTCCTCCCCAGCAGGCAGCAGAGAATAAAGTGCAAACTCGATAAATTTAGTAAAACTCAATAAATTACACGTTTGGCTCATCAGTGTCTGAACAGGCAGGAGAAGGGCTTCAATGGAAACGCCTGGAATCATTAAAATCCCTGAAATTCCAGGAAAAACGTCTCGTTTTTTCAGACCTTCAATTAAAAAGCTTTTTAATTTTGAAGGCTGTCATGACGGTGATATCAGAACCCGAGACATTCAGACTGAGGCTGGAGCGTCTGGAGGAGCCATAAATGTGACGACAATGAGGTCATGATGCAGGCGGTTTGTTTCGGGGCGTCGTCCTTTCGGGGGAAGGTTGCCGCTCGTTTAGCTCAGGGATTATCTCGACTCGTTTAGCCGCAGTGAACGAGCCGCTAAATGCAATCAGGGACTCTGGGAGGGCAATCAGGGGCTGCTAGAGACCGGGGCGTCTTTAACCTCCATTAGAGATTCGGTTAGGGCTGATGGTCACAAGGTGACCGCCACACACACACACACACACAGAGTCACACACACACACAGTCACATACACGCAGTCACACACACACACACACACACACAGTCACATACACGCAGTCACACACACACACACACGCACACACGCGCAGTCACACACACTCACGTTTGTGTTGCTATCTTTGTGGGGACTTTCCATTGACTTCCATTCATTTCTACAGCCTAAACCACCTTTACCCTTTTCCTAACCCTAACCATCACATACCTAACCCTAACCAACCAAAACTCAATTCATACCTCAGCCCCAACTCTGACCCCTGACCCTAAAACAGGGTTTCCCCTTGTGGGGACCAGGCTCCGGTCCCCACAACGTAGTATATGTCAGGAAAATCGTCCCCACAAGCTATTACAAACAAACACACACACACACACACGCACACGCACACACACACACTCCTAAAAGAGGGATGCGGTTAATTTGGACAAAGGTTTTCCACCCCTGTGGTTTGGTCTCCCTGCAGCTGGATGTCACTGACAGCTAATTGCCAGCAGAAGAAGAAGAAGAAAGAGGAGGAGGAGAAGCACTTGGACTTTTCCTCCCTCCAAAAAGCTTTTGGTAAAAATGTAAAAATGTTAGTTTCATTTTCTGAAATGGATTCAGGAATCAGATTCACTAAATGCATCCAGACACAAAGCTGAGGTTCACACAGCAGAGCTTGGTGCTGAATATGTCTGTCATAACTGGACGCATTAAAACATTAAGACATCCTGGAGAAATCCTGGAGAAATCCTGGAGAAACATTGATCCAGATCACAGGAAGATCAAAAACACAGAATAAAAGTAGATGGTGGGGAAGTTAAATAAAACTAACGAAATAATAAAAACTGAAATTGAGAAAACATTTTAACTGAAATGAAAACAGTAATTAATGGGGAAAACAAACTAAATAATTCAGAAAGAGCAGAAGCTTCTTAAAGAGACAGAGACCCAATTTTAAGAGGTAAAATTACAAAGTCAAATTTGATACTCAGCATCTAAAGGTAACAGTTTACCGTTATAAACAGCACTGGGCCTGGAAAACACTTAATGCTTTTTAACTTGGTATAAACAGACAAAGTCACGATGAAATAAAACTATAGTTTTATTTCATTTATTTCACTCAAAGCCTTAACATTTTCCTCCTTTTAGTTCCTAGTTTGTACTTTTTCTACAACAGGAGTGTAAATGTGCAGTAATGGGATTTGGCCTCGTTAGCTCGGTCTGCTTTAGAAACGCCTGCCCACAGTTTCTCTCTGCCTGCTTCTCCTCCAGTGGAGAACGAGGCGCTTCCCGTCTTTAAACCCGCTGCTGTACGGCGCTTGGACTTCTCGCAGAATGAGGGGAGCTTCATTATCCACGCCGGGAAATCCATTCTGCTCACTGCATGGCGAGCGGCGCTTCTTCCCCTCGAATGTGTGCAGCTGATAAACTCAAACATCCACACCTTCTTATCTGAACAATAGCATTCTCATTCCAGCGACACGACAACAACTGGAAGATGCAAACTGGGAGAGGTGATGCCATCTTCCATCAGATTACAGAGAGGTGATGCAGTCCGCTGGTCTTCGTCACCATCAGACAGGAATTTGGCATCAATATACCTCCATAAAGACCTCAGCTCATCTGGACTATTTATGTGGTCAGACGATTGGGATAATACATCAATATTTATCGGTGAAAATTAACTTTTTTATGTCATAATTTACTATAATTCCAGCTTGAAGTTCAGTAATTCTGGTTCTGTTTTGATTCCTGTCGTCCACTTGGGGGCAGTGCAGCAACTCAACATCCATCCGCCATGTTGGGTTCCTCCATGTCGGGTTCCTCCATGTCGGGTTTCTCCATGTCGGGTTTCTCCATGTCGGGTTCCTCCATGTCGGGTTCCTCCATGTCGGGTTTCTCCATGTCGGGTTTCTCCATGTCGGGTTCCTCCATGTCGGGTTCCTCCATGTCGGGTTTCTCCATGTCGGGTTTCTCCATGTCGGGTTTCTCCATGTCGGGTTTCTCCATGTCGGGTTTCTCCATGTCGGGTTTCTCCATGTCGGGTTCCTCCATGTCGGGTTTCTCCATGTCGGGTTTCTCCATGTCGGGTTCCTCCATGTCGGGTTCCTCCATGTCGGGTTTCTCCATGTCGGGTTTCTCCATGTCGGGTTTCTCCATGTCGGGTTTCTCCATGTCGGGTTCCTCCATGTCGGGTTTCTCCATGTCGGGTTTCTCCATGTCGGGTTTCTCCATGTCGGGTTTCTCCATGTCGGGTTCCTCCATGTCGGGTTTCTCCATGTCGGGTTCCTCCATGTCGGGTTCCTCCATGTCGGGTTTCTCCATGTCGGGTTCCTCCATGTCGGGTTCCTCCATGTCGGGTTCCTCCATGTCGGGTTTCTCCATGTCGGGTTCCTCCATGTCGGGTTCCTCCATGTCGGGTTTCTCCATGTCGGGTTTCTCCATGTCGGGTTTCTCCATGTCGGGTTTCTCCATGTCGGGTTTCTCCATGTCGGGTTCCTTCATGTCGGGTTTCTCCATGTCGGGTTTCTCCATGTCGGGTTCCTCCATGTCGGGTTCAGCCATGTCGGGTTCCTCCATGTCGGGTTCCTCCATGTCGGGTTTCTCCATGTCGGGTTTCTCCATGTCGGGTTTCTCCATGTCGGGTTCCTCCATGTGGGGTTTCTCCATGTGGGGTTCCTCCATGTCGGGTTCCTCCATGTCGGGTTCCTCCATGTCGGGTTCAGCCATGTCGGGTTCAGCCATGTTGGGTTCAGCCATGTTGGGTTGCGCTCCAGTTATGAACCTGCTTATTTTAACACAGATATTTACTGAAATGTACTCCAAAAACAACGTTTAACTTTAGCAATTCCAGAGAAACAGCAAAAAGCAGATGAACCGGATATAATCCAGCTAATAGACAGATCCATCTGCAGCGTTTAGACGGTGAAACTGAATAATTTCTGCATCTGGTAATAAACTCTCTGAGTTTTTAACAATAATAAAAATACATAAAACCATCTATGAAACTGTGATGCTCCAGCAGCCTGCAGCTCCCACAACCTGAAATGTGTTGCATAATTTCCCCAAATTAAGTCTGGGGAGTTGAGAACAATCCATCATGTGGGCCGGACCACCAGAACCTCTGAGGCGGGCTGGACCAGCGGAAAGCCCTGCAGCTGAAGAGACACCTGGAACGCTGGGAACCGCTGACCTACATTGGATTTACATGAGGGGATTGCAAATGGAAGAGCTCGTTCTGCTCCTCTGTCGTCTGGAAGGGCATCTGAAAGACTTTCTGCTGAAACCTTTTCAATCCAAAAGATCGGCTGTGTTTTGTTTCTGATGCTCAGATGTAAAAACGAGCTGCGCAGCAGAAAGCTGGTCTGAAAACAGACAAAGCCGACATGGCAGCCAGATTTAAATGTGGCTAAACCAAAGTCTTGTGCTGAGCTTTGGAGAACAAACTTCAAAATAAGAGCATGAATATAAATGACTAACTGTCAACAACTAAAATTTCAGCAGAGATGAAATTCAACTGAAAGTTCACAAAGCAGAGCTTTGTAAACTAAAGGAGAAGCTAAATGCGCTAAATGCTTTTCTATAAAGAATCTAAATAAAAATTAGCTTTGATATTAGCGGATCGTTTTCACCAAAGCCCAAAGGATTCGAGTAAAACCACAAACCGCAGAATCAAAAAGAGAAAGTTACTTTCAGAGAGCAACAGAAGTTAATTTGTGTTGAGCTAAAATTTTCCTTATTTTCTGGACATAAATCAAAATAACGATAATCATGAATATCTAAACATGACCTGAATTAGTGTCTTACTTTTTAAGACACTAATTCTTTTTTTAAAAATACTTTCTTACTGCAGAGCAATAAATCAATATTCACAATGCAAAGCAACGGCCTGCTGAGGAACTATTGAAGCTTCAAGTTCCCCCCCTGCGCCTCATAACGGCTTAAGGATGAAAACAATGCTGCGGTAAACAGTCATTTCTCCTGCTAGCGCTAAGCTAGTGCGTTTGCTTTGGTTGTGTTTACCCAGAATGCCCACTGTCTGCTTATGGAGCGGTCTGTGGTCCTCTTGGTGTTCTGCACCAGAGTTCACTTTAACCGAACCAGCCGAGGTTGGTGGGCAGACCAGTTTGATTAGCGTTCACACTTCCTCAAACGAACCGGACTTTCTAGACAAACGGACTGGAGTTGCATTATAAAAGGTGGGAATTCACTCAGCATGTTCAGAATCCGGGTCTTTGTTGGAGAAACTCTGGTTACGGCAGAAACAAACCTGGAAATTCAATTATTTTATTTCAGATCTAGTTTCACAGGTTTCTAATCTGTTATTCCCATCACTGCTGCCCTCTAGTGGCCAGCCTGCATGTGGCAGCCTCTTGCAAACCACATCCATCCCCATCTCTAGTTTGCATGTTGAGTAAATTACATCCAGACTGGACAGGTCCTGCATGGTGATGAGCTGATTTCAGTTTTCATGTGAAACTGTTCAAAAGAAATCAGCTGCTAATATGAAGGCTGACATCTTGATCCTCTCACAGCAGCTGGAATAATCAATAACTCACCGCAGACCTAATCTTTCAAATTGAACCATCAGTTTAAAGAAGTTGGCGCCACAGAAGCGGCTCGGCGGTCCCGGCGCTCCGGGTTCCTCTGAGTGGGGATGATTGGAGGAGGAGGAGGAGACGGAGAGGGAGGTGCAGCAGGCAGAGGGAGGAGGAGGACGGCAGCCCAGTCTGCGCTCGGCTCAGGGAGACGAAGCCCCGCGTCCACCTGCTCCAGCTTTCAACAAGTGCAGACGAGACAAACGGAGCTTAAGAAGTGGATTTCCTCTCCAAACAAACGGCGAAACTCATCCTGCCTCTTCCCACCGGAGCGGGAAAACCAGAGGAACTCCAAACATTCCCGTCAAGAGGAGGAAGAAGCTTCAACTCGTTACGGTGAGCAACTTTAGACGATTTTCAATCATTTCAGAAACGTTTTGCTTCCTACAAATGATTCCTGAGTCTTACAACTGAATGAAGTTAAAGTCAAAGTGGTGAGAGTTTAGTGTTTTACCTCCTGCAGAGTCAGAATAGGAGCTGGAGGACGCCCCCCTCCTGTTAGGAACCTTACAGTAGGAGCCGTTTGGATGAGGAGATCCTCGGCGGATGACCTCAGACTCAGCCGGGGTTCATTGTGAGAGCCGCTCCTGCAGGACAGAGCGAGTAAATTTAGTCTCTGGCTATTCTTATCCGGGAGGCGGCGGTCCTGGAGAGACGGGAGCGCTGCAGGGAAGAGGAGGCGCTCGCTCCGTTCGGTCCAGCTGTGAAATCACGTAATTAGGACTGAGGCGAGGCATTACGCCCGGCCTAATTGAATGAGAGAACGCAGGTGATGACCTGCATGCAAGTCCGCCTGCTGCTTTATGAGATTTGGACGAATGGATTCATTCTCCTTAATCACATTATGCATTCTGCAAGCACTGTGGGATGCTATTAACTCTGCAGATTGAAAAAAGCAACACAGGAGTTAAGTCTGGATTGAAATAACTGTTTTGTTTTCTTTCCAGAACACGACGCGATGTTTGGAGTCCGGCGTTTTTCCTGGTGTTAATCTGGAGATTACAGCTTCCCATTGGAATATGTTCTGGATGAAACATGCATCAAGAGACTGTTGGAATCAATTTTAATGGATTATCTCAAGAGTCCACGGTTCCACAAATGAGCTGCTGATTTTATCTGATGAGGGAGACCATCGGGCCGGACGATGAAGCCTTCTGCCTGACAGGACGTTGTGGAAGTCCCTGCTGACCATGCAGGACGCTGCGAGGCCTCGGATGCTTGGCTTCGCCCTGCTGTGGGGCGTGATTCTCCTACATAACGCGTCCGTGGCAGCGTGTCCCTCCAGCTGCCACTGCATGGAGAAGAACGGCTTGACGGTGGTCCAATGCATGTCCCGCAACCTGGAGAGGATCCCCCCAGACCTCCCCAGAGACACAGTCGTCCTGCTTCTGGCGGCCAACCACATCACCCACATCCCCAACCACGCCTTCAGAGAGCTGCACTACCTGCAGGAGCTGGACCTGTCCAACAACGACATCGAGACGGTGGACATGGGCGCCTTCCTGGGCGTCTCCGACAGCCTGCTGGTGCTGGACCTATCCAACAATCACATCCAGAGCGTCCCCAAGGAGGCGTTCGCCCGGCTGCGGGCCAAAATCAGCCTCTCCAACAACCCGTGGCATTGCGAGTGCACGCTGCAGGAGGTGCTGCGGGAGCTGCGGCTGGACCCAGAGACGGTCAACGAGGTGATCTGCCACACGGCGGTGCAGGAGGAGTACGCCGGCAAGCCCGTCATCCAGGTGCTGGACTCAGGGATCAACTTCTGCAACTTCCACCACAAGACGACCGACGTGGCCATGTTCGTCACCATGTTCGGCTGGTTCACCATGGTGATCGCGTACGTGATCTACTACGTCAGACACAATCAGGAGGACGCCAGGAGGCACCTGGAGTACCTCAAGTCACTGCCCAGCAACTCTCAGATCAGCAAGGACTTTGACACCATCAGCACGGTTCTTTAACAGGAGACGACGGCTGGAGGAAGCGTCTGGATACGCCGCGATGGACGCAGAGTTCTGGGAAAACAGTCCTGGTGGGGTCACCACGAACCTTTTCGGGTTGGTTGAGTCTCCTGACATTTTCCACCAGTCATGATAAAGGCTCATAATCTCTGTTTGCAAACACAACATTCAAACCCACAGAGTATTTTACTTGGGTCACATTAATAATCTACTTTGACTCTTGGTGGAGGGAAAATCCAGAATCGATCTCAACCTGTGAGTTGAGGACTTTTCCCCGAGTAGCTGCAGGGTGTGAGGTTTTTAAAACAAATCAGTTGATATCAGGCTGTTGTCACCTGGAGGTCCAGGTCTGTTAGGAACCAGAACATCTGCTCCTCCTCCAGCTGCTGTGGTTCTGAGTCAAACCAACCTGTTCTCCTCCTGGCCTGTGGGGGCGCTGCACCAAGAACCACTGAAGGAAACGACCCTAAAACCTCTGAAGAGGTCGCCTTTCTAACCTGTTGGAGCTAAACCAGCTCAGTACTTGGTGGAAGCTAATGCTACCTGTAAATTCAGCCATTTTGAGCAGTGAGCACTGCCAGGTAATATGTTGGATACCTTACAGCACTGAAACATTAGCTCAAGGAAAATAAGCAGATGGAACAAGTTAGGAAAAAAAGTATTTTATTAAAGAACATAAAACATTTTAGAAAACAACCTCCAGTCCACCTGATGGTCTGGCTGTCGACTCCAGAAACAAAAGCTCCAGGTGTGTGACGGCGAAAGCAGAAGCAGGGATGAGCTCAGAATCAAACTCTGCTGCAGCTGCAACTTCCCACCAGGCGTGGAGCAGCTTTACTGTTATTATGGGATGCAACTCAGATCAACACTATCTGCCAGGGGCTCAAGCTGCATGAAGCAGTGCTTTAATCCAATATATTCCTAAATCTGAACAATTTATCTAATCCACTGTGCAACCATTATGTAAACGTTCAGATTGGCTGCCAGTCTAATTTATCAAGCTGTTAGCTCATCAAGCTAGCACAGCATGGCTAACTAAGATCAGAAGGTATGAGGCAGCATTTATGCTAAAGGGTAATAATTACCGAACATCTTAAAAGTTGATGTTTCTTTACATATTGAGTCAATTTTGAGTGATGTGTTGGCAAACGACACTTCATTGCACTTTATTGTTGCTTTTAAGTGAGAAACGTTTTGCAGGCGAGTGCTGATGAGGAGCAACATGTCAGGAAGATTAAATAATCTGATGACGACCTCAATGAAAATGTAAGAGCTGAAATAAATGCTGACGGTTCCTGAAAGAAGCTCAGACATTACAGCAAATGATTTGGGGAATTTATTGTGAATAAAACAGATTGTTGTGTTTTAGCTAACTCAGAAAGATGCTAATGCGTCAAAAACCAACATTTTCAATGTTTATCAGCTCTTATTCTGAAATATGACAAATAATCTCTGATTTCTAAACCAAGTTCAACCAAAATGTCTGTGTTATAACAGCTGGAGAAGAAAAGCACAAAATAAACCTTCCCATTAGTTATGATGCATTTTTACTGAACACATTTCTGTTGATGCTTTGATGTGATTGAATCGTGGAAGTGGAGGGGAAGGCCGGAGTCTCCCGGTCGCTTTGCTGCGGCTGATTTATGCCGCAGATGTCCCAAAGTCAAGGTGAAGACGATTTTACGAGCTACGCGCTAATTTATGGAGCCGCTCCAGACGCTAGCATAAAACAGCAAAGCTTGAAATAAAGCGGAGAGCTCTTAGAAACGAAGCTCCTCGTGTCCCGCTGGAGCCAACGGATCATTTACAAAAGCAAAAGTTTCCAGATTTTTTATTCTTTTTAATGCGTTTTGAAATCATTGAGATTTTTCATTGTTGGGTTTAGAGTAAATCCTAAACGTCTCAGAAACGTCTTTGCCAGGCTGGGATTTGACGTTTTAATGCTTTAATGTGTGGTAATATATACAAACGCTCTCCACAGCCTTGGACGTTTCCAAATGTATGAACCTGCTTAATTCCTGCATATCAAATATGTTGGACTTTTTGGACTTAGTGCATAAATTACAAGCAAACAGCTGCTGACCTGGACAACAGGAGGACATGATGGTTCTTTTACAGCTGCCACTCTGGCCACTTTATCCGCCTAAGACTCCATTTCTTATTTTTTACTGCCAATATTCTGTGTCCTTGTAAAGATTAATGTGGTTTTAGCTGCTGTTTTATTTCCATAAAGTGGAAATATGTTTATTTAAACATAAATATGATTTGGAGTCTATGCAAAGGAAGGATTTATTTGTTGTAGCTGCAGCGATGAGCAGATGTTTGGATCTGAACCGTTAATTTTATCACATTGTAAAAAAACTGATTTAGGAAAATGCCAGAAGAAAAGCTGGAAATCTAAACAAAGTGATTCTGGTCGCTTCACCTGCTGCTCGTTTGGCTGCAGAACTTAAAATGTTCATGTTGAGTCCAGAAATGCTTCAACGGTCATTCTATGGAGGACTCATCCTGCCAAAATTACCAGGAAATATGGAAATAAATAAATGTCTTGAATAAATAATTAACAGTCCCTGAAGGATTTAAATTTGTTTCCCAATCAAAGTCACTGATTTTGTGACGTAACTTAGAAATATTTGCTATAATTTTTCCTCCACAATCGACATATAGAAAAAAACAATCTGACGGATTGGGCACACAAACATTTATATTCTTTAATTTGTGCTACGTTCCACAGCAATCACGAACTTTAACTTGACATCATGTAAAGCTGGTTTTATAAAGATGTTTAGATATTGATGACTAATTATGATTATTTATGCCCAGAAGAGAAGGGATGTTTTTTCAACTTACCACAAATTATCTCTAATTTATTGATTAAACAAAATATGCAAATGAAAATGTGAATTAGTTGGAAAAAAGCCATCTGCTACTCTCAGTGCTAATGCGCCAGTAGCAGAGCTAATTTTTTATTTTTTCTTAACGTTGAAAACGTTTAGCGCGATTAGCTTCCACGATTAGCTACAGTGAGGCGAGTCAGGTTGTTTGCTAGATAAAAAACTTTACATCACTTCAATAAATATAAATATAACAAAATGTCTCGGTGCTCAACCCTTTCAAATATTAACCATGAAAAAAAACAGCAGAGCAAAAAAACAGAATCAACTGCAGCATTATTAGAAGTAAAATAAAAAAAAGATAAAATGGAAACAATATTAAAACTATAATAAATCAAATTCAGCAATAAATCAAACCACAGACGGCAGAGAACAAGAGAAGAACAAATACGATACTTAGGGGCGTCAGAAAACATGCAAATTATGTCAAAATTTAATTTTTGCTCCAGGCTTGTAGTCCTTTAAGAGAGATCTAATTTGAAATGATGTTAGCGCTTTAGCATTAGTAGCTAGTGCTACTATTTAGTATACTAATGCTAAAGGGTTAGCTCTGTAGCGTTAGCGGGTCAAATGTTTTTGATCACTGGTTCATGATTAGAGCAACTAACTCTTTAGTTAGCTGCTGCCTCTCCCCACCGGATGGGCAGCTAATCTGGAATGAAGCTAGTTCTTTAGCATTAGCTTCTGCTAAACACCATGTTGCTTAGCGCTTTAATGCTAGCAGAACTCATGTTTTTCATTAGTGCTTCAGAGTTAGAGTTATGTAATCCATCTATATTATATCCACCACTGGGATATAATTTGAATAGAAGTTAGCATTTTAGCATTAGCTAAACACCATGTGCTTTAGCGCACATTAGTTGCTAACGCAGAACTAATGTTTATGATTTTCCTGGAAAGTTTTCTTTGATTTGTGGCAAACAGATTTTTATCTCAAGTCTGTCCAAAGAATTTATTTAAATAAATTCAGATTTTTGTCTCAGATTTTGCTCAGACTTTTGTGGCTTTTCTTGAAAAATGGTTTCCTTCTTCCAAACTGTTAAACCTCCATGTCATTTTCTCTTTAGTCTGAATTATTTGGTTATATTACTGAAATATTTCAATATTGTTGAAACTGGAAGTTGGAAACGTTGAGTAAAAATAAAAACGGAGAAAATCAAAGCTGATTTATGACTTGATGAATAAACTCAAACATAAATTCCAGCTCATCGTCGTTTCTGATGTTTTTGCCAGGTGGTTTTAGTGTTTCTGAGGTCGTAAGCTGGGAGTTTTTGTGTCCAAGTGCCTTTCCTCTGGGTTTCTGCACCGCAGCACTGTGCACTGCAGCCATCAGAGGCGGAAAACGTCCTGAAACGTTTCGTGTTTTTGTGCTCCAACTGTACCTGCTGTCATGTGCCGACCTGCGGAGTTGTTTAAATAAAAGCAAACTAATACTTTATGATGAATCAACACTAATTTCACTTTCTGTATCCCGTCTGTCAGTCTGTGCAGTTTAAACAGTCATGTTACGTATTCTCTGCTTTTCTCTGTTAAATGCTGTCTTTGGATACTTTGTTATGTACGTTATAAAGTAAATTGACGTCTTTACAGACTTTGGCTGGTCTGATTATATCTGGGGAATGAAAGGGCTCCTTTCATTCCTGTTTTCTATTTATTCCAATAATTACTTTGTTTTTATTTTTGTGGACCAGCAAAATAAAAAGTTTCTCCAACACAATTCAAAGCCTGATTTCATTTTATTTTTGTACTGATCATCGTTTCTCATTTGGAGTCCCATGAAGTGTGTCAGGATTTTATTCAGCCTGATTTATGTAAATCCTTCAACAATGCTACGCTAACGCGCTAATCGCAGAGCTAACAAACATTTCCTGAAGTTAGTTTCCTCTTAATTTTTTAAAATAAACAAATTTACTTTGCAATTTAAAAAATAACCAATACTATGACAACTGTAATGTTCTCGTAATATTATGACTTTATTCTGAATTTTATGTTTTCTTAGTAATAATATTCTGTAAAAACAACAGAAAAAATAAAACAAGGACAGTAAAAATAAACAAATATCTAAATGCATTAAGGAAAATGTAAATATTTTATTTTGTAAAACTAACATTGACATGATGGGATGTAAATAAACTTATATTTTGAGAGCAAATAAAAGCAAAATGTCTCTGAAAGACGGTTGGGGAAACTAAATACCAAATTAAAACATTTCAAGACGGAATCTGAAACTTAATCATTGATTTTATTGAATTTATTGATTTGTTTCACTTTGAGCTGAATGTTGGGGGATTTATTGAGGTTTTTACCGTCAAACATTCAGAGATCACATTTATATTGTGAGTTTTTCTTTCTGTTTTGCCAGAAGGATTTTTTAAACATTTTCATGAAGATGAAGATCCAGTTTCAGCTGGTTCGTGTCTGAAAAACGGGTCAGAACCAGGATGATCCGAATGCAGGAGGTTTTCTCCATCCCTGATGCGCTTCAGCTGTAATTTCAGGTAGAAATGTAAAAATATATCCAGTAGTGCTTTTATTTCCCAGCAAACAGAGTTTAAAACACAAACTCGTTTTTTAAAACTCTTCGTTATTTTATCAGCCTCGCTCAGGCATCTCGTTTTTTCCCTCACTTGTTTCCACATTATGCTTCCGCCGCGACCCCAACATGACCCCAATTTGGAGACATTTTGCTCCTTTCAGGCGTTTTCTGAATGAGATTCTTTACTTTGTTTATTTTTATTGGAGGTTTTCATTTCTGCAAAATGCAGAAGAAGTTTTTATATTAGACAAGCTTTTAGTTTGAATCTTCATCGACTGTTTCTGCTCTTATCTGAGGTATTTATTGTCTCGTTTGTTAAACCTTATTATAAAATAAAGTGTTTTCTCTAAGCTGTTAAGCTGATTTTAACTTTTAAAACACGATGGAGGGACTAAAAAATGAGTTTTATGGGAATATAATATTAAATTACCAACATAACCACAAGCCGCTTCTCCTGCTAGCTGCTGCTAAGCTAGTGTGTTTGTTTTGGATGCATTTACCCAGAATTCCCTGCTCTGGAATCCACTTCCTGCTTGGATGCGCTTAGTGTTCCCATTCAAACCGAACCAGAGTTCACTCCAACCGAACCCAGACGGAGGTTTGTAGTTCGGTTGGCGTTCACACCTCACCAACCGAACCGGACTCTCTGGAGAGGCGGACCGGAGTCGACTAAAGCGGCTGAAAAGGAGGAGTGTAAAAAGAGATGAATAAAAATATCCTCGGCACCTTCCAGACTTAAGCTTTTGAAAATCTTGGATTATTTTCCTTCCATCTCGCATTAAACTATTGAATAGTAAATTGTTTTAATGCCGTGACGGAAACGCCGACCAGAACCCGACCTTGTAACCTGCATAGATCCAGCAGCTGTTTGTATCTTCAGTGTTTGACTTTATTTCCCATCTTTGCTGATCAGTTTTATGAATCGGGTCGTTCTGGGTCAACGGCAGGTTTGAACCTCCTAACTGGCTCTCGACTTGCTCTCTGTACATTTGTGAACATCCAGAACAAACCTGAAAGTAAAAAGCCTCACAGAGGCGTTCTGCTGGCCCAGAACCAGCCGGTCCGATCGATGAAACACTCATTACAGGGAGCGGGGCGAGCCTGCAGAACGGCCCATTCAAAGGCCAGAGGTTCCAGCGTAATTACAGCCTTTGCTCTCCTCTCTGCTGCTGGACCAGGTTTCGCTTTCTGCAGCTGCTTTGCTTTTACTAATGATTCTGGCACAGAAACGCGGCCGGTCAGCCGGTTCCGAGTCCAGAGAGCCGGTTTGCAGAGCAGCAGCTCGACGAGCGTCGGCCTCGTTAGTCGACACCTGGGACTGCAGACTGCTCTGCTCCAGGGATCCATGGAGAACCGAACGGCGACCCGACCCGACCCAACCTGGCGTCCTGACCCGGTGCCCCGACCCAGCCCAGCATCCCGACCCGGCGCCCCGATCCGACACCCCGACCTGACCCGGCGTCCTGACCAGGTGACCCGACCCGGCGTCCCAACCAGGTGCCCCGACCCAACCCGACCCGGCATCCTGACTCGACCCAGCGACCCGACCCAGCGACCCGACCCGGCGTCCCGACCCGGCGCCGTGACCCGGCATCCCGACCCGGCGCCACGACCCGGCATCCCAACCCGGCGCCACGACCCGGCATCCCGACCCGGCGCCCCGACACAACCCGACCCGACCCGGCATCCTGACTCGACCCAGCGACCCGACCCGGCGTCCCGACCCGGCGCCCCGACCTGGCGCCCCGACCCGGCGCCGTGACCCGGCATCCCGACCCGGCGCCACGACCCGGCATCCCGACCCGGCATCCCGACCCGGCATCCCGACCCGGCGCCCCGACACAACCCGACCCGACCCGGCATCCTGACTCGACCCAGCGACCCGACCCGGCGTCCCGACCCGGCGCCCCGACCCGACCCGACCCGGCGCCCCGACCCGGCATCCTGACCCGACCCGGCGACCCGACCCGACACGGCGTCCCGACCCGGCGTCCCGACCCGACCCGACCCGGCATCCTGACTCGACCCGGCGTCCCGCCCCGACCCGGCGCCCAGACCCGGCATCCTGACCCGACCCGGCGACCCGACCCGACACGGCGTCCCGACCCGACCCAGCGTCCCGACCCGGCGTCCCGACCCGGCGTCCCGACCCGGCGTCCCGACCCGGCGCCCCGACCCAACCCGGCCTGGTGTCCTGACCCGACCCGGCGTCCCGACCCGGCGCCCTGACCCAACCCGGCGTCCCGACCCGGCGCCCCGACCCAGCGCCCCGACCCAACCCGGCGTCCCGACCCAGCGCCCCGACCCAACCCGGCGTCCCGACCCAGCGCCCCGACCCAACCCGGCCTGGTGTCCTGACTCGACCCGGCGTCCCGACCCGGCGCCCCGACCCAACCCGGCGTCCCGACCCAGCGCCCCGACCCAACCCGGCCTGGTGTCCTGACTCGACCCGGCGTCCCGACCCGGCGCCCCGACCCAACCCGGCCTGGTGTCCTGACTCGACCCGGCGTCCCGACCCGGCGCCCCGACCCAACCCGGCCTGGTGTCCTGACTCGACCCAGCGCCCCGACCCAACCCGGCCTGGTGTCCTGACTCGACCCGGCGTCCCGACCCGGCGTCCCGCCCCGACCCGGCGCCCAGACCTGACCCGGCGTCCCGGCCCGGCGCCCCGACCCAACCCGACCCGGCGTCCCGACCTGACCCGGTGTCGTGACCCGGCGCCCAGACCCGACCCGGCGTCCCGACCCGGCGCCCCGACCCGGCGCCCCGACCCGACCCGGCGTCCCGACCCGGCGTCCCGACCCGGCGCCCCGACCCGACCCGGCGTCCCGACCCGGCGTCCCGACCCGGCGCCCCGACCCGACCAGGCGTCCCGACCCGGCGCCCCGACCCGGCGCCCCAACCCGGCGTCCCGACCCAACCCGGCCTGACGTCCTACTCGACCCAACGACCCGACCGAGCGACCCGACCGAGCGACCCGACCCGGTGCCCCGACCCGGCGTCCCGACCCAGCGTCCCGACCCAGCGCCCCGACCCGGCGTCCCGACCCAGCGTCCCGACCCAGCGCCCCGACCCGGCGTCCCGACCCAGCGCCCCGACCCAACCCGGCCTGGTGTCCTGACCCAACCCGGCGTCCCGACCCGGCGCCCCGACCCAACCCGGCGTCCCGACCCAGCGCCCTGACCCAACCCGGCGTCCCGACCCGGCGCCCCGACCCAACCCGGCGTCCCGACCCAGCGCCCCGACCCAACCCGGCCTGGTGTCCTGACTCGACCCGGCGTCCCGACCCAGCGCCCTGACCCAACCCGGCGTCCCGACCCGGCGCCCCGACCCAACCCGGCCTGGTGTCCTGACTCGACCCAGCGCCCCGACCCAACCCGGCCTGGTGTCCTGACTCGACCCAGCGACCCGACCCAGCGCCCCGACCCAGCGACCCGACCCAGCGCCCTGACCCAACCCGGCGTCCCGACCCGGCGCCCCGACCCAACCCGGCCTGGTGTCCTGACTCGACCCAGCGCCCCGACCCAGCGACCCGACCCAGCGCCCCGACCCAGCGACCCGACCCAGCGCCCCAACCCAACCCGGCCTGGTGTCCTGACTCGACCCAGCGACCCGACCCAGCGCCCCGACCCAGCGCCCCGACCCAGCGACCCGACCCAGCGACCCGACCCAACCCGGCCTGGCGTCCTACTCGTCCCAGCGCCCCGCAGCTAAATGTTTTGTTTGTAGCTAAATAGCTAAAAGTGAAATACATAGTGAGCAAACTAAATATTGGCTTTGGAATTAAACAGAAAGGAAAATATTAGCTTCCTACCTAAGCAAATTGCTTCAAACTAAATAATTAGCTGCAATTTAAATATTTAATGAAGCTGAATATTTAGTTTACAAAATATTTTGCTGTGATTAAATATTTAACTTCAAACTACAAGTTCAGAGCAAAGAATGTTATGATGTTAGCTTATTATTCAGTTACCAACTAAATGTTTGGCTCAAAGCTAAACATTTAGTTTAAAAACTGACATTTATAATTGGATGAAATGTCTTTGAAAATCGAGTCCAGTTCGTTTTTTTAACCACTGGTCAAATAATCCAAATGATTTCTGTTAATTTTTACAGTGCAACTTTACGAACGGACACAGATTACCTGCATAAAGCAACACAGCGTCAGATTTTACATGTTTTCCTGATATATCAAGTAAAAACATGCAGCTCATCTTAAACCTCAGCCTCTCTGAGTGACGTATTCGGAGGTCAGAGGAGAAAATGTAAATCTGTCCATAAAACAAGCCTCAAATACTAATGTTGCTCCAAGTATTAATGCGCAGGACTGAGCGTAACCCCACTGAGCGCCTCCAGCATCGACCCTGGCATCGCCGCTGCTGCATGCTCAACATGATGCTGCTCAGTTCCTCCTGCAGAGCTGCAGCCAGCAGAGGTCATGACCTCCAGAGCCATTAAACATGTGGCCACGTTATCCAAAGTAACGCAGCTCTGCTGTAAGCAGCATCACCCAAAATGCTGACACACTCAACATTTAACAAAAATTGGTAAAACAGGAGAATACAATCCCATAAGGTCTTTAAGGTAGTACGTATGGAATGCCAGTAGTGCTGAAATCTGTGTTGGGATTTGGGATCAGTGCATAAAGATGGAGACAGTTCTTGAAAAAGTGTTTTAATTCTGAATGAAAACTAGAATGTAATACATAAAATCGCCTCCATTATCCTGCCTTAGAGAAAATGTCTTTGTTATTTATTATTTCACTGTATTGTACTTAAACAATGGTGTAGCATAATGGTAATACGCTCGGACGTCTTCAAGACAAAGTGCCAGTTGGAATGAATATTGCAGATAATGTACCTAATAAATGTCCTGCTGTATTTTCAGTTTTATTGTCACTTACTATAAATAGTTTGTCTTTAATACATAAATACACATTTTGGTGCATTTCTGAAACTATCGTAGGAAGCCAAGTTAGCTTCTCCTAAGCTAAGTTTACCTTAGGAGAAGCTAACTGGGCTAAAGAGAAAATCCAGATTAGCGTTTTCATGGGGAGAAGTGGTGAAAATATTTGGCCGGCTGTTTTGTGGGTAACATGACTGATTCTTGTTGAAGCAAACGCAAACAGAAACCCAGATTTGGGTGAAGTTTGATAAAAAGTTGCTGCTGTGGTTCAGGAAGTGGTGAAAGTTGTCCCACAGAGTCGGGGAACTAATTATAATGCAATTCTTTTCCACATATTGATTCCTTTCCCCGTCTACCTGAACAAAGTAATTACGTTTAACAGTAGCGCCGAGGCTTTAATTCCCCGCTGAACCGCCGCCATGCTGGGGCCGAGTGAAGCCGCTGGCTAATGGCCGCTCTAAGTGACAGCCCCCCTGCTGGGCCCGATCCTCTCTGTGATGAGCTTACCGCTCTGCACCTCAACGAAGGCCGTAATCATTTGTGATTAACATGTAGAACCTGGTTGCACGTCGCCTCGGCTTTCCAACCGGTTGCCATTTGGACCTTCTGCAAACCTCAACTTTTCTTAGAAAGGAATTAAAAATGGTCAAAAGTTTTCAGTAAAAATTTTATAACTTCAGACTCTGTCTGACAACAGGAAGTAGGCTAAAGGATCTCAAAGCAGCACAATTTCAGATGTAAAAAGGACAAAATGTGAAAGAGTTGAAAAGCTCTGAGGTTTTGGGACTCAACTTTTATCCACAGAAAAATAAAATATTTACTTTTTAAAGTATTTTTACCATGTTGTTCATTCATTTTTAAATGTCAGTTTGAACATAATTATTTTATTACTAACCCAAATATGTAGCTTAGAAACTAAATATTTGGCTCTGAACTAAATAGTTGCTATGCTAACTAAATGTTTAGCTTGCTAACATATTTGATACATGTTTAGTTTGAGGCTAAATATTTACCTAGCAAGCTAAATGTTTATCGTCAAACTAAATATTTTGATAAGAGAATATTTAACTTGCTAGCTAAATATTTAGCTTGATAAATCTTTGGTTCTAAACTAACTATGTTGTCTCCAAATACTTGGTCTGAAGCTAAATATTTAGTCTAGCTACATTCTTAGCTTACTAACTGAATACTTGTAAGCTAAATATTTAGCTTGGTAAATACATATTTAGCTTGAAACTAAATATGTTGTTTGTAACTAAATATTTAGTTTGGAGCTAAGTGTTTACTTAGCGAGCTACATATTTAGCCTCAAACTACACACCTAGATTGCTAGCTAAATATTGAACTTGCTAACTAAATATTCAAAAGCTAAATATTTAGTTTGAAACTGAAAAGTTATTGAACAACAAGTAAAAATTAATGTTTTTTCCCTTATAAAAACATAAATTTTTAAAGCTAAAGTTGTTAATTTTTGGCTGCAGATTTTATAAACGTCACCCAAAAGCTAATCCCAGATTAACGGCTAGCATATCCATATCTGTCTTGGCGTTGTGTTCACAAACCTGGATTCTCCAAAAGGTGGCTGGGAAAACCAAACTCCTGCTTCGTAGTTGGTAATAATCAGTTAATTCAAAGATTCGATCAGCAGCTGCTGCTTTCACAAAGCAGACAAGCTTAGAAGGGAAAGTGAGGACTTTCTCTTTTTAGCACGATATACCGGCACGCTAAATCTGTACATATCCACAAAGAGACGCTCGTTCATCAAATATTCACAGATTATTCATTCAACACTTATTAACTTCCTCCACAGAAGCAAACGGAGTCCAAAGTTGAAAGGCGGAGGTTTTCCCCGGCGGTAAAAGACGTGACTGTTCATAGTTTGAGGCGGTTTGTGTCTCGCTGTGACCCCGGCTCGCCCAGGTTTGGGCAGCCAGCGCCGTTTGGAGGGCGTTGGTAGCAGGTGGCGAGGCCGCTGCCAAGAAAGGTCGCAGTTTGATTTCCTGAAATGGTGAACGTGTCCAGGCGCATCATCACGTCCTTGAACATGGCGACAAGCGACCGCATGTCAAAATCTGTCCAGTGTCATGGATCATCAAGTCCTGGATGGTTTCAGACACTCAGACTCACAAAAGCCACGATTCATGATTTAAAAACGGTGGATTGACGGTGCAAGAGAAATGATTTCCTAAAGCATGAATTATAAGTTTATAAGTGCATGTATCTAAGAAATGTTGCATCTGTTGTTGAAATTTGGTCTGAAATGACATTTGATTTTTGTTGATGCAGCTAATTCTTTGTCTCAGATCTAAAGCATGCTCATGTAAGTAAAGCATTAAACATAGTCTGGATTATTGTAATCTGCATTATTAAACATAATCTGGCTTTAATGGTTAAAATATTAGCTTACCCAGTAGTGGTAACACTTCCGCTAACCTGCTAGTAGCAGGGCTAGCTTTTGAGGTAATTTTTCGTTTAGCATGTTAGCATTTAGCTTCTGCTAACTTCATGATTTAGTGCTTTTGTGTTTTTCTTTCAATTGTAATTGATAAAATTGTTTTATTTTTACCTGCCAACTACATCATAAGCTACCTGTGAGCACACTGCTGCTAATGCGCTAGTAACACAGCGAGTTTTTAACTTGATTTTTGTACATTAACTTTTTAAAACATTTAGCGCACACAACTTCCTTTAACTTAACTTTAATTTAATGCTTCAGTGTTTGTATCACTAAGAAAAAGTGTAGCACACTTCAGTATTTTCTTTTTCAGGCTGATCATCTTTTTCTAGATTTTTTTTGTGACTTTCAGCAATAAATAAGTAAACAACTTTAATATATTGCAATAAAAAGACCATACAGGCTAAACTAGAAAAATATGAAAACATTAATACACAGACTACATATAAACAGAAAATGTGTGCAAAAAAATGTCTCACTTGGATGTTTTGCAGTTTTCTGTTCCATACAAACTTTCAGCCCCATTACACTGCAAAAACAAAATATCTTTGTGGTTTTGTATTTTTGTAAGTCAATAATTTAACATTGAAGGACAAAGTTCTAGTTGGTTTTGAGAAAAGTTATAAATTTCCAAATTAAATGACATTTTCCATCAATATTAAATAATTATTGACTAAATAAGCTCCTGAAAAGTCAATTTTAAAGTAGTTTTGTCTTATTTCAAGTATATAAAGATATTTTCACTAAAATCCAGACAAAAATACTTAGTAATATTTTCAGTTTTTGCAGAATAAACTTTCACCTCAGTTAGCCGCCTGCTGCAGCTAACAGCTAGCATCCTTTCCACCTCTGCGGGTCCATTGATTGATTATCCCAGTTGATCAGGACTGATGGCCTGGCACGCGGCTGCAACGCGTTCACATTCTACCAGCTGCATGAAAGGTATTGATTGGTGAGTGGAAAGTTTTTCCCAAGATAAATAATTTTCTAGCGCTGCCTCCAGCCCTCCGGCTCCAGCAGTCACTCCCTCCCTTCTGCGTTGATTAATAGCTGTCTGTTAAGTGCCTGTGAACGTTTTCCATACATGACTTCAGATTTTGGAGGGCACGGCTTTTAAATCAATACGGAGTTTCAATAACATGATGTCAGGAGCTGACAGGCAGCGTGAAGCAGTAAATCAGGCTTTCAGTGGAGGAGGTGACCCGCTGCAGAGCAACGGCTGCTTAATGGATTTTATAAAACAGGGACATTCAGACGAGGAGATGGGCGCAGGGGGAGAACAAAGCGCAAGACGCAGCAACTCGCAGGCGCTCATCACGCCACCAGGTCGGAGCCAGGAGTTTATCCTGGCCGAACATTATACAACCATCTACATGGAAGAAACATGGACCAACATTCACCTTCATTTGTCTGGACTTTGACTAGGACATTCAAAAAACTTCATTTTAGCATTTTTTTTTTGTCTTACCTAATTATTTAAATCTGCGTGACTGAAAGCTTTTTAAATTTCTGCTGCCAGAAACAGAAACACTTTACAAAATGTAAACTTTGCATTTTGTAAAATTACACTGTAAAACATTAACTGCAACAATTTGGTTTATTTAATCTGACATAAGAAAAATAACGGTTTATATTTCACTGCTGCGTTTTCACATTAGTCATTTAAAAAGGTCAGTTTCAAACTAAAAATTTTGTTTAACTTATTTTACCAAATATTTAGCTCCAAACTAAATAATTGGGTATTTAGTTGGTACCAAATGTTTACTAAATATCAAATTGGTAAAGATTTAGCTCTAAACTAAATATTTGGCTCCAAATTAAATATTTGGCCAGTAAAATATTTAATTTTCATTTAATCTTTTCATGTCTGAATGAAACGTTTTGTTTTTTGAAATCTGTCTGCCTACTTCATGCTGTCAGAAAGCTTCTATTTAAGGAACTTCTGAACAGATGTTAACGTATCTCTGTCCCTCCTGCATGTTTTCCTTCCACTCAACTTTCTGTCGTGTTTGAATACAACTCTGTGAGTGAATAAAAATCTGTATCTATATATGACTTTTACACTGTAAAAATATCAGTTCAGTCCATTTATTCAGTCCATCTACACTGAATTAAGTAGCTCAACTATATATAAATATGTCTACAATAATTTAATTTTTTGAGTTGGATCAGAACATTTTGTAACAAACTGAACCAAAACCCATTAAAATGAGTTTAAATTCAAATCTGGCCCAATAAAACACCCTGATCCTCACCAGTATGACGACACAGAGCTGCTTCCAGTACATTTAATCTGTAATCCTGTGACAGATTACAAACAAATCAATAAAAAACATTTAAACGTTCTTCAAAAATATCACTTAAAAACCTAATTTTTCAGCTTTTGTTGGAGATCAGTTTAATAAAAACCTGTTTTCTTTCTGAGTGTTTGATGATTCGGTGGCGCTTCGTTAAAACGGTTCGTTCGTTCAGCAGGAAGTGGCAGCCGGGCCGCGGGGCGCCGTTCCTGCTCCTTCCTGCTGCAGCGTTCCTATTTCTGTGGCCGACATCGCAGCGTCTCACTCCTGACACCCGGTTCTTCTTCTGCTCTGAATTATGCATCTGTGTCCAAGCAGCCCAAGGCCATGATGGGCTGGCGTCAGATTGAACCACCGCTGTGACCAACACAATGTCAGCGATGTCGGGATTTATGAGGCCGGACAAGATGGTGGAGATGAGAAATATCATCATCCTCAGTTATTACCTCCTTCCAGTGTAGGTGGTTTCATTCAGCATGAATCTGCGTTCTGTCTGGTTCATGAAGTGTTTTCCTTCAATATTTACTTATTTTAGGAAATACTGAAGTTCCACTGCAGATTATTTCACTTACTGAACAAAATTAAACACATTTTTCATCAAAAATAAGGAACTTCTGACCAAAAGGTCCCATTTCTTGCTGAAAAGTTGCTTGCAAATTAATTGTGCCTTATTTCAAGTGAACCAAGTATTTGTACTAAAAACTAGACAAAAAAACATTAGACTCTGTTTTGTTCATTTCTGTTTTGTTCTTTAAAATATCAGAATTTTGTTTCTGTCTGATTAAATCGTCATTTACTCAGACGTGATGATTACACGGTAAATAGTTACCTATGTTAGGACTATAATTAATTATAAGGTCATTGTATTTAGTGGAAGCTAAAGCTGCTAAACACAATGTTGCTCTTATTCTTCACTTCAGAATAAAAGCATGAATGTCTAAAGACTTGAAGAATCCTTAACAGGAAACTTCAACACAGACGTTTAACTTCATTCAACTGAAACTTTACAAAACATCCAAGTAAATTACAGCCTTAGGATAAATTAATTCAGGGGAAGAGAAATCCTCCAAACTTTTCCAAAGTTAGCAGAAGCGCTAAGCAAAGAGTTAGCAGCTAAGCTATCAGCAGATTCATGACCCGTTGGCATATGAAGTAGCAGATTAGTACTAAAGTTTTGCTTCAGTTGGTTTGGTTTCTATTTCTCTTCTTTTTCCCCAAATTACTTTCAGTGTATTTATATTCAAAGGAAACTTCATTTGAAAGTTTTTGGCCTGTTTAATGAACTGAAAATCTGTTTAAATCCGTCTCCATCTTGGCGTCGCCTGATGCCGTTTGAGCGTTTTAAGACGGATCCCAATAATGTTCCACATCTTAATGAAATTAACCGTCAGACTGCGGCGCCCCCTGGAGGACCGGAGGCCTCTGCTGTTCACCAGTTCATCCCAGTACGCTCTCGGCAGATTTCACAGATTTAATCACATTTAGGAAAAAACAATGGATCAACTTCTGTCTGTGCAGTTCATATAAAACAATCTGATCTGGTTCAGCAAAGACGTTCGTTTCAGACAGAACGGATTCTGTTTGAAGTCTTTGCAGATCTCAATGACGTCTGCATGCAAATTAACAGAATTTCTCACATAAACCAAACATGAGTGGAAATATGGTGACTTTTAAGAGTTTTAGCTCCACTACAGAGTTTCACTGCGATGTTGTCCTTGTCCCGGGACACAGCAGGGTCGATTTATTGACCAAAACACATCAGCCTGAACTCACACAGGAGGCTTTCTGCCTTCTTCTTTCTCAATTAATCAAACTTTATTTACAGTTTTACTGCAGCCAGGTGTAACAATGAGCTGCTAACAGACAATAAAAACCAGAGAACAGAGTCTCTCTCTCTCTCTCGACCAGCACAGAAAAAGGCCCAATATATATAATTAATATATATATAATTTGACAAGTCCATCGATTTAAAAATATACATACCAACCAGATAAATCAATCATTTATTTCCCTATTTTCCCCCAAACAGGCATGATTTTTTAAACTCGAGCAAATCTCATTTGACAGATGAAAACGTCTCCCTGCTTGTTCAAAGAAACTCCTGCTGGTTGTTTCCAGACCAGGTTAGTGCAGCGAAACGCTGGTGTTACTGCAGGTCGTCTCCACCTGCCCCTCTGAGTCGGCGCCAACGTTCCCTGGGATTAATGGGTTTTAAGGTTAGAAAGCGTGAAGCCGTTTGGACGGACGGGCAGCCGTCCTGAAGAGCGTGGCTCATTTAGCGAAGCAATAAAATATGAAACTCCCTGAAAGTAAATTCAGCCGTAACCCCCAACATGGAAACAAAAGGACTAATGATCAGACTGCGCTCCACGATCACATCTCCGCTTTGGAAACGAGTCAATCTGCTGCAGCGTCTGCATCCCACCAGACTGAATAATTTGTTTTGAAAGGAGAATGAAAAGTTAAAAAAAGCCCAAAACTTAATAATTTTGGACTGAAAACATTTGATCATCTTTCATGTGAGGTGGACAATCAGACAACTGCTGAAAAAACAGAAATGTGGTAAATATAGTTTATAGTTTATATTTTGATGCTTACAGAAAATCAAAACTCAAATCAGAAAATTATATCAGACTGCTACAGAAGAGAGGAGTATCTAATGGAAAGTTAAGTGGAAAGAAAATGTAGACAAACAGATAAAGCGTTAAGAGGAAAGGAAGCTTCAAGCCTCACTCATCGTTTTAGCAGTTCCTGAATTTATGCCCAATAATTGGAAAAAGTTTGACTGTTTCATTTTAATTTGTTTCAATTAATATTCAACAAGCTAAACGGAGAATCCACATCATCTCATCACATCAACCAGATAAATACATTTAACTTTTTCTCAGCAGTGTCAAAAACCACCAGATCTGGCTCCAATAACGTCACATAAACAATTAAATTAAAGGATTTCACTTAAATCACAACAACTTCCTGCTCATCAAATGATCTGCTCTGCTGCTGCACTGGAAACTGGAGTTACAAACCCTTTAGACAAAGTTTTGAAATCAGGGAACATTCATCCAATAAGAAACTGGTTCAGAGCAGTTCAACTGATACTCGGACAGAAAGATTTTTAAACGATTGATTTAGCTAAAGCTGTGTTAGCGTGGTAACAAAACGCACCTCTGATGGTCCAGAGAGTCCAGAAATGATTGATTTCTGTGGACTTTAACCAGTGGTGGGAAGTAACGAAGTACAAGTACTTCGTTACTGTACTTAAGTACAATTTTCATGTATCTGGACTAGGGCTGTTGTAAACGAATATTTTAGTAATCGAGTAATCTATCGATTATTCTTACGATTAATCGAGTAATCGGATAAAAAAAATTCTAAAATGAAATATTGGTAAATCTGGCATAATACAGGTGTTACTATCAGATATCAATATCAGTCCAATTTTTCATATTTGAGCATCCCTAACAGTTGCTTTTTTGTAGTTTAGAAAACTAACCTGTAACAATAATAGCTCACTTTCTAAGTTAACCAGAAGAAAAGTTATAGAAAAATCTGAAATTATATTGAATTTAATAACAAAGAGGCAGGCTCACAAATATGCTTATAAAAAATGTCTACAATCCAGCTTTTAGTTTATGTATTCATCTTCAGTGAGTTTAATAGATTAATTAAACTCACCTTGCCACCTAACCTGTCACGCTTTGGGTTTGAAAATACGGGAAATGCCGCCTGGAGTGGGAGGAGAGGGCGAATGAACGAACATGGGGTGGAGGGGAGGAAATAGACCAGCGGACTGACGAACCGTTAGACCGGGGGACGAACACGGGGGAAGCAATACGGGACATTTACGACACCTTCACTGGTCACACTCAGAAACTCATCTACCAGCCATGTACGATGCGCTCCGCCACCCGTTTCTTCAGACCGGGATATGAAATTTATTGTGCGGTTCGTCGGTAAAGCTACATTTACACGGTAAGCATCAGCTACTCAGCCGCCCGCCCTGTTCAGGCTATCCGCTCACCTCAGCGCTCTTCCCGCCGTTCGCTTTCAACCAGCAGCCCCGGAGGAGAAATGCTGCCGTACTCCAGGCATTCCCCCAGTCATTTTAAGGATGCTTATTGGTTCCCCAAAAACGATAAAAAGTCGGGCATTATCATCAATCAATAAAATCCCCACGGGCCAATCTTGAAGATTGGACTTTATGCCGCTGAGACTTAGCTTTTGTCAACAACTCAGAGGCGGAAGTGAGAGCTCCGCGCAACGCAAATGAAGTCCCGGCCGGAACACGGTGCGCTAACTAATAAAACATAAATTAACGAAGCTTCGAGGCAGGTAAATTTTCCTCGAGGAATTTTAGTAATCGAGGTACTCGAATCATTCGAGGAATCGTTTCAGCCCTAATCTGTACTTAAGTAGATTTAATAATGGGTACTTTCTACTTTTACTCCACTACATTTCTACTAAACCCGTTACTCGTTACATCCAAGTCGCGTTGCTCTTTTTGTCGTTAAAATGTGACGTTCAGGGTTTTAAGGTGGCGCCGTAAAATCCAAGCATAACGTGACTTAGTGTCTGTTGTCACCCATCGCCTCCACCTTTACTCGAGGTCCAAGACATGCACATGTCAGTTTCCTCTGAGCGCACGCTCAGAGCGTCAGTTATATAATAGCTGCATAAATCATAAGATATGGCGACATGTAAAACCAGCAGCGCTTCGCTTTCACAGACGGTGGGGAATATGTCCAACTTTTAGCGTCACTTGGAAGGAAAGCTTAAAGAAAGGTAAGATCTGTGGACGTGATGCTAGCAAAGCTAGCTGTACTGAGACACATGTTGCATCTGCGATGAATTATTGTGTGGAGGTGTTGACTGAGGCGTTCATATATGGGACAACGCTGTGACCAAAGTGCAATATAGTGATATGACATTCAGGAACGATCCGATTCTTCTGGACGGATCTTTACTAAGGTTGATGGGACTGAAGCCTCACTGAGAGCCGTTCTTTGTTCTTGAAATGCTCTGCAGTAGCTATTTTATTTCATTAAAATATTTATATTTATTTAATCGGCGAACAAATAAAACAAGAACGTAAGAATACAGAGCATGCTCATTGCTCTCGTCACCTGTCATGGTGGCAGACATGGAGGGATTAGAAAACAGTCGGTGCTCCTTCTGCTTGGTTATTTCTTGCTTATTGCGCATTGGACAATGCTCATAGTTGAGCGTTGTTAATTGCCATGTTTAATGGTGTGGAGTTGTTATTTCTGACATGAGCAATATGGCCAACCGCCCAGGGCGTTATTTTTTTTAGGGATGGCAGGAGACCTCTGCGGATTGTAGCACAGAGATGAGAGCAAAACAGAGTGAAATGAGTTTGAATTGATGCTGGTTAAATTTATTTCAGCTCTAAGTATTTAATATCTAGGTGTTTTTATGGGAAAGTGGATCTTTCAGATCAATTTGAGAAGCAATTTTGATAGGTGCACTTCATTTTATTGTGTCATGTAGCGCAGGGCGCTGGTCTCGGGTTCGGTGGTCTAGACTCCAACTCTGCTACGTGGCTCCATGTCCTCCTCTGCCAAACTAAACTATGTTACTGAGAGTAAACAATAAAAACATGCTTTATCTGTGGCATTGTTCATTAAAATGGCACATTTCTAATGTATTAAAATTAATACTATTGTATTAGGGATTAGGTAATGCATTCAGCAAGTACTTTTACTTTTAATACTTAAGTATTTTTAAAAGCCAGTACTTTTTTACTTTTACTTAAGTAAAATGTTGAAGTGGTACTTTTACTTAAATACTTTCTCCACCGCTGCCTTTAACAGCCTGGATCTGATTTTATCCAATAGCTAACATTCGTAAAGTGCTAGCTTAGTGGAAATGACATGCGCCGTAAACATCACCAGTCTTCTTGTCACCAATAAAACATCTTAACAGCCGAAACACTGAATTTCTTTAAAGACTAAAACCCAACCTGGTTATTGATGCTTTTAAATCATAAATGAAACATTGACCAACACTGTGATGTGTGAAATCTTTACAGCTTTTCTCAACTGTTGCCTTTGTGTTATGAACTTTGAACTGCCTTGCTGCTGAAATACAGATAAAATTTTATGAATCCTTTCCCTTTGTTTTCTGCAGCTGTCAGCCAGACTGACTGACATTAGCAAAATAAATTCTTAAAATGAAAACTGACATGTTTAGTTTTTGCAGCACTTGCAGTGAGAAACAAAGTGTTTTTTCTGATGTCCTCTCAGCCTCAGTAAATGACCAGCAGCCTTTTGTTTTCGCTCCATTTGGAGGCTCTAATAAACGCGGCTACATTCAGGAGAAACCTCCAATCAGACGTCGGGCTGCGCGCGTCTCCCCTCTGTGATGGAAAACTGGGACAAAAGGCCCGTTTGCCGCCGTATCTGTGTCTCCATTGTGTGCCGCAGTCGGACGGCTTAATGCGACCTCATGTCGGCTGCGTGAAAACACATTTCAGTGACAGCATGTTGGTTCATTCAGCAGGCTAATTAAAGCGTCCGATAGGGTTGTTCATCGGTTTGGAACGGAGAGAGAAACCTGCAGCTGACCCGTTTCTCTGCCCCATTTGGCACCGCCGCTCTGAAATGACTGGAGCCGAGATATTTATGTCAGAACCGAGCTGCTCAGGTGTTCCCTCAACGACAGCAGGAGGAAACTCAGGACTGACCCTCAGCATCAAGAAACGTCTGACTCACGTCCCTGATGACGTCCTAAGACGGAGAACAACGGCCTTTCTGAGAAAAATTCAAACATTTATGAGAATAAACTCAGTATTATGGCAATATTATTTCAACTTTCTGATCATTTTATTCTCATAATGCACAGTTCACACAAGTCTGAACCGGACGTTATCCACGCCATCTTGGTAGGCAAGCGCAGCGTAAAGCACAGCAGACCCAGGGCTCCCAGACCAACAGGAAAATGTGTGGACTCCCTTCGCCAACATGCAAGGAGAAGATTTATTAACAAAATGGCTGCTGTCGGGATCGACCCGTAGGAGGACAAGCTGCCTCCGATCTGAACAGGAAGAGTTCGTACAACATGGAGCAGCTTCATACGAAAAACGTTAACGGATTTCTAAAGTACGTACAAACTGTGTGTGAACTCTTTTCTGAGATTTTTGTTTTTAAAATACAAAATTCAAAAATAAGCCTTTTTTTGTAACTTTATTGAACCCTGATGAGGAACCGCACAGCATTAGCTTTAGCTGCTAGATAGCTAAGCTAGGCTGGTGGAATCAACCGACTCTCGCACTCTTTGGTCGCCTAGCAACAACCTGCTGGGTACCAGCGCAGCAGCAGTTTACGGTTTTAACTTCTTAAAATAATAAAATAAACAGTTTGGAGTGAAAACAGTGGATGAAACAGGAAATTTCACATCACCAGTGTGGCAGTATTTTAGATATTCCAGAAAACTAATCAATAATTATCAATAGATTGATATGAAACATCGTGATGCGTTTTGCCAGAGTAGAAATATTCATGAACTCACCGAATTTTTGTTTTAATACTTAATAACTTAGATAAATCAAGTGGGTTTTGACATAAAAACTAGTAAAAAGAAGTAAAATAATTTTTAAGAAGCCTTCCTGAGTGAAGATGGAGGCATCATCACCTCGTTTCCTCTCACCATGAACATCTGATGGTTCCTACAAATATCAGCCATGACCCCCTGCTGTGTCTTCAGCGCTAAGAGTTAGAATCAGATTTTCCTCCATTGTGAACTTGGAGGAGAGAGCGAACGCGGGAACTTTCAGGATGTTATTGTTGCCATGGAAAAGCCTCTTTACTTATAATACAGTGGAAAAAGATGATCCATTTCTAAAATAAATAAATGTGAGCTTTGCGTTCACAAAGCATTCTGGGAAAAAAGTCAAACCTTTCTGTTGGGAAAGTGGAGGGAAACTCTGCGCCGTGGAGAAACACACAGGAACGACGCTGGTCGTGGTTCCTGAATGTTGGAGCTATAAACGGTCCGATCTGAAAGAGGAATTATTTATAGCGACGCTGCGGCTCGCAGCCTCTTCCCATTATCCGACGGCCCGATCAAACCAGAACACGACAGCCAGGCCCTCACTTCAGAACCACCATTATTCCCCCCAGCCCTTTTCACCGGATACAAACCAGATTAGGGATCTAAGAAGTTTTTTTAAAGTAATTTTAAAAACCATAAAGTTGCTTTCATGGATAAAATTGATGCGGTGAGGCAGAACTGCAGTCATGCTGGGGAGATAAGGGCGAGGATGAGGAGTAGGAAGAGGAAGCACCGATAACTCCCCGACACTAATGCTCTGCGCAGAGCCACTGAAACACTGTGAATTAATAAATCTATGAAATGCACATTAAAAGTCTTTCAAATTCATCCAAAATGAAATCAAATTAACACTCAACTGTAATTAAATGTTAAAGACTCGATCTGAACCAACTACAGGAAATAAAGAGTTTTTGGACTTTACAAGCCACCGTACTCGGGCTTTACAGTAAAGATTAGCCTTTTGTAAAGTTACTCAGTCAAAATGAACAATAATCCATGTTGTCATAACAGGAAAAACAAGGGTTAATTTTTCAAAGTCAGTTCCACCATGTTTCAAACTAAATATTTAGTAGCAAGCTAAATATTCAGCTAGCTGTGAGCTAGCTAGCTCATTTGCATTTTCAGTTGAATAAAGTTAAACATCTGTTAAAGTTTTGGGTCTCGGGTAATTAGACTTTTACAATTCATTATCTTATTTTTGAGTCTGAAAGCCGTTTACACAGCAATTCCACTTTAGCATTAGCTTCTGCTAAGCAGCATGTTGGTGTAGCGCTTTAGCATTAACGTCCAACAAATGCCATGATGGTGTAGCATTTAGCGTTAGCTTGTGCTAAATATGATGTTGGTGTAGCATTTAACGTTAGCTTGTGCTAAATATGATGTTGGTGTAGCATTTAACGTTAGCTTGTGCTAAATATGATGTTGGTGTAGCATTTAACGTTAGCTTGTGCTAAAAACCATGTTGGTGTAGCATTTAGCATTATCTTGCGCTAAATAGCATGTTGGTGTAGCATTTAGCATTAGCTTGCATTAAATAGCATGTTGGTGTAGCATTTAGCATTAGCTTGCATTAAATACCATGTTGTGTAGCATTTAGCGTTAGCTTGCGTTAAATAGCATGTTGGTGTAGCATTTAGCGTTAGCTTGCGTTAAATAGCATGTTGGTGTAGCATTTAGCGTTAGCTTGCGCTAAATAGCATGTTGGTGTAGCATTTAGCGTTAGCTTGCGCTAAATAGCATGTTGGTGTAGCATTTAACGTTACCTTGCGTTAAATAGCATGTTGGTGTAGCATTTAGCATTAGCTTGCGCTAAATAGCATGTTGGTGTAGCATTTAGCATTAGCTTGCGCTAAATAGCATGTTGGTGTAGCATTTAGCGTTAGCTTGCGCTAAATAGCATGTTGGTGTAGCATTTAACGTTACCTTGCGTTAAATAGCATGTTGGTGTAGCATTTAGCATTAGCTTGCGCTAAATAGCATGTTGGTGTAGAGCTTTTCCACCTTGTCTGCTTGATGTTTTGATGAATTTATTCATCAAAACATCAAATGTTAAACATCGAGTCTTTAACATTCACAGAATGTCACCATGTTTGATAATGAAAACTTCAAACAATCGCTGATCAAACAGACTTTCGGTCTTCACAAGGAGATTTTCACACAACTCTTTCAAAGCAGACACCAAAATGTTTTTAATTTTGCCTGAGTTTATGTACATGGCTGAGGAAACATGGACGAGTTGAACTCTATGACTTTCAGGTCCAGTTGGGGTTTATGGGGTTTTATGTCTTTTTTCAGTAATTGGAGACGCATGAGGACTAAAACAATTGATTATATGTCAAATATATTTCACTTTGATTCTTAAATCTTGATAACTCTCATCAGGCAGAACTTTTATTCCCAGGAGTCCCTGATTGATTCTTCAGCTCTGTTTACCTGAACCTACCTGTAAACAAAACTCGTTGGATTTTCTCGTTATCAGATAAACACTGTATAGTTCTGGGATGTAATAAACGTGGATTGAAAAGTAATTTACTCGTTCATGCAGCCTCTGCACATTATAAAAATTAATTTCCATGACAAGTCATTAGGTGTTTGACCCAGATCCAGCTCTGATTGGCTCCTGGAGCCTCCTTCACCAGCTGATCAGGTGATGTGCTGAAATCGGATCATCCTTTTTCATGCTGCTCAGCGTCCTGGAAGGAAACGCTGAAAGGGAATTTAGAGCAGGTTCCTATTTTAGAAAGGAGGCTAATAGAAACAGGCTTTTAAGAAGATGCTGAGCTACCGACCCGACATAAAAGCTTCAGCAGTGCAGAAGTATTCGCACCCCTCACCCTGTTCCGAGCTTTACTGGGAAACAAAGTCCTGCAGAACTGTAAATAATAAGTGGCTTCTATTGTAAAGTGACACAGCAAAAAATTAACAGCAATAATTTGGGTTATTTATTTACCTGTCAAGAGAAAAAGGACCTGGGTTAGTTTTTAAAGTCATATTTTTACCGCATCATTCATTCATTTATGAAACGTCAGTTTAAAGCTAAATACTTAGTTTATAGGCTATGTATTAAGTTAGTGAATGAAATATTTCGTTAGGTAGCCAAATACTTGGCGTCAAGCTAAATGTCTAGCTAGCGAGCTAAATAGTTTGAAGCTAAATGTTTATTTTACAAACAATACATTTCATTAGCAAGTTCAATATTTTTTACACCAAACATATTTAGTTATTAAGCTAAATATTTAGTTATTAAGCTAAATATTTAGTTATTAAGCTAAATATTTAGTTATTAAGCTAAATATTTAGTTATTAAGCTAAATGGAGCCAACTATTTTCTTTCAAACTAAATGTGCGGTTAGCTAACATTATCAGAAGCTAATGCAACATTAAAGCAAATGGGAAGATAATGAATGGATGTTAAAGTGACTTTAAAGCATCTTTAAGTGTTTATAACAAACCATTCGAATGTTCGAGAAAATGTTTTGACCCAGCAGACAAGCTACCCAGGATGCATTGCAGCATATAAAACACGGTGACGGCCACGTGACCATTTATGAAAGCTAAACTCGTTCAGTACTGCTTGCTGTGGTGTTTTTAGATGTTTAATAAATGTTTTATTCAGACAGTCTAGTTATAACTACTGATTTGGAGTTTACAGTCTAAACTAACCTTCTGAGACTAAACCTGTTTAGTTCTGTTTGTTTCAGCTGGAAGCCATCAAACCGGCTCTCAGACGTGAACATTAATGGCTTCATCAATCATTTGGTGAAGGAATAACGTCTTTCAGACAAAGGTCACCTTTACATTAATGATTTTGTTCAGGAATGCATGAAAAATATTCGGACACCATTTCCCACGTTTTTAAACATTTCTGTTGGTGTAGTTCTGCTGAAGATGCAGATTCATGCCCTGAATACAGTTAAAGAGGAAAGACAGTCTGCTCCTCCCCAGTGTTTAAAAGTTACCGACTCCCTGCGGTGGGTTTAGACGCGTTGCGTTGACAATCGTTCATAAATCTCGGCCGAGTTAAAATGCAGCCGCGCCGTTAGCGGGAAAGCTGAGGGATAATGGAAAAACTCTGAGGAAGTGACAGCAACATGTACAGTTTCAGAAAGATTAATGGGAGAAACGGAGAAAGCAGCTTTGTGTTAATATTATTCCCAGCATGAACAACAACAATACAGTTTCCCAGGTAAGCTGTGATTCCACCAAAAGGCTCCACTGCCAACGTCCCTCCAGTCATAAAGCCTCCATTTAAAGCAGCTCCTCGCGGTGCGAATCGCTTCATGAAGAGAAATAAAATGTTTATTAAAACTCAATCAGTGGCGTTTCACCTGGAACCACTGAGACGCATTTATGAATCTGTAACCGGAGTGCAGAGCGACCCATCTGCAGAGGAGCCACAGAACCAGAACCACAGAACCACAGATCCAGACGGGCTTCATCATCATCTCTGCAAACTCCAGTCGGGTTTGAACGTCTTCCTCTTGAGATCGGATCAGACGGTTTGATGACATCAGCGGTGCGGATCAGATTGATTGATTCCTCAGAATAATGATTAAAATTATTAACCTGAGTTAATGCAGGAGTGAACGTGTTGCTGCGGATCGGCTCTGTGGACAGACGTGTCGATTTGGACTGACGGACAAAACAGGAGGACGGATTGAGCTCAAATATTAAACATCTTTCATCACAATCTCCTCTTGATTATAAGAAAATGTAAAAAGATATTTTATATTAATCACATTAAATTGTATTTTATTCCCACAGGGTTTTATGGATCTTTTAATTTACAAACTTTTTATTTCTTCCTTGCTACACTAGCTTGATTAAATTCACAAGCAGCCACTGAGAAACAAGCAACAAAAACAACATTTAAATTAATTATTTTATATATTTTTTATTTAAAAAAAGTTTTAAAAATAAAAGTTCTGATAAAAAAACTAAGGGATTTTTTTTGTTGCTTTTTTTTCTCTCGCTTTGCTGTCGACACAAATTGGACCAGAAACTCCATAATCAGGAAGTGGACTACAGCGCAAGGCATTCTGGGTAAATGCAACCACAACAAACGTGCTAGCCTAGCGCTAACAGGAGAAATGACTCGACTCAAAAGAAATCCTCCAGCCGCTAAAATCTGAAGCAACTCCATTTTGTAAAGACGTTGCACTCAGTTTCTTTTTCATGCTGTTTCCTTCAGTGGTTCCTGCTGCAGCGCCCCCACAGGTGAGGAGGGGAACTGGTTTTTAAAGGGTTTGGATGGCTTGAAACCGTGAAAATGAAAGAAATGTTGCAGTTTTGGACCTGAATCGAACCGAGTTTACCGGACTATCACATCTTAAACATCCTCAATACAGACTCTGATTGAAGTAGGAATTTATTTAAAACCTGTTGTGAATTTTGTAGGAAATTGTGCAAAAAGTACTGAAACCTTGAACAGGTGAACAGTTGGATTCAAAGTTTTAGAGACGGTCACCCAACAGACAAATTTTTCCCTAACGTGATTTTTATCAAACTGAAAGTTGGATTTTTCTTAATGTATTTATTTTTAGATGTCAGAATGAGCTGCACTTTTACTTTCTCCTGTTTTCCACTTTTTAAAACCATTTTTTCCTCCTTTCTCATCTCAACACATCTAATCCAACAGGTGTCGGTACTTCCTGCGTTTCCTCCTCGCTGACATTTTTCTGCCAAGAAGCTTCTTGTTATCCCTAAATAAATTGAATAAAAGTATTGACTGAAATGAAGCCCCAAAAAGCTTTCAGAGGCCGCATTAGGAGGAGTGAGTTGTGCTGTAATGGCATTTTACCTGATGTAACATCCTGTAACGTCTCCATGCAGGAACTCTGTGAGGGTTCTGGACTCGTACCGCCCTCTGCGTCCGGGCCGCCCTCGTTAACCTCCCGTCTCTGCAGGCCGCCTGTCGCCGCCGGTCCAGCTGGGTTATTTAGAAACGATTCCCAGCTGCAGACATCCAGTTTTAGGCCAAAGTCGTCATGAGCCGCCTGCCGCCGTTTTCGATGTGACCTGCAGGCGATTACAGAAAAACCATCAGGCTGTTACATGGACTTTTACTTATCCTGACCATTAGAAAGGAAAAATTAAGTACACCCGTTTATCTGCTCAGCTTGCTTTAAATCACTGCTTTTCAGTAACATTAAAGTCTGGACTTTGACTAGGCCATTGTAACCCTGATACTTCATTTTCATCCATTCTGTTGTGCATCTGCTGCCGAGTTCTGTTGACCCAGTTTAGACCAACTAACAACTAAATGTTTAGTTTGAAAATTAAATATTTATCTAAATATTTTGTTATGAAATGAAACATTTAGCTTCAAGCTAAATATAGTTCTAAGATATTTAGTTAAACTAAATAGTAAGCTAACCAAATAATTTGAAGCTCAATATTTAACTTGCTATTTAAATATTTATAAAGCTAAATATGTATTGAGTGAGCTAACTATTTAGATTAAATGAAATTATAGCTCCGTGCTAATTATTTTGTTAGTTTATTAGCTAAATATTTAGCTAACTGAGAATATAGCACTGAGCTATATTCAGCTGGAAAGTGACCCTAAATATTTAGCTAACCAACTAAATATTTATATCTAGTTTGAAACTGAGGCATTTATGAATGGATGAACTCTTTTGAAAGGCTAAATAATCCAAATTACAGCAGTTAGTTGTTGACTCTGTAGCTTAATGGCGCCCCCTGCTGTTGAACATCATTCCACAGATCTCGATTTTTCATTAAGGTTCAGGTTGTTGTTTCTAAAGCAAAATGCTGTTTGTGAACACTTACTTTAAAGGTAAGGAAAGTTTGGTAAACGTTTTCAAAGTTAGCAAAAATGCTACATTAGCATTAGCAAATTAGCCTTAGCGTGGCTATCCCTGTCATTGGCGTTAGATTTAAATAACTTTACGTACTGGTAAAGACCAGATAAGTTTTATTATGTCCAAATAGCCAAATCTCTACATTATAAAAAGAAGGTTTAGTTTTGTAAAATCCTGGGTTTAATGCTGAACTGGTTTTTCATAAATCTTATTTATCTGAATGCCAGGATTTAGCCAGCTCTCATTTCTCCAGCAGCGTTTTCTTCATACATTTACCCCGTTGTTTCAAACATTTATAACTCAGCAGGAAATAAATTATTAATTTAACAAATTTAACACTTGCGGTTCCGTTTAATCCAATCCCAAATGCACCTTTCAATAAAATCTCACTAATAAAATCAATCATAAATCTTAATAATCTTTATGCTGACTTTTTTCCAGCAGCTTTCAGCCAGAGCCAGCTCTCATTTCTCAGGCAGTTAATTTCACACAAATGATTATGAATGGGGAATTATTCCCAAACTAATAGATTTGTCTGGAAAATAAATGGAACGAAACCATTTATTTGTTTTATTAAGAGGAGCGGTGCAGCTCTGCAGCACTGTGTGCCTCAAAACAAGGATTAATAAAAGGAAAATAAGTTGGGGATGGAGCACAGAGGCGGCGGCATAGATTTCCGGAGTAAAAAGCCGGCAGATTTCCAAAATACTCCCCTCGGATGCAGCTATTTATGTGGAGAAATGAAGCATCACTGTATCTAATTTGTGGCAAATTGATCCTGGAGACTCGGCTGTCATCCATCCTCCTCCTTGTGTGTTTAGACTGCGATTTATTCTTCGTCTGAGGGGAATAGAGCTGGGAGGACAAATGTGTCATCTCACTGCCTCTCTGAGGCCCCCATGTCACACAGGAGCTGTGATGATGAAGGAGCCTGCCGAGGACGGATTCACTCCTGCGCTGGCATCAGAACCTGCTCTCAGCCACAACCACGTCCAACACGGCGCAAATAAGTTAAATAATGATGTTTAAGGAGAAGTGAGTGAAAAGAACAAGTAGCTGAGAATTTGAGTCAAACTGTTCAGATTTCTGATTACACACAATCATGAATCTAACATGTAAAAAATTTATAAAAATTATGTTTGATTATTTATTAAAAGGGGTGAAAGAATATGGAATTGAGCTGTTGTACCAAGTTTCACCACAGGGTGGCGGTGCTTCCCATGAGGCAGTTTGGTTAATTTTTATCTCCTGCTTCCTGTGCTCACAGATACATGAAGAACAGCAGAGTTTTCCTTTTATTTTGTTTAATGTCAGCTTATTAACGTCCACTGATCACACAAATGTGATTTATATCAATGTAATATACAACATGCTACTGCAGTAACCAGTTTTATGTACACTACGCTTTCAGGGCCAAATAACCGTTCTATTGTGTTAGCATTTTAGCGCTAGCATGCTAGCTAACCCGCTAGCGTAGCAGCGAACTGCTAACTGTTGGCGGTCATTGTGCCGGTGTTACAGAGGCAAAAAACTTTAAATTTCAACCAGAAATGAACACATCCAATGAGTAAAAATGCGTTTATCATGTTGAAAGTTCTTGAACGCAACAAGTCGTTTGTGGCAACGGTATTATTAAACTTAGGTCTAAAATAAAAATGTGAAAAGAAGCTGTGTAGTACTAACCCTCGTTTATTGTAAAGCTAATATGTAAATATATAAAACAGGACTCGGAACTTCTACCTGAGGAACAGGAGCGGAACAGCACCATGTTGTGTTTATTTTAGTCTCTTTATTAACCAAAATGGGAATTAACAAGCGATACACGGCGCAATCAATCCCGACTGCTACTCAAACTGGAGGCAATAAAAGGATTAAGATTAATGATTTTTAAATTACAAGTCATTAAGGGGTCATCCAGTGGGTTATTCAGTCAATAATACCTACAAACAGTCTAATTTACTCCACTGCTGCTGCTGAGAGATGGAGGAAAACAGACCGTCTTCCCACCTTCACCCTGAAAATAAAATTGCTTCACCATCTTTATGTAAACAGTATTCAGAGCAGAGGCTGGCTCAGGCTTTACAGGGTTTATTTTAGATACCTGTAGAGACAATATGAGCCTGGGAAGAAAAAGAATCCACACAAAAATGTGGAAATCTAGCAGAGTTTGGAGGAAAACAGGAAATGTGTGTGAAGCTGTTGTGTGAATTCAGAGTTCAGCATTTATCTGGCCAACAGTCCCAGTGGGGCCGGTCGCCTTTGGCTGCTCCACACCTGCACACAGGTGTGGAGCGCATTGAAAGTGGACCTGAATTATTACTTATTAAAATATATAAGTATAAAGAGAAAAATTAAAACTGGCCTGCGGCTGAATGTTAATGTTTAATGGAGAACAAACCCAGAGAAGTCTGCAGAAATGTCTTTATTTCCAGTTTGTCCCATATCCAAGCTGCAGGTCCTCCGGGTCGGACCCTCGGGTCGGTTCTGGTACCACAGTTCAGCCTGATAAAAGGCTGGGTTGCTTTTCCTCAACTGGCTGTCGCATTGCCCCCTCTAGTGGCCAAAACTAGACGGTTCAACAGCCATGTATAAATAAACGTTTTGTTTAAATAATAACTTTATATAAATATTTCCATGCGACATGTTTCTGGATGGAATAAAAGAAAAACTATTAACCTGTGACATGTAATAGTTGGTAAAGTTAAATTAAAAAGGAAAATGTATGGTGAGAATGAAAACATTTACATTAGCATAACATATTTAATTTTAAATGGAAAAATATAAAAAAGGCTTCGTATTAATGATAGTACAATATAAAACAGACATTTTTTCTTATTTTATATCATTTAATAACAGCAACAACATATAAAAGGAAATGACTGCTATAATTAGCACTGCATAAGCATCAACGTAGCACAGCCATGTCTGGTTTAATTTGATTCCAAATTACAATAATGAACAAACATGTTTAATTAATTAGTATTTCTATTAATGATATACAGTTATCACAATAATGATTTTTATTTACTTAATTATAAATATACAATATAATCAGCAAAAGTATATAAAATAAACTGTTAAAATTAGTGATATATAGTCATTACTGCAGCTTTGCCATCTTGTGCAATTTAGCCTCAAATGTGAAAATCATCACTATTTATATCTGTTCAAAATAATTAAAAGTATTTATATTCATGATATAATACATTATGATTATATTTTATATAAATATAGTATATCAACATGTATATTAATGTAAATGACATAAAATTACTGGTATTAATATCAGCTATATGAAAGCAATATTTTTATGTAAGAGACATGCACAATTTTTATTTAATCATTCTTTAATTTCCTACTTTAGCTGTTGCCTAATTCTAATGTAATCTGTATAAATAGATCTTATTTTTTATTTTTTTATATTTATATCATTAGTATTAAACATTATGAAGTTGTTTGGCATTTCTGTAACATTTCTTGTTTCTTGTATTTATTTGTCTTATTAGGAATTCAACACAATAAAAAATCATTTAAACGTGAAGCCGGTGGGCGGGGTGAAGGGTCGAGTGGGCGGAGCTTGCAGCTCAGTGTGGTTTGGGTTGTAGTGGGTAAAGCAGTGGATATTTTCCAGCCAGTGGATGAAGCCTGAGCCGTGGGTTTGGTCATGAGTGGGCTGTGGCAGTGGGTTCTCTGTGCGCTGGCTGTGAGTGGGACGGCGGGGACAAACGGAGAGTTGACGGGGACGGAAGGACGCCTTCTGCATGCTGATGAGACAAACTTCACAAAGCAGGACTTCAGGAAACAACAGCAGCAGCAGCAAGGCCTGCCAGGTTTGGAGCAAGAACTGCTTACAAATTTAAACATGTTGCACATTTTACAGCTCAATTATTTCCAGTTTAGATCAAATAAGTTTGGATGTTTTAATAATTTCAGTTAATTTTGTGCCATCGACATTAAAACTACATATCTGTATCAGATTAAGACTAAAATATCCTCCTTTGTTTGAGGATTTACTCACAAATCTACTAATCTGTTCATGAGTAAGAAGTGATGGAAAAGAGCCTATATGGCAAGCAGTTTTATCATAAAATAGGCTGTAATTTTCATAGAAACTCTTCAAACTCAACCGGTCCTTTAGATCAACATTTCTGATATGTCAAATATGAGGAAAACATTGTGGATGTCTGGAACTGAATTCTTTTCAGGTGAATTTAGAGTGTTTGATCATCTAATATTCTTGTAGACTGTTTAATTTGGGATCAAACTTTCCAAATCAAGTCATCATCTGTTCCACCTCCAGCTGCTGCTGTTCTCTTTCTCTCTGCTCCGAGTCAAAACAACCTGTTCCCCTCCTGGCCTGTAGGGGCGCTGCAACAAGAACCACTGAAGGAAACCACATAAGAACCTATGAAGACACTGAGAGCAACTTCCTTCTTCATGAAATGGAAACTAACGTGGAGAAGGATCACATTTTAGCTGTTGGAGGGTTTCTCTTTGGCTGAAACCACAAGCCATTTCAACCGCTAGCGCTAGGCTAATGCTAGTGTTTGTTTTGGTTGCATTTACCCAAAATGTCCTGCTCTGTCGTCCATTTCCTGCTTTTGATCCGCGTGGCGTTCGCATATGCATTCGAACCGCACCAGACTTCACTTCAACCAAACCGAAACAGACCAGAGTTCGATTTTTTACCAGAGGTTGGCCCTTAACATGAACCTTTAACAGTAGTTGGGTACATTTTAATTCAGCCTGAGAAAAACCTTCATATTTCATGTTATGCTTGATTAACAGGCAGGTATAAACTGGTCTGTTGAGGCCTCATCTACTTTAGGCACTTAAATCCCCTTTATTCCTTTTTTGAAAGTTTACAGTTTGGAAAATATATCCGAAATTCCCAATTGTAACATCCAAAGGAGCGTTTGTAGAAACGAATGCATTGAGCTTTGAAAAAAAACAATGTCTGAAGTTCAGTTTAACTATATGCTACAACTGCTTGCCGTAGACCTCATGAGTAATGGTTTCTCCATCTGTTTGTTTGCTCCATCAGGCTGTTGTGCTGATCATTTACAGTGCGATTCGAGTTCTTCAGCATTTAAAGATGCTAAAAACTGAACACCTTAAATTCCTGCAGACCAAATGTTCACCAGGCAGATTTACCATCTTGTTCGGTTTCTGTTTATTATTTACAGGAGTGAAAGCAATCCGTCCTGAACTTCTCCTACCAGGATTTGTTTTACAGCAGCGGAGCTGAAAGAGGGATTTGTGACCCTTCTTGCCTATCATGAGTAATTCATGCTGATGTAGGAGTGCATCGCCCTGCACCATCACATGATCCGCTCTGGACCGCTTGGACGTGAAGCCAAGCGTGCCGTTATCTCCGGCACAAACAGCGCCGCACTCCTCCGGCCCGGCTGCCGCTTCGCTTGGCGCTGCCAACTCAAAGCCCAGGGGAGGAAAGGACAGTCCAGTTCGTGTTTCTGAGAGATTAATGACCGAAATGTAAAAATACACACAGCATCGGGTGATTCTCGGGTTTAACGAGCTGAGAAACACAGCGGAGTCAAAGTGTTCGTCTCCTTCCATGTTTGTCTCACTTCAGTGTTTCAGAGCATCAAACCTATTTAGATTTGAGTCAAAGATAAATAATTACAACATGCAGTTTTTAAATGAATGTTTTGATTAAAGGACAGATGAATCCAAACCTACGTGGCTCAGTGGAAGCGACTGATCCACCTGTTAAAACAACTTCCTCCAGCCTTGATCAGGTTCAATTTAAATGAACCTTTGGCTTTTAAGTTATTTTAACAGTTATTAGAAAAAATCAGTAGTAAATGTCCAACCAGCCCACTGGGAAAGTCCTGACTGGCCTTTTAATGGGACATTTCCCGGTGGGCTTCTTTGGTTTTAGAGCTGCTGCTTAATTATTCTAATGATTCTTAAACAACATTGAACATTTAAATTCAAACCTGATGAAGTATTTGGTCTAGTTTACCTGTTACGACAGCGAACTCCTCCAGCTAACGGGTTGTTTTCAGATTTAACTCTTAACTAAACTGCACTTTGACTAAATGCTCTTTAATTAGTACAGATGTTCCCTCACACAGAGTCTTGAACAGATTGTGAAACTGAAATCTTGGACTTCAAAAAAGTGCTCCGAACATTTGATTTGTATGGAAGACATTTGAAATTAAATTAAATTATAACTTTGATCTGAGACATCAAAAGTCGTAATTCTGAGAAAAAAGTTGGAATTATGAAAAAAAGAAGTTCAGTGGTCCTAATCCTTTGAACAGTTATTGCCTGCATACAGCTGATAGGTTGATCTGTATGTATATTTATGTAATTGTGGGTGTATATTTCTATTTTTAAAATGACAATTTATAAACGTTTCATTTTTCCCCTCTCCACGGTGATTATTGATCAGGCTCCATAAAAACAATATTTCTGTTGATCTTTTTTAATTCCTTAATAATAAGCACCTTCATTTAAAACTGAATTTTATGTTGACTTGTATTGAGTTTAATTTAATCGGTTTGATGATCTGAAACACTGAAGAGTAACAAACATGCAATAATAAAATAATAATCCCGTTAAGGGAGCCGTCGTTTCTCATCCATCAGCTGAAACAATGGCCTCGTCCCAGAAACACGAGCCGGGCGACGCGGGTCATCAGAGATAATTCCCCGCCGGACCATCTGTCTGATCTGCTGGTGGTCGCAGCGAATCGACTGGTCAACACGTTTCTGTTCCCTCCTGCATCTTCATTTTCAATCATATGATACAAATGACAGATATCAACCCACTTTCAGCCACATCTTAGTCAAACATGATATTTCATCTTCTACAGTCGCTTCATCTCGCGGCTCAACTTGCCAAATGGAGGGATTATAGTAATCTGGCACCAAAAACAGTCTGTCTCAGATTTGGTGACCTGCCTCTTCTGTTGTGTTTGGTCACTGACGCAGGAAAACGCTTCAAAGAGACGTTTCCTCTCCCAGAACCGCCGTCCGTCCATCTGCAGTGGTGTTAGCATCTCTGCCAAATAGGCCTGTCACAATAACAAATTTTGCTGAGCGATTGTCTAAAAAATTATTGCGATAAACGATAATATTGTTTCAAGACCTTCTGACGCTGATTTAATGGAAATGACGTAATAATGCATGTGATTTCCTGGCATAGATACACTTTATTTTCATAAGAACACATAACACTGGAACTGATACTAAATAAACAAAACAACCAAAAACAAAAATAAAAGATTCTCAGTCTCCATTAACAAAAAACGTACTTGAATAAAAGCTAAACAACATGAAGCCAAAGTGGAACTGCATTCAACCAAAAGAGTGCAGATTATAAAGTCTGTATACTATATTGGCCTTCAGTAATCACTAGATTTAAATAGAGAAGACGGGCACATCCGACCACCTACTGCAGTTCACACTACACGATTTTTTGCCCCTATTTTCTCTTTATGACGATCTTAGATCGTTGGCCGATCTAAGATTGTTGCTGGTGATTTCGTAACCGATCATCCTGCAGTGTGTGGTGTGTTATGGTAGGTCGTCGTGGTCGCTCCGATCTAAATCAGGGTTTTCCCCGACCGGGAGCTTAACGCTGAATGTGACAGGTAGCCAATCAGAAAGCCGGATTCTCCTCCTGCTTTCTGAGGGGAAATTATGGAGGGGAATCACAAACAGCTGACACGGCACAACCCGGAGTCCAGCGGACATCGGAGATGATATGTGGAAACAACATTAATATTTATTCAACATTTCGTGCAAAGAATATAGAAATGACAAGAGGAGGAGTTGGAGCCAAATTGCTACCGCAGTTGATGAACCCGGTAAGTTTTCAGCTGTTCTTCGTTAACGTGACATAAATAGGTTATAATGATTTTCATTCAGGACTTTACGCTGACTCTAGCCACTTGCACCACAGGTTGATTCTGGTAAAGCATTCAGAGTCATCAACAGAAAGAAAAAAAGGCAGGAAGAGACGATAAAGCCGATAATTAAAATGAGGTCGATTGGTTTAATTTATCATGCGATTAATTGATTTATCGTTTATCGCGACAGGCCTACAAATGAACTGGCTCGTTTCTCACCGACACTGAAAACAGACGCGGCTACAAGCTACCGCTATCTGCTTGGGGTAACGATCGGGTCGAGTTTGGCCTGAAAGCTGATATGAAGCGTCGTGATTATGTCTGTAAACCTGTTGGCAAATCTTCCAGCAGCAGGATTAGGAGGGACTCTGATGTTTGTGATGCGACGGCGCCTCAGAAGCTGCTGTAAGCGAGCTTTAGCGCTTCATTAAGGATGAAAAATGGCTTCTTTGTGGCAAACTGCTGTGAAATTTGCAGGTTGCTTCAAAGAAACGTCTTTAAACTTCAAATCCCCTTTTAGCAGAAAAGGATGAGCTGCTTGCAGACCAGGAGACAGAAATGTCTTGCTGAGAGACAGGGAGTAATTACATGTTCAACTCTTATGATAAAAACGGGTTTTATACGCCATCAGACTAACTGCTCCTAAAAATCAGCTAAAACATCGTTTTTTGGTCGTTACGCACTGCAAACATAACGCAGAAATCTGAAACGCATACAAAAAGGGAAATGCAGCAGAAACAATAAAGGCTCCAACTACAGACAACAGAAGCAAAAACCTACAGGCAGCAAATGTAAATTGCTGCAACCGTAAATAAAATACAAAATAAGAGCAAGGGGGAAAAATGCAGCAATAAACTTAAAAAAAAAAAAAAAAAAAAAAAAAACCCGCTAGTATAAGAGCTGCAAACTCGATCAACACAGAAGTCCTCCAGACCACTAGGGGGAGTCGTGTGGCTACCATTTTAAAGATCTTATTAAAAATACACCACATTTGTTCGATTTCATAAATGTGTGGGGTTGGCTGACCTTCGAACTTTCACCAATATCTTCAGAGTAAAAGCAGCACAAACGTGCATCTTGTTTCAGTCTGGTGAAAGTTGCTGGAGGTTGTCTGGAAAAGTGACGTTCTGTTTTCTCTCGGCTCCTCCAACAGGCAGCAGCTTCGTCCTGCGGGTTCGGGTGAGCGACATGCTGACCGGGCGGCCGCTCAGCAAGGCGGCGGTGGAGCTTTTCGTCAACCACACCCTGCGCAGCGCAGCTTTCAGCGGCGGCGCCGGCGACGCCCGGCTCCACGTGCCGTTCCACGCTGGGCTTCCCGTCGCCGTGGCAACCAGCAAGCAGGGCTTCATTTCCGCTCTGCTGCTGTGGGAAACCAGCAGGAAACCCAGTGAGTCAAACCAAGTCCAGGGGTGTTCAAGGTGCGGTTCGGGGGCCATTTGTGGCCCCTGGATTAGTTCTGAGTGCCACAAATGTTTAAATCTTCTTAAACGTAAAATGTCACAACAAAACTAATTCTTTAGTTTTTTATTTTTTATCTCATAAGTTGTGTGACAAACTTCTAGAGTTTTTATTCAGACTTGGTCATGCAAAGTCATATTGGCCAAATGTGGCAAAATTTGTTTTGTAAAATTTATATTTTCATTGCTGTGAATAAACTAAAAACATTTTATATACATAAAAAATAAAAAATTAACCAAAAAAGTTAAATCAGTGTAGCACATGTTTTATTTATTGTTTTGCAGGTAAAATTAAAATAATTTACCTTAAAAATTGTTAAATTATTTTTTTAATTGTGGTGAGAGAAAAAATAAAAGATTTGGTTCCTGAAAACTTTGACTTCAGAATTTTGGACAAAATTTTAATTCATTTTAATGAATTAAATGAAAACATTTCTAATTATAGCTATAAAATAAGTTATTTTTAACTCTGTGGAACTTTTATCCCCATTTTGGAGAGATTTTTACATTTTTTAATTTAACTGTTAAAGACAAATTAATTTCTAGTGTGTAAAAGTCAAACAAAACTTAATTTTGTTTTGTTTTTAAAAACAAAACGTATTTCCCTCCCAGTCACTTTCTCATGTAACGTCCACATCCGTCCTGTGCCTTTTACTCAAATCAAACTTTGATTTTCAATAATTTATTACAATTGGCCAATAAAGTATTTTAAAACTGTTACCTAAAAGTTGTGTTTATTGCTCAGAATTAACCAAATTGTTTCTGTTTTTTTAATAAAGACATTTATTTAAATGAGGAAAACCTGAAAAACTTTTTGTACATTTTAGATCTGCAACAATTTTCACATTTCCCTCTCCAACAAAACAAAATTAAAATTATTTTTCTCATATGCATTTCATATGCATGAAAATATGCATTTCCTTTTGACAAGTGATGAAAAGTTTAGAAATCCCTGGTCTAGTCCAAGTCCTAAACTAATTATGCAACAGCTCAGTAGATTTTAAACTCTCAGCTGTGATGAATGTTACATAAACTCATCATCAGAAAGGGAACAAAACAGCGCCAACTAGTGGAGAAACACTAAAACATGAAATATTAACCACTGGAAAACTCAAAGCTACAAAATATGTAAAGAAACTTTTACCGTGTTTTTTATTCGCTATTCAGTAAAACTTTGCCTCATAACATCTCATTTCAGTTGGCCATGAGTTCTGTGGTGGAAAATATTATGACTTTAACAAATAATTTTTCACTATAGTTACCTCCTGATTTTAAGAAGACATGTACTATTTTACATTAATCACATCAAATGTAATTTTTTTAACTGTCCTTCTGGTTTTCTGCATGCTGAAAGGTTTTCTCGTCAAACTTTTCCGTTTTTTGCTCCCTAGGCTCAGACTGGCAGCCAATCAGAAAACAAAAGATAACATTAAAGTAAAATTTTACTATATTGTATTTAAGATTATTTTTAAAAGTCCTCTTTCCCTCCCTCCGCCTGTCGAGGCCCTGCAGCGCCCCCTGCAGGCTCCAGTGTTGAGTTCTGTCTGGCCTGTGTTTCTTCATTCCTGCAGTCTTTTCGTCGGTGACTCTGTCCCTGCTGGCTCTGACCCGAGGGAACGTCTGGCTGTTCGACGACTCGGTTCTGATCACCAGCAGAACTGCAGGTGGTGGAAATGTTTCTTTTGCTTCCCAGTGAAGTAAAAACATGAAAACTGGGCAGAAATGTGAAAATCTCTCCTGTTGAAGCTGCAGTGTCTCAGGCCACAGTGAGATTTCCTCAGCGGCTCCTGAACCTGACGCTCGGCGGGAATCTGACCGCCATCAGATCGTACCTGACGGTTCCTCGGCTGACCTCAGACCAGGGCGACTCGCTGAACACGCTGGGCATCGTGAGCAGCAAGTCAGGTACCTACTTCATCCCTACGCCACACTGAGCAGGTCTTACAGCTCAGAAAGGGAATTTAACACTTTAAGCACCTAAACTAAGCCAACAGTTTCATGCAGATAAAGTGTTTCATGTCTGACATATTTGTGTAAATTCATATAATTCTGCAATATTTGACCTGAAATTGTCTCAGTGCTGCCCTCTTTGGGTTGAATGGTGGCTACTGCAGTTGAATTTTTCTATTGGTTCTAATGGTTCTCTTGGCTCCGCCCACTTTGGTGGTATTTTTCTGTGATTTCACAACAAGCTAAGTTCTATTTAAAGCAGATGAATAACCCAGTAATTTAGTTTTAAAATAGTTTTCCATATGTTGGTTATCAACTTGGTTGTAATTTGTGCTTTAGCTTTACACAAATGCTATGTTGATATATCCTTTTAGCATTAGCAGAGCTAATGTTTAAGATTACCATTTCAGTCTTAGTGTAGCTAACTTTTTAGGGGCAATCATAGATATAAAAGAACAAAAGAGTAAATCTACACTAAAAAAACAACAAAAACGCAGAAATTTTCAGCTTAATTTTTTAGAAATAACTTGGAAATTTCTGAGCTCCAAAAATCAAATATTTGCTTTTTGTAACTCAGGAAATCTCCAAAAGTGAAAAATTTTACTATAAGCTATTTTCTAGAAAATCTGAAAATAATCTAAAGTTTTTTTCTCAAGTTTTTTCATTTTGGCGCTCAGAATTTAGAGATTAATCTCAAATTTTTTGAGTTTTTGATGGAAATGTGCTTTATTTTTCCATCTACAGTGACCGTCGTAAACCAAACCCCCTAATTCTGTTGAATAAATGAATTACGTTCTGACTGGCGTCGTCGTAGGAATCATTCGTCCTGACTTCAGTTTGATGCTCTCAGGATTTGTGAGCGTGGAGCTGAGTCCGGTGGCGGCCGTCAGTGTGCAGCTTTTCTCCGGAGACGTGGAGCTGGACGTCAGCGGCCCGATCCAGATCAGCCTCAACGTTCCCGAGAGCCGAGGGCTCCGGGAGTCCGACGTTGTTCCAGCCTGGTTCTTCAGCAGAACTGCTGGTCAGTCCTGATAGGTAAGCCCTCCACCGGACCAGCTGCATGCTAACTGGTTTCATGGTGATTCATTTCGCCGCAGGTGGATGGATGAGGAACGGACTGGGAAAGATGGCGCTGGTGGATGGGAAACTGATGTGGACTTTCACCGCTCCTCACCTGGGATACTGGATCGCAGCACCTTTGACCTCCAGCAGAGGCAGGTTTTCACTTCAGATGTGTTTGAGTCCTGCCGAAAGAACAGAGCAAGAAAAGACTAACTAAGGCTATAAACTTGGGGTGCATTCACACCAGCCCTGTTTGGTCCGCTTTCGTCCAACTCTAAACGTCGGATCGGTTGAAGTGAACTCTTCAGCGGTTTGAATGCATATGTGAACGCCAAGCGAACTAAAATCTGGAGTAATGTGGAGTATATTGGCAGAAAATATTTCTCACCATAAGGGTTTTCAAGCTGCGCTTCATCTGGTCCCTCATCTAGGACCCGTTCTCCATAAAAAGAGAGGGGAACAAAAAGGGTCTAAAAGCAAAATTATATTGATTTGAAGCTTTTATATGAACTGGGATAAAACTAGCTTAAGGATTTGTAATAAAAAGTATTCTGTGTAGTATTTGACTTATTTTATTAACTTTTTATTGCCTTTAGGTTTCTTTGGACTTCAGACTCTAGTTGACTTCGTCTCACAACATTGGTTTTTCCTGGTGGTTCTGGCTGGAGGAACGCTCGTCATCATCGTCTGTCTTCTGTTTGGACTTTTATGTTACTGCAGGTAAAAACTTTTATTTTAGTTTAATGCTCTCATCCTAAACATCACCACAGTTTTAGATTATTTATTGAAAGAAACTGATTTGGAAACATTTTCCTGATTTTGTTACCCATTTGAATTATTGTCATTTTGGTCCAAAAAAATACCAAAATTTCCACTAAACTTCATATTTTGGTCCCTCTGATGATGTAATTCTTAGATATTAAATGATAATTTCATCAGTTGCTCAAAAGTTTTTTACTTACTTTTACTTGAACAAAAATACGTCAAAGTAGTGCTACTCTATGATCTGGGTTTTTTACCCGCCTGTTTATCATAATAAATTGTAATTTCGGTTTCAAAGACATGAAGGATGAACTCAGACTTTCGGACCGCAGTAATCATTAGTTTCTGTGCGTTTTGTTTTCAGGAGGAATTTCAGTGAGATTAAACCGAGGCAGACGGCAGCCGTGGTGAGAAAAGACCAAACCACTTCCACAGACGATGAGGAATCGGAAACATCTGGACAGAACCAGAACCGGAACCAGAGCAATGGGTTCTGTGTTCCAGCGAAGAGCAGTGATGTGATCGCCAACCCCGGCGCTGTGGTGGTTTCGTTGGACGGTAACGAGTTGGACTTCATCGGTGCGACTTCGGAACAAACCCAAACTCCTGACGGTCTGTTCTTCTACAACCAACCCGTGGCGATCCTTCCCGCTCCGGCGGTTTTCCACCTGGAGGAGCATCCGGCCCAATCCGACTGGAGCCGGTCCGCCACGCTGCCGCGAGCCTCAAACGGAGCCGCCGCCACTGAGCCGCAGAGGAAAGAAAGCTTCACCCAGACTCTCCAAACCGAGGAGCAGCTCCGGACCGCTGACGGATCAGAACCAGCGTCCAGGACGGCCTTCGGCCTGCCGGAGTCGGCGTCAGTACCGGGAACGCTGAACAAACTCGCAGGAAGCAGACATTCAGTCCACGCCGTCACAGGTTTGTCTAAAGTGACGTTGCCCCAGGCGCCGCGGGCCTGGTTCGTCTCGCTGGAGGGGAAACCGGCCGCGGAGATCCGGTACGCCGGGTCGGAGCAGCAGAGACGACGGCGGACCATGGAGAGTCGAGAAACCAGTTTGGACTCCGGAGTGGATCTGAGCGAACTGAATCAGACGACGGGGAGGAGAGCGACTCTGGAGAGAAACGCTACGTTCATTAAAAACCCGACGAATAAAAACACTCAGCAGTGAAAACTGGATCCAATCAGGAGCTGCTGCAAGAAGACGGAGTCACAGTTATGAGAATAAAGTCGTAATGAGATTTGTCATTATGTGAACATGTGCAAGAATAAAGAAAATAGCAGGAGAATGAAGCTGAAGTATGAGGAGAATAAAGTTCTAATAACTATTTTTGTACGAAATAATTTCTAGCATCTTTAGCTTTGCAGCATTACTATTGCTGTAACTCTATCCTGGTAACATTGTGACTGTGCTCCTCACTACGACTTTATTCTCGTGATACTCTGTTCTCAAACAACCATTCTTGAATTTACTATTCTCATGTCATTTTGAATTTATAATACGAGGTTTCCCGTGATTTGACTATTCCTGTAATTTATTTTTAATAGTTCTAATATTTGTAACCGACTTCAGAGGTTCAGTTTACAGATTTTAGGTTCAGATGGGGCAGATTACACCTTTAAATCGCCTTAAAGCCCCAAAACACTTCACATCCATTAGTTCTCCATTCATAAAAATCAGAGTAACTTTTTATTTTTGAATAAGTTTGATGCAAATGTCTACTATCTACTATACTGTCTGCACTAGTGAAAATAAAAAGGGATTCGCTTTAAACCTTTGTGTCTGTTCATGTCTGTATGTATTGGTCTCAGTATAAAAGGTTCATATTTCTCACCAAAGTATTTATTTTGGGTTTAGTTTGTAAGAAAATATGAAGTTTTGTTTTATTATTTAAAATATAATGGTCGCTTTTACAGGTCATCTACTTCCTTTAGTAGTTTCTATTTTTCTTTTTTAAAAATGAGTCAGAAGTACCAACAACAGAAAAATGGCTTCTAGAAAAACTACCTGTACAAAATGAACGGGTACCACACAGATATTCTAAAAGCAAGATGGTGGAAAAACGACGGTACCTTTGTGGCCTCACACCTGCAGGTTGAGCGTCTCTCCGTGAAATGGCGGCGTGCAGAAAATCAAAAATGAAATCAAATGACGCTGCCGCGTTGTTTCCCATGCCAAAATTGTTGTTCACATTTAAATTCAACTTAAAATTGCTAATACTAATACAATATTATCGTTTATCGCAATATTTTTTAGACAATCGCTCAGCAAAATTTGTTATCGTGACAGGCCTATCAACAAGCTTCTTGCATCAGATCATAACAAGCGTCATGAAAACTCACAAAGGATGAGGATTTTCACCTCACCAGAATCCTTCTGAGCTAGTTCAGCATAGCAAATCAGCAGCTAATCTAAAACCAGCAGCCATTTAACACAACAAACTTAAAACTAACCAAACAAGCAGCCATTTTACATAAATCAGCAGCTAATTGAAACCAAACCAGCAGCCACTTAGCGAAAGCCAAAGCGTTTGGCGTCCATCAGCAGCGTTAGCATCCCAGCAGCTCCTACCTTGTCCGACGTCTTCTTGGTCCGGGATTTGTTTCATTCACCTTTGGATGATGAATCCAACAGATTCCCGCTTGATTGAAGTAACTCTCCATTTCTCTCCATTTCCTCTTCGGCGCCATTTCCCCCTCAAATCCACCTCCATCTGATGCTAACTCCTGGCGCGGTTTCTCCTTCGCAGGTGTTTCAGCCGTAGCTAACCAACATGGCCGCCGACACGCTGAGGTCGGGCCGTTCCTCGAAAAAACATCCGCAGAATATTAAAACAACGCCTTTTATAACCTTATCAACAAATTAGAATAATTTGTCCGAAATATAATCTACCGAAAAGTCCTCGCAGCGAGCTCAAACTGTGACGTCCAAAGAAAAACTAAGCGCCCTATTCTCTCTGCTATGATATCCGACCAAGTGCCTAATTGCCCACATTGAGTTGACCTGCGCACTAACAACCAAACAAATAAAAGTTTACCACTTTAAAAACAACAGACTTAATTTAATTTATGGATCCTCCAATTTAATTGAGTTTAAAGGCCCTATTTATTAATTTGTTACTTCATTTAAATGTTTTTATTCATATTGTTTAGCATATTTATGAATAATAATAATAATAATAATAATAATAATAATAATAATAATAATAATAATGATGCATGGTTTATTTACTGTTTTATGTGTTATACACATTTACTTAATTTTCACTTTAATACATGTTGTCTGTTCTATTTATATAAATATATATATATATATATATATTTGTTTTTTTTTATTTACTAACTTTTTATAGTTTTAGACCATGCAGTTAATTATTTTGATATTTTATTTATATACTATTGCATAGTTTTTTGTTTTGTTTTAATTTTTTATGTTTACAAGCTTTTATTTATATATGTGAGATTCTTTATTTTTCCCTTTTTTTAGATTTTTTTTATTAGGATGCTTTTATTAATTTAATTATGCATTTTATATATTTATTATTTACCAAATATTATTATTGTTGTGAATTTATTTATTAATAAAAAATTTTGCTTTAAAGGCTTTTACTTATGTAGATGAGATTATTTGTTTTTTATTATATTTTTTAGATGCTTTCATTGATTTACTTAAATCTCCTATTTTTTGTAATAATCTAATAAAATGTAGTTATTGCTTATCTATCAATAATCAGTATCTCCTTATGAAATTCCTCTCCACCTTGCTGCCGGTGAAGATGACGTCATTTGTTTATTACGCAGCTATGCAGCTCGCGCTCATGTTGTTTGCGCGCGTGAAGCCACGTTACCGGATCAGGTTACCGTTCAACCCAAACAGGAAGAAGCACGATTTCCTTTCTGAGAAACAGAAACTTCCTTCCTCTCTTCTTCAGACAGTTTCTACCGCATTTCCCTCTGAAAAGGTAACTAAACTAATGCTGTTGATGCTCAAACCGCTTATATTTGTTCTAATCGGGGGAAAAGTTCTCAGATGAGTTGAATTAATGAAAAACTGCAGGTTTTATTTCAAAAGAGGTTAAAGATCAGCTCAGCCGTTCAGCTTTGATCTGTGCAGGAGAATGAAAAACAGGAAAATACAGAAATATAAACTGTTAGAAGGTTTAAGTAAAAAACAACAAAGATGGAAAAACTTTTTTCCTTTTCAGAAGTTTTTAAATGAACACTGCAAAACAAGAATAGTTTATTCAAATGAAATAAAATGCTCCCATCTAATTGAAAGAAGTTCATTTATGATGTTTGTTTAACTGGACAACTTAAACTTAATAATGTACTTGGATGAATTTAATTAATTTACTTAATTTATTTAAGTCATTTATTTAAGTTGAATCTGCTTTGCTCTTCTTCTGGTGAAGGCGGAGTGTTACCCGCTGCCCTCTGGCGCCCCCTGCAGGACATGGAACGACTGCAGTCCCAGCAGGACAAACTGAGCCAGTGGCTTTCAGCAGATTCTGGTCACATCCTCGATGAGTGCGGAGACATTTTAAGTGTAAATGAACTTAAAAAGATAACAGGGCAGCCGAAGGAAGAGCAGATGAGCCTCCTGCTGAAACTGATCATTAGTAAAGGAGCAGACGCCTGTGAGGCGTTCACGGACATCCTGAGGAGGAACCAGGGACAGTACCATCAGCTGCAGCAGTTCTTCAGATCCTCCTCTGATGGTCGGGAGACGTCTCATCAGATTTAGCATTTAAACTTTATCTAGAGCCATAAATAAACAGGAATCTTATCAAATAAGAGGAAGATGATTGGATGGTTATTAAAGCCGTTACTGAGTGACTCTTGAATCGGATAGCAGATTTCTGATTTATTATTTCGTGTTTGCAGATTCGGCTGTTACGTCGATATTTGCCGATGAAAACAGTGTTGTGACCAGCAGAACGCTCCGTAATGTTAATACGAAATCTCTCACATGTAAAGTGGAAACAGTGAGCAGCCCAAGAGGAAATCCATCTGGTAGGGATGAATATCTCAGACACGCATTTCTCTGTGAGTTCATGTTGATTCTGTTTTTAATTTTCCTTTACTCAGGTCATTCTGCATCAGGCGCTCATTACACTGCAACAGGAGGGAGCGTCATCATTGCTGACAGGATAGACGGAGTCAAAGCTGGAAACATAAACTTCTCTGTGAACATTAATCCGTCTCAGGTCCCTTCAGGTAACGGCTCAGACTTTATCAACATCAGATCAGGTCATCTCCGGAGCGAGGTCAGAGTCACCCTGTTAGCTTTACAGAGTTCTGAGGGAAATTGCATATTTAAACAAATATTAGCGATTTAAACCCCCCGCCTGGTTCTCTGGGGAACTTGTGATGTTTTTGCCACCATTTTACATCCAGATCTGTCATAAATTCAGACGTAACAAAGCAGTGGAGGCACCGCCAGCTAAAAGTTGAACAAGTGAAAATGTGAAGCTCATTTCTAAGAAAAAACTTTTAATTTTCTTAGACTTTTCAAACTCAGGAGTTCCCAAGGTTTTTGTCAAACATTTTAAATTAATCTAAAGATGTTCAACTTTTCAAATTCAGACTTTTCAAAGTATTTTTCTTGAGAATTTTATTGGATTAATATAAAAAAATTCAGCATTTTTTTCTAGCAAGTTTTGAACTTGAGTTTAAAAGAGGGTATTTTCAGACTCAGAAATGGCCTCATCGTTTTCTTCTAGAAAATTTAAACGTTTCTAAGATTTTTAGCAGAAATTTATTTCCCTTTTTTCTATCACGCCGTCGTGTTTTTCCTGTTTTCCCTCCAGCTCCAGCAGGAACTGCTGACGATCTTTGCCAGGTAACAGACTCTAAAGTCCAACAAGAATTACCTCTGAAAACTCAAAATATTTACATTTTCATTGAACTTTTTTACATCTCTTGAACGTTTGCTCTGAATTTTGCAGCAGCCTGCTGGAAGGACGATCAAAGAGAAGAAGGTGAAGCTGATCGAGTGCCTGATGGCCGACGCCGACTTCGTCCTGCAGCAGGTCGACCAGAAATCCATCGTCTCACACAGAGAATACCAGAACCTGAGGTTTTCCTCCGGCCCACAGGAAACCGTCATCCGGCTTCTGGATCTGGTTCTCAGCAAAGGCCCAGGGAAAAGTGACGACTTCCTTCAGCTTCTCACAGACCCTGAAGTCCTGGAGACGTTTCCACCGCTCAGGGACATTTTGGACATTACAGATCAAAATTAATATGTTAAATATTATTTCCTGTTGAAGCTCCATTGTTAGAGACGGCACTGCACTGATCATATGTGTGTCTTTTTTAGGATGAATAATGATTTTATTTTAGTACCAAACACCGACTGGGTAAAATTAACCCTGTAATTTTATTAATAATAATAATTTTAACAGCAGAGCTGATTTTTCATTTCGTGCTTCAGCTAATGTTGAAAACCAGTGATGGGGACACTTCTGAATTTTAATGTTTTTAATTGAGAATGAACTACAAAATATTATTTAATGGTTTCCACATAAAAGATTTTAAATTGTTTAAATTTTAAATGTAGGATTTAAGTCATTGGATGTGATATTCATTTTCACTTTGAGCCTGTGGTGGCAGAATGTCAACATGTATAAATAGAAGTCTGTATTAAAAAAGCACTTTATCATTAAATAATGAATATTTTACACGTTGATTAGTCACGATTGTTTTTGCGATCAAAATCAGATTTTGTACTGCGAATTCACAAATATTCCCCATTAAGAGTCAACAATTTCAAAGATAAATTTAATTCAGTATTACTTCATCTATTTCATACTTTTTTCTTTTTTAAACTTATGATCAGCGATTAATGCAGAAGGCGGCACGTTTCTGTTGCAGTTTGACAGTTCCACCACCAGAGGGCAGAACTGCTCCGGGTTTGTTTTGGAGGCCGTTAATCGTGACGGGTATTCCTCAAGGATTTTCACAGATTTGCTTTCATTAACAATGCAGCTAATACACCATCAGTGGACAGTTTGAATTAAAAGCTCCGGTGGCTCTCTGACAGACATCCTTTTAAATTATTCAGGCTCGGGAAAAACGGCATCGCTGCTTTCTTTCTGCCAGTAAATATTGGCCGGAGTCGCGTCTCCAGTCTGGGACGGGATCTCGGGTTTCTGGCGGCGCACCAAGGCGCAGAAAGCCGGTGGCTGGAAGACGCGCTTGGAATGGAAACAGTCTGACGCAGTTGGTGGATCATAAAACAGCAGCAGGAGGACAACACTCTCACACCTCCCGCTTGCCTCACCGCCATATTTCTCCCTGACGTTTTTACAACTCTGAACATCTTTTTTGGAGCTAAAAACTCCCACATGTGCCGGATTAGTTGAGAGTCACAGGGAATTAGCTGCTTTCCCAGTGAAAACCTCCATCAGCTGCAGAGAGGCTGCGTTGGGTTGGTAACCAGCTTCACTCCAGAGTCTGATTCCTCTAACCGCAGCTAATGAGAGGCGGTTTCACCTCCGGCGCAGACGGAAACCCATCAAGCATGGATGTGTCCAACAGCGCTCAGCTGCGCCCACCCGGAGCTGATCTCCATCCTCCTCTTCATGTCCCCGTTTCCAGCCGATGCCGAAGCTGGAAACAGCAGCTGAACAGAGGCGAAACTGTAGAGTTATGGATCATTAACAAACATTTCTTTCTTTCTTAATTGTTCAACTGGCAGGCAAACTTTCAATCCGTCACATGGTAAAAGACAGCCAATGGTGGGCGCAGTTCCGCGGAGCTAATTTCTAAGTTAGCGCTTCAGCTAATCTTGAAAACGTTTCTTCCAGAGGCGGGCACACTTCCATGAATCAGCTAATGCGCTACTGGCAGAGCTAACTGTGCACCACTGCTTTGCTAAGGTTAGCAAAGCAGGTGCTTCTGAGTTAGCTAGATTTTCAGTATGAAGAAAACATCCAAAGCAGACGGCGTGTTATTAGGAAACACAGATCTGAGCGATTTCATCTGCTGTCTGTCAGGTTTCCAGCTACCAACTCATCAGAAATCATCTTGTTAGAAAAGAAAAAATCTCTGTACCAATAAACAGACATAAGCAATGGATACAGAAGCAACAAAGTCCAACCAAACCAATGAGATAAAGACCAAATCTATCTCAGTAGACCCAGTGGAGGCCCGGCGGTCCTGACCCGCTGACCCGATGTGGGACATGCTGCTGCTCTGCACAGCTTTGGAAACTGGAAGCCCGTCGGGCCAGACGGCGAACAGTCTGGCTGAGGGGCAGGCCGGATCCGTTACACGGGAGACAGAGCAGCGGTTTGTCTTAGAGCGGCTCGTCTCGAGCGTTGGTTACCGGCCGTGTCAGAAATCAGCAGCATGGAAAAAGGGTTTCATTTTCAGTTCATTCGAAATGCAAAGATCACCTTTCACTGCACCTCCAGAGCCAGTCGGCTCACACAAGCACAAACCTTTGATTCTTGGTTATTTAAAAAATAAAATTCAACATTTAACCTCTTTCCATGGAAGGAAAAATATGTTCTTAACCATTCAATGAGTTTGTGATGATATCTGGTAAATGGATGATTATTTTAGCAGCCTGAGCTACAGACAGGTCCACCAGGCTCCATGCTGAATCATACGGCGCCGTTTTGTGACGTTATGCAGTCAAAGTGAAATATTTTGCTTGTTTGTTAAATACTTAGTTTTGAATTGTGACATTTATAAATGAATGGACAGTTTAGGTTTCCAACTAGGCTTGATTTTAGCATAGAGCTGTGTACGCTCCCTGAGCTTAGTTAGCTTTGTTCTTAAGCTCAGGAAGCTATCAAAACTTAGTTTACTAAGCTAAATTATTAGCTTAGATAGGAAGCTAGCTAAGCAGCTAATACTTTAGTTTCAAACTATATTCAGTTAGCAAGCGAATTAAGTTTGTAACTGTGATGTTTATAAATGAATGAATGACAGTAAAAATATGAAAAATTAACCTCCATTTTTTCAGACCTAAAAAGCAAAAAAAAAACAATCTGCAAAGTGATTTGCTTTGTGATTGTTTATTATTGTATTTCCTGGTAAATAATCTCCATATGCACCGTGATTCTCATTCAGAAGCAGTTAAATATTACAGTCTGCTCCGTTCAGGCACATTAACCAAATAAACTCATCATGGCGGCGATTTTAACGTAGTTCTGACCCGTTCTGAGAAGCACTGCAGTGTGGAATGAAGATCTGGGCTGACAGCTTCCCTGCAGTCCTCACACACTTTGCCACTCTGCAGCAGTTGAGTGATGTCTCTTGGGGTTGTTATGACACAGGCCTCCGTCCACTGCATGCCCACCTGTGCTCCCATTGACCCAAAATAACAGCGCTTGCTGTAAATGGGTTCAGAAATAGCCTGAAGCTGAACAAGGACTGACATGGATACCCAGAGGGATGGAGGGGTCTTAGAAGTGAATTTTCCTCTAACACTAAGCTTTGTGACCAAGTAGGTATTATGACAGAGGGGGTTGCCCTGTCAACACTGTGATTTATCACTTAGTCCAACATTTAGAAGATAAAAATCTTTTTACACTGCAAAAATGTTTTATTTCGTTTCTTCTGTAAATATCTTACCACACTTGGAATAAGACAAAAGTAACTTTGAAGTAACTTTTCAGCAAGATATCAGTTTGTTTTAAGTCCTTAATTCCTTGGCAGGAAAGTGTGAAGTAGGCCAGTCATGCTAGCTTGACTTTGACAATCTTAGCATGTAGCTGCCCAACTCTGCTTATTTTCCTAAAAGGCACAGACTGTAGTGACACGTAACTTTTCACCAAGATATAAATACATTACGACAACTAGATACCAAGATCTGAGGGTCTCACATCTCACAGGTTAGAAAAAGTTTTCATTTACAAAAAAATTGGCAAGAAAGTGGAGTAGGCCAGTCATGCTAGCTTGACTTTGACAATCTTAGCATTTAGCTGTGCTGTGGAATTCAGTGTGTTTCAGTTAAAGCTAATATGAGGCTACAAGGTTGTTCTATGAAATCATGAACTTAGTTTTTCACACAGCTTTTCCTCTTTTGTCTGTATCTTTCAGAGAAATAAGCAGAGCCAGGCAGAGTAAGAGCAGCACAGCTTCACCATGATTTTACTCCAGTAAGAGTAAGCAAAGAAATGACTAAAGAGTATTTGGTAAAAAGTCTGGTCTAGTACTGAGTGACTGATCAAATAGTGGAAACTTTGGTATTTCAAGGATGAAAATGACAATCAGGCAAAATAATTTTTTCCACATCAGTTTATTTCAATAAAAAAACTTCAGAAACTTTAATAGAAACTGCAGGTGTGTCTGTTTGAGTTTTTGGTCAAAACATGTTTTTCATTCAGTGGAGAGAAAATCCAGAAATTTTACTCAAGTAAGAGAAGAGACACTTCAAAATAAAGTTACTCAAGTAAAAAAAATCCAAAATTACGTTTTTGTTTGTTTGTTTGTTTGTTTGTTTTTTAAAAATATATATATATATCTCCAGTAAAAGTAACTGGTTCCTATCCAGCTCTGGAAATAAGATGTCATTTGGCTTCATTATTCCAACCATGTGAGAAAAAAAGTGTTTTTCGTCAAAACTGTGGAAACCACAACCTCAAAGTGGCTCATTATGATGAAACTGAAGATCATAAAACAGGCTGATTATGAACATTTACCAGTGTCATTACAACGTCGTCACATTACTGTGGCTAATTTACTGCGGCAACATGGAGGAAAATCCATCTGAATCATTCCCATCCAGCTAATCATGTTTGGATGAATGGGCTTTTTTCTGAGGATTTATTTAAACCACTTTGTCAAAACAAAGTCATTATGATGTCTGTGGTGCAGATTGAGTTTCTCCTCCCTGTCATGAGAGCAGATCTCTCCTCTGCAGCAATCGCTTCCCTTCGAGGATCAAAGTGGCGGCTGGCTGGGAAGCAACAGGTAGCGTGGATGAAAACATGACAGAACATTTAAAACAATTAGGTAATTAAGGAATAAAGCAATCCAAAGTTGTGCAGACGTTAATTTGAACATGTTGCTTTTTGAAGCTGGAAGGCGTTTTGAGCGTCTGTGAGCAATAGAGAGCAGGACATGTGTGTTACAGGCCGGGCGGATCAAAGGAAGCTTTCAAAGCTCAAATAAAGGGAGGAGGGCAGAGTGATTTATGATGGCGGACGTTGAGCCGTTCACAGCTGACTTAATTACAAACAAACATTGGCAGGAACACAGAGGATCAGAGTTCAGCTGATTTCAATCGGCCCAAATGCAAAGCAGCTTTTTACAACGAGCTCTGGGATGGATGGATGCTAGCTAACCACCCAGCTAGCAAGCTAAATGGTTAGCTAAATGTTTAGCTTGCTCAGTAAATGTTGAGATTGAGCAGCATTGAATGTTTCTTTGAATTATGTGGTTTGCTAGTTTTGCTTAGCTAAATACCTAGCTCAGAACAAAACATTTTCCTAGCAAGCTAAATATTCAGTTAACTAAATATCTTGCTAGCTAAATATTTAGCTTGCTAGCTAAATATTTAGCTTGCTATTAAATGCTCAGTTTGGACTAAATATTACATTGCTGACTAAATATTTAGCAATGTAACAATTTAGTTTATAAACTGAATATTTGGCTTGCCTACTAAATGTTTTGCTTGGAGCTAGATATTAATTTAGACAAAGCTAGCAAACTATATGATTCACTGATTTAACGCAACTGGATTTCAACATTTAATCAAGCTAGCAACCTAAATGTTTAGCCTAATACTTAGCTTGCTAAGTACATATTTAGCTTACAATATACATATCTATTCACAAAGCAACAAACTTACCACCAAAAAAAACGCTTACCTACATTTATCTTGTTTATTTTATTAATGTAACAGTTAGCTTGTCATTATTAGCTAATTGCTTGCTAGTTAAATATTTACCTAGCTAACTAAATATTTATTTACCCATCTAATATTTAGTCAGCAAGCTAAATATGTAGTTCCAATATTACATTTGTAAACACTTCATTTGTAAATTAAATATTTCGTTTCAAACAGTGACATTTATAAATCGATGAGTAACATGGTAAAAATATGACTTTGAGAAATGAAGCCCCATTTTTTTCTCTTCTGACAGGCCAGATTATTGTCGTCAGGTTTTAACTGTGTAATCCATATTAAGGATTAAGAACAGGATTTTAGTGTTTCTGTGTTTGGATGCTGCAAAAGCGCAATAACTGAGAATCAGCAGCTGAATATGAAGCTGAATATGAAGCTGCAGCAGAAACGAGTCGCGTCAGGCCGGCTGTGTTTATTCTGCCTGACTTTCTCATGGCCCCTCGTCTGTTTGGCGATGCAGCAGCAGCATCACTAATGCCTTTCAACCACAGCGGCTTCAGCTGCGCAAATAAAGGGGAAGGAGGCTGCATGCTGGGATAATGCGTTCGGGTTGCCATGTTTGCGTCCTGACACCTGCGCGGCCTCAGATAAGGGTCAGAGCTGCGGTTCGGATTGCTCTGCCCGCATCAGCCTTTTGAGGGCGAGCCGGCTCCGCTTTATCTGCTGAACAATGAGCAGACAGGCTGCGCCGTGCTTTGGAAATGATTCAGATAAATCCTTCCCCCCGGCCACAGAGACGGGCTTGAACTGCAAATCAGAGGCAGCAGACCGGCGAGCGTGCGTACGTGCAAACCACGGCTCCAAATGAGATAATACGAGACTGAGGCGAAGCTTCAAATGTCAGTTTAATTGAGTCGAATAAAGCCGTTAAGGGTTGGAGAGGCCGTCTGCAGCGATGGGGTCCATGGATAAAAGGCTGGACGACCTCCTGCTGTCCCCTTCAGCAGCAGACACATCAGTTCACCATGCAGACTGAAGCCTAGAGCCGGAGGAAAGGTTAAAGACTGTTTTATCATGTTCTGGTGGCAGAAAACTCAGATCCTGATATAGATCAGGTTATTCTGATGCTTTTTCAGAGAAATCATGTATTTTTTGTGTTTTCTACATTACTACGGAGCTAAATTGGGGCCAAAATGTTTGTTCAACTTTAAAAAGGAAAAAAATAATAATTTGAAGTTGGAAAAACGTTTAAAACTGAACAAGAACAGATTTGAAACTGGAAAAAATAAAATAAAGGTTTGAAACTGGTGAAAGAAATTAAACATGAAAAGTAGTTTTGGAATTTTTTTCAGGTTCAAAACTTCTTCAGTTTCATATCTTTGTTCAATTTATTTTTTTAAGTTTCAAATTTTGTTTTATTTGTTTATTTTTCAGTTTCAATCTTTTGTTTTAATCTTTTTTCTTTTGAGCAAACTTCATAGCCCCAATTTAGCTCCATACCCGTCTACCTATGTTGAACTTTCTTATGGCGTTCTGTCACTTTAAATCCAAACAAGCTGCAGCTGGCCACGCCCCCAACTCAACATTTGCACCAACATGTGAAAATGGCTACAAACAGATGCGTAATTATGCAGCTGTAGCTAAACAATGTACATTTATGTTTATCATTGTGTTGTAGAAATGATATTCGACGTGACGCCAGACAGCAAAACCACCAATCCGAGCGTTAACTTCTGTAGTTTGTCATAAAACCTTACAGAATATCACTTTTATTCAGTTTATTTCACTGTAAGAATGGTCGTTTGTTGCTGCGCAGTCGGCTGAAAGTAGAAATTAGCCGTCCATCTTTTTTAGCAATGACCTCTACGCGACTGCAGGAAAAGATGAATTTAAGCTAATTTACTTTCTCGGAGTCAGACTGCATGTCGTGGTTCAGACTGTTTCGTCACGAACGTCTCGTATTATCGGTGAAACTCGGTGTGGAAATATTCTTCTGATGTAACGCTACGGTTAGCCAACGCTCATAAAACATGTCTGACCTCCAGTGAGCTCATTCTCTCAGTTAAGAAACAAACGATAAGGAAAAGGTTTTAGGTAAAATATAAACATTCCCAGACTCTGAGAAAAGCTGCAGCTGATTTTTTAGGATTGCTGGGGGGGAATGTTGCAACCCCAGGTTGTCATGTTGGTCGCAGCCTCTCAGGAACACTTCCTGATCCTGACATCCCCCCAAGCCCCCCCTGTGTCTGAACTATACCCTTTTTATCTCCGCACAGCAGGGGGCTGCTGGAGGAAAAGAAGAGGAGAAACAGAAGAAAATTCAATCTGAGTGCAAGCAAACTTCACGCTGAGCATTTTCTCTGGCCTTAGGCTCCGTTTTCCTGACAAACTGGATTTCTGGTGGATTTGGACTTTTACTCTGGTCACAATAAGATCAGATGGAAAAACAAACAAACGTATGTTGTCACAAGCTCATCATCTGCCACTAAAACTCAGTTTCATCGTCTTTTAGAGTCAGAAAACCTTTTGAAAGCGTAAAACTGAAACTTTGATCTGGTTTTCATATTTTTCAAAGCAGAGAAGTAATTTCCCACTTTCTAAAGCAAAACATAAGATGGATGCTCTCTTCAAAACATTAACAATACAGTAGACCAAAACAACCACACTCAGAGTAAACAATGGTCTGATTATGTGGAAAAAAGTGAGGCTCACATAAAAGGTTTTCTACAGTTTAGAGAACTGGGAGCGTTTATGCTGGTCCAGCCACAACTGGAGCAGAAGTTACAGCACCAACCAAAATGCCACCAGAATTTTTGTTTTTCAAATTCTGAGAGCTTTAAAATTCCCAGTTAGGGTGCCGGTTTGGTAGATCTCCAAGCTAATGCGCTCTGACACAATGTCTTACCCCCTCTTCCCCCTTCCTGACTGGACAAACCACCATGAAAATCTGTACATCCCTGAAGACTATTGCAAAAATAATTACAGAAGTCATTTAAAGAGTTCTACGATCAGTCACATTAGGCTTTATTCCAGAAACATTTATTTCAGATGTAAAAGCAATACTGTAAAAATACTGTAGGTTGTTTATGCTGAAATGCATCCTGGGTAGAAGATGTATGCTAGGTACAGCGCTAGCTAGCTTCGTCCAGCTAAAACGGTAATTTTTGCACCATTAGCTCTAGCTAATGGTGGTACCTCTAACTAATGGTGGTAGCTCTAGCTAATAGAAGTAGCTCTAGCTAATGGTGGTAGCTCTAGCTAATGGTGGTAGCTCTAACTAATGGTGGTAGCTCTAGCTAATGGTGGTAGCTCTAGCTAATGGTGGTAGCTCTAGCTAATAGAAGTAGCTCTAGCTAATGGGGGTAGCTCTAGCTAATGGAAGTAGCTCTAGCTAATGGTGGTAGCTCTAGCTAATGGAAGTAGCTCTAGCTAATGGTGGTAGCTCTAGCTAATAGAAGTAGCTCTAGCTAATGGTGGTAGCTCTAGCTAATGGTGGTAGCTCTAGCTAATGGAAGTAGCTCTAGCTAATGGTGGTAGCTCTAGCTAATGGTGGTAGCTCTAGCTAATGGTGGTAGCTCTAGCTAATAGAAGTAGCTCTAGCTAATGGGGTTAGCTCTAGCTAATGGTGGTAGCTCTAGCTAATGGTGGTAGCTCTAGCTAATGGTGGTAGCTCTAGCTAATGGTGGTAGCTCTAGCTAATAGAAGTAGCTCTAGCTAATGGGGGTAGCTCTAGCTAATGGAAGTAGCTCTAGCTAATGGTGGTAGCTCTAGCTAATGGTGGTAGCTCTAGCTAATAGAAGTAGCTCTAGCTAATGGGGGTAGCTCTAGCTAATGGAAGTAGCTCTAGCTAATGGTGGTAGCTCTAGCTAATGGTGGTAGCTCTAGCTAATAGAAGTAGCTCTAGCTAATGGTGGTAGCTCTAGCTAATGGAAGTAGCTCTAGCTAATGGAAGTAGCTCTAGCTAATGGGGTAGCTCTAGCTAATGGTGGTAGCTCTAGCTAATAGAAGTAGCTCTAGCTAATGGTGGTACCTCTAACTAATGGTGGTAGCTCTAGCTAATGGTGGTAGCTCTAGCTAATGGTGGTAGCTCTAGCTAATGGGGTTAGCTCTAGCTAATGGTGGTAGCTCTAATTAATGGTGGTAGCTCTAGCTAATGGTGGTAGCTCTAGTTAATGGTGGTAGCTCTAGCTAATAGAAGTAGCTCTAGCTATTGGGGGTAGCTCTAGCTAATGGAGGTAGCTCTAGCTAATGGTGGTAGCTCTAGCTAATGGTGGTAGCTCTAGCTAATAGAAGTAGCTCTAGCTAATGGTGGTAGCTCTAGCTAATGGAAGTAGCTCTAGCTAATGGTGGTAGCTCTAGCTAATAGAAGTAGCTCTAGCTAATGGTGGTACCTCTAACTAATGGTGGTAGCTCTAGCTAATAGAAGTAGCTCTAGCTAATGGGGTTAGCTCTAGCTAATGGTGGTACCTCTAACTAATGGTGGTAGCTCTAGCTAATGGTGGTAGCTCTAGCTAATGGTGGTAGCTCTAGCTAATAGAAGTAGCTCTAGCTAATGGTGGTAGCTCTAGCTAATGGTGGTAGCTCTAGCTAATGGTGGTAGCTCTAGCTAATGGAAGTAGCTCTAGCTAATGGAAGTAGCTCTAGTTAATGGGGTAGCTCTAGCTAATGGTGGTAGCTCTAGCTAATGGTAGTAGCTGTAGCTAATGGAAGTAGCTCTAGCTAATGGTGGTAGCTGTAGCTAACACAGTAAACAGTAGATCACAAGCTGGTCCCGTTAGCTTGTTTCAGCTGATTTCTCGTGTTTACTGATGCACGAGTTTGTCTCAATCAAGACGTTTTCGTGAAACTCCGCAGCCTTGACTTCTTGTGTTTCGTTTACAGACTCTGGCATCATCGGCCCATCATGCATTGCTCTGGTTAAAAAAAACAAACAATGGCGACCTCTGTAGGTGAAAAGTAAAATTAAGATATAGAGTTTTTGAAGCAATTATGAAGTTTTATGCATCACATTGCATCTTGGTTTGTTTTAAGTCTGCTGATCGTAACAACTGAACCGTTTTCTCAAAACATTTTTGCTTTTGATTTAATATCCAGTGGGAAACTAATTAAATCTAAACTTGAAATCATTTCTACAGCCAGCTGTGTGGTTTCCTGATCTCTGCCTGACGCTGAGTGTTGCCTTTCTGCAGCGCGGCCTCAGAGGAAGCGGCCGGTACCGGAGCACCGAACACATGTGAGCGGGTCAGCGGTCGCCATGGCAACCCGCCACGAAGAGTCAGCATGGCCGCCAACGTTTCAGGTGCTGACAGCTCATTTCAGACATTTTTAGAAACTGCTTTGCTGTGATTCCTACTTCTAAATGCAGGCTCTTCCCTGTTTTACTGATTTTTTTCTTCCTATTTTTCTGTCAGCGTAGTTAAAGCGAAAAAAAAAAAACATCAAAAAGTTTCTTTCATGCAGCTTTTGTCTGCTGCTTGTTGTCTGGTATTTCCTATACGGTTAAAGAAATGCGTTTCTCCTCTGCTTTCTGTTGAGCTTTGTGCTCTAACATCTGGACCTGATTTTACAGGGAAAGCTGGACCTGCTGCACTTTGATGAAGAGGCAGAGATGAAGAGATAAGTCTCTGGTGAGAGACTAAGTCCTTGAACACGGAAACCATATTTTGCTTGTGGATAGTCAGGAGAGTTTAACTGAAATTCACATTGAAAGCATGGGAAAATAAGAAAAAGTACATTAAATGGTTGAATCTTACCTTAATCTGTGAAACTGGAGAATATTTTTGCAGGTTTACTGAAATAACGACCGGATAAATACAACCTCAACAAACGAGCTAGCCGAGCGCTAGCAAGAAAATTGGTTGCCAAACAAAAGAGAAATCTGACGCCACTCCGTTTTTATTTACATTTTGTGAAGGAAGTTTTAGTGTCGTCTCCTTCAGTGATACTTGGTGCAGCGCCCCCACAGGCGAGGAGGGGAACAGGCTGCTGGCTGAAAATGTAACAAATGTTGGTTAATCGAACCGAGCCAACTGGACTTTCAGGTGACTGAGAAAACTACGGCAGCGTGTTAGAGCCGCTGCTGACAGAAAAGGAGGACTACATTTTCACCAATAAACGCAAAAACTTAAAGATTGGTCTCAGAAAAACAATACAGTTCTGAACTCAGATAGTCACAACAAAAAGAAGGACATTTTTAGATTTATCTAAGAAATTTTCCAGAAAGAAAACTTGGAAATTTATGAGATTGAAAAGTAGAAAATTTGCTCGAACAAAACAGAGAAATTTTGAGAGACATTTCTGAACATTTTTAGGAAAACTCAGAAATTTTTAGATTAATCTAAGAAATTTGCTTGAATAAAGACCCTTCACAGTTTGAAAAGTCAAAAATGTGCTACAGAAAAACTCAGAAATTTTTACATTACATTTTTTTAGGAATTTTTTGAGCTCCAACAGTCAAAATTTTGCTAGAAATTTTACAGAGAAACCTTGGAAATGTCTGAGCTGCAAACGTCAAAAATTTGGAAATTTTCGGAGTTTGGCGCAAAATGGCATATTAAAAACATTGGTTTGGCAGTTTAGGAACAAATACTGTGATGCAATAATTCAAATAACATAACAGGGAATAGAGAAAACTGAACAACTTCTAAACAGATCAGAACCAGGAGAAACTAAATGAAAATGTCTGCTCTTCTACAGACTCCCAACATGCAACAAAATGTGTTTAAGGGCTAAAAAGCGTCTCTGTCCTGTTCAAGCTGCTCCATGTCTTTATTTCTTTATTTGTGAGTATTTTTTCATGCCGGACTCGATCACACCCAGCAACCATTCGCTGCGCTCCGTCCAAGTTGGGGCTCCAGGGAACATGAAGTCGGCCTGCTGACACCTCCAAAGATTTGGCTCAACTCGCTGATTAAACGGGGAGAAACCTGGGTGTGGATTCACACGTTCAGGCTGATTCTAGGAAATTAATCTGGCAGCCTGCAGGCGGCTCGGCCTGAACTGTTTTTAGTTTTTCCTAAATGCGTGAAAAGAGCTGAAAGCATGAAGGTGGCAGCGCCGATAAGAGCCGGTTGTTTTTAATGCTTTAATCTCTTTGACATTAATCGGTTCATTTATGAATTATTCAGCCCATCAGACACTGGAAACATGAATATTTTCCTCCCAGTTGTTTGTTTCCTCCATTTCTTGACCTCAGTTCTTTCCGTCATGAAGTTTATTTACGTAAAACTCATAAACACATGACTTATTTATTGCTGATTTCTTCTTCTCCTCCCATGATTAAAGCCTCCGTCGTCAGTCTTCACCTTCCCTTTTTTCATTTTAGGATGCATTAACATGAACAAAGCGGGTTTTTGTTTTCTCTGTCTTGGAAGTAAAAACACGCGTCTGGTGAACCTTTTGCAATCCCACAGAAAAATCTGCGTCCGTTTCCTTCCTTTCCTCTTCGGTTTCCTGCATTCTCCAGAGATTGGGTCTTCAGCCCACCCCGAACCCAGTTTCCCAACGCTGAGACGCGCTCACGCCCCGGCGGGCGGCCTCACACACTCCCTCACTCAGGCAGAAAACAACAGAAAACAGGAACTTCAGCTTTATACAGTTTCGTTTGCTATTGTTCTGTCCTGTTTTTCGCTCCGGTCACTTTGGGTCAGGACTGATTATTCATAAAGCGAACCTCACCCAGCACAGCTCTCACTCTGAGGGGTCAAAGTTCATCTCAGAATGAATAAACTACACGGCAGGGGTGTCCAAAGCGCGGCCCGGGGGCCTTTTGTGGTTCTTGGACTGATTTAAGAATCGTAGAGGTTTGTTTATTAAACTTATTTTTAATTGGGGGAAAATTATTACCAACAAATTTCTTACAATGGAAAATGTTTGGAACAATACAAAGTATTTGTGTTTATAGTCTAACCTTTTACAACACATATTTAAATTTAAGACCTTTTAAGACATATTAGGACCATTATGAATGAAATTTAAGACCTAGCTCTTCACAGAAATTAGCAGTTATCCATTATAAACACAAAACGCCAGCTAGCTTGTAGATAGTTAGCAGTAGCCTCAACTGTCTGAAGTCACAGAATGAAATAAATTTTATGAATTTAAGATATTTTCAGGTCTTTAACTTATTAACATTAATTTAAGACTTTTTAAATGGATTTAAGACCAAGATCTTCACAGAATATGAATAAATGTTGTCCAGCCAACTGATATTAAATGAGCATTTAATGCCAGTAGCTAGCAGATACTTAGCAGTAGCATCTTCTGCGTGTGACCAAAACTTTGGCCTGACAGAAAAGTCCTGCAAAAACAAAAAATACATAGAGTATTTGAGATTAAATGGTTGTGCCAAGAGCGCCGTTTATTTTCTCTGGAGCTGATTGGCTGAGATAAGAACCCTGTAGGTATTAATTAGCCTCTGTGGGGACGGTTTCCACTGTGTGTTTATTAACGTATAATAAACTGTAATTAGCTGTTAAAATAATCAGTAATTATTATTATTGGTAGTATAAAACAGTTCAAAGGGCTGATTCTGATGGAAAGGGGTCGCAGCGAGTTATGGGGCTTTAGAGCTGCTAGTTTCCATGGAAACGACTCGTTTTCTTGGACCAACTCACTCTGATTGTGAAGTTTTGATGTAAGCTGATCTCAATACTTCCAGGTTTCATCCAGTGGAGCCAAACTCGGTGCTTTAACTAGGACGGTTTGTAACCGAGCCGGAGTTATGACTTCCTCTGCTTGCTGCCAAGTTTCCCTTTTGGACAGAGAGAATATTTCAGGACTTCCCTTTTCTGGTCCAATCCTCCCACTGACAGCGTTTCTGCTGGATGCACCTGTTCATGCAGCTCAAACTGCTGACTGCTGCCATAAAACATGGACTTCCTGGAGCTACAGACATCGCAGCGAATTCATCAATTCAGCCAAAAACGAAAATGGCTGCCATGAGTAAAGCTACACTATAAAAATAACAGTAATAATTTGGGTTGTCGTAAGAGGAAAAAATGGGGCTCACATTTTCAAACTAAATATATGATTAGTAATTAAATATTTAGCTTTATAATAAAATATTTATTTAGCAAACTTATTTTTTCTCTTCACCTTTAAAAACATTTAGTTTGCTGCTAAATATTTAGTTAGCAAACAAATAATTTAAGTTAACTAAGCATGCTAACTAAATAGCAAACTTAGTAAGTTAAGTTTAATATTTAATATTAATTAATAATAAATATTAATTTCACTACTAATATTAGCTAAACATTAGCTAACTAACTAATAACAGGTCTTAGTTTGCCAACTAAATAGTTTAGAGCTTAATATTTAGTTTTCAGACTAAATATTTAACTTATTAAGCTTGCTTGTTAAATATTTCGTTTGACTAGATCCTAACTAAACATTTAGCTGCCAAGTTAATTAAGCTAAATCATTAGTTCAGAAACAAAATATTTAGCCTATTTAGCTTGCTAACTAAATGTTTGTTTAGTTAGTTTGTTAACTAAGTTTTTAGTTTGTAGCTAAATATTAAGATTATTTGGTTTGGTAACTAAGTATTTATAACTTGGTGAAGAAGGAAACTTCCCGTTTGTTTCTCTTATGACCGGCTGAATAACCCAACGTTTTACTGTTCATGTGAATCCTAGAAACTTTCAGCAATAATAAACTTTTCTGAGAGAGCTGTCGACTCCAGACGACTCACAAAGTCTCTGATTTCCACCGCTCTGCTTCTCTGCTGCAGCAGAATCACAGGAACATTTTCCCGTCTGATTCTGCAACGTTTTGGTTTCCTCCGGTCGACATGCGAGCCATAAACACTTGGAGGTCCGTCCCTGAAACTGTGCCTGAGTGCTTCAAGCTGCGTGGGTTGGCCTTTTTCCCCTTTATTTCATAATGCGACATTATGAAAGCTGATTATGTTCAGAGAGTGAAGTGTCACTTGAAGGGAGCTGGCGGTCATGTTGTTAGTCATTGTTTTGATGAGTCATTCATGCACCAGAAGAAGAGAGTTCTGCGTCAGACAGACAGCACACTGAGCTGTTTCCATCGTTAGCCAGATTCAGCGGCTCGCTCCCGTACTCCAGCCTGACAAGGAGCAGAAGAAACTTCTCATCATGAATTACATCTATAATTCTGGTATTTAGGATGAATTTGGTCTAATTCTGTTTACTTTTCAGCAAATTCAGATGGTTTCCTGTGTGCAACAATCATTAGTGGATAAAAACACCCAAAACCTGAATAGTACTTACCCAGGAGTTGGAAAGGAGGCAGAGAGAGAAAGAGGATCACATCCCCTACTCCAACATCTTTTCCACCATCAAGCAGCAAAAGCAAATGAAGTGGATTAGCAGAGCTGGACATGTTACAGTGGGATATCATCCACTCATGACGGCAGCATGTTGGAGCAGCTCTGGTATTTTAGCTCTGATTTTTATTTTTTCTACTTTTAACAGTTGGTATGATGCGTAACCATGGTAACAAGGTATTGCTTTTACAACTGGCAGCAGCTAATTAGCATCTCGGAAGCTCAAATAATAGCTGAACTTTAACTCCAAATCCCAGAGGAGTTGAAAAGGAAGCTTCATGGAAGAGAGAGAAGGACCCTGGTTCAAAATGGCCGAGCATCTTATCCCCTACTCCAGCATCTCTCTAACCGGACGCACTAACAGATTTAAAGAGGAATAGCAAAAACAAATAGTGGAATATCATCTCTGCTGCCTGGAAGTTGAGCTGCTAGCATGTTAGCATGAGGCTCACACAACAACAGTCTTCAGTCAGAGGCCTCTCCAGATTAGTTGCGAGACTGACTGCTATTGGAGCTCCTTCCTGTGTACAGCGTCACCATCAACAACAATCGATTTGAAGATACTTCAACATTTATCTTCTTTTTGGGATGAATTAAGTATTTTTCATTGCGCTTGGTTGAGTTATTTAGTCAGTTGTTTTTATGTTTTGCATTTGGTCTGAACATCTTGAAACGCCTCCTCCGCTCGGTGTGTCTCGTCCTTGTTGCTCAGTGCATGAATATAAATGGATGTTTAGGTCTTCTTTCTTCTCATTTGAGGTTTAAACACAGCAATAAAACGTTCCCTTTCCCTCCCTGCTGTCTGACGCAGAAGCCCAGCGGCACTCCCACACTGAAGCAGAGCCGAATTCAATATCGTTTCCTTAATTACGTTCAAGTATGAGCGAAGGGCAAAGAGGGGCCGGGGATTTCAGTAAACAACCGCTGACTGTTTACACAGAAGTCTTATCTGAGCGATGAAATGTGAAGAAGATTACTGCGGCTGCAACAAGCTGAGAACAATCTGTGCAACTTAATGACGAATAGCGATAATAATCAGAAAAAGAACAAAATAAAGTCTGAGAAGGACATGAAGACGCTCCTTTTCTGTCTGATGTTAGTTATTTCTGCAGCTTAGATTCTTTTCCTCATGACATTATTTACCATGCATCATTTTTCTTCCACTTCACTTTAATTCTTCACTTGCATTTTGTGGGAAAATTACAGAAAATCCCAGTAAAATATTCAAAATACTGAATTTGTGGTTCTAACATGACAAAATATGACAAATTAAAGTGAACATTTATGCAATGTAATCTCATTTTTTAAATTAATTTGATTAAATTCCCTCTGAAGGCGAGCCAGAAACATGCACATTTAAAACCTCTTTGTTATTGGGGTGTACCGCAGGGCTGTACTATTGGACCTCTGCTTTTTTCACTCTCCTGCTTTGACTAGGACATCTGTTTTCATGTAGATGATATTCAGTTAAACCTCCCTTTGAAAAACATAAAACACTCTGTTAACCAATGATCAGAAACTGGTTTCTGATCATTTTTAGAACAGATTTTCAGATTTGGGCCAAACAGCGTCACTAGAAACCCAAATACAAAATGTTTGGCATTTGGCAGTGGCAGCTGTGAGCTAAAACTGTGCTTGTGTGCTAACCAAACTAATGGTTGTTGTTGTGAAGGAGCTTTTAAAATAAATTTGATTGATTTGATTTTTCACATCAAATTTTCTTTTGAGTCAAAGTTAAGTTTTTGAATATTTGGAAAAGCTAAAAAAAATTTACCAAACCAGTTTTCTCTGCTTGTTTCTTAAATTTTAGAGCAATAGTTACAGATATGAATATTTAGCTTTGAAATTATGCAAATATTAAGGTTACTTTGTTTAATTCTCCTCTTTGGGGTTCATTGGTAATGTGATACTTTAGACCATCGCTCATTTTCCCTGCAGCCGCACTCCAACAGCAGACAGGATGTTTATCTATTAGACCTCAGGATCTGTTTCCTGAGGATTCAACCTTCAGCAGGCCGCAAGTTTCTGTTTGCTTCCTGTTAAAATACACAATAGCAGTGATTTTACACTTTAATCTCGCATGAAGATTTACTGGAGAGCGCTTAAAAAACTTTTATGGAGGGTTTAAAGTGAGAAAATCTAGATGATAAAAAGCTAGATATTTGTAGTTGATTGTAATTTAGTTAAAGGGAAAGAAATGACCAAACTGAAAGTCTGTTTTTACAGAATAAATTTGCAGCAAAAAAAAAAATTCTAGAAAAAAACCCAAAAAAACAAGGAAATTTCTGAGCTTGAAAAGTTGAAAATTTGCCAGAAATTTTTTTTGAAGTTTTGAGATTAATCTTAGAATTGTTTTTAGAAAAAAATATGACATTTCTGAGCTCCAAAAGTAAAATAATTGCTAGAAATTATTTCGGGATTAATCCCAGAAAGTTTCTAAAATATATATGGAAAAGTCCAAATTTTTCAACTTTTGAAAGTCAGAAATTTCCATGTTTTTTCTAGAAATTTTCTGAGGTTAGTAAAAAACAGACTTTTTTCTAGTAAATTTTCAACTCCTCAAATTCTTGAAAATGTCCGAGATGAGGTTTTGGAGCATCCTGGTTTCGGCTGTTCAGGTGCGTGTTGCTGATTAATCCATGTTTTCTCTGCAGCTCCTCGCAGAGAAAACACGCATTTAAGCGCAGAGTTTCTGCACAATCGCAGGAAGACTCTCGGTCCAGTCAGCGGCTCAGACGAACCTTTCCTGTGTGTGATTGAGGAGTCGCGGCTTGTCTTGATGGGAGACGTCCTGGACGCCTGTCTGCGGGTACGGGAGCCGAGAGGAAGCGGCTGGATCCATAAACATTCCAATCTGAGCAGCTGAGTGACGGACCGGACCGGACCGGACCGGGAAACCATGCTGGGTCTTCATACGGCAGCAGCAACAAACCGCGACACAGTAAAATGAGAAAATTTTCCTGAGAAGTTATTTTAGATGTTTTTAACTAGCTAAAAATTCGAGCTAGCTAAAAATTCGAGCTAGCTAAAAGTCTTAAAATTTTTAAAATTTTAAGACTTGAACTCTTAAAATTGAAAATTTCTTGTGAAAGCGAAAGAGTTTGGCAAAGAAATCTCCCTAATTTAATATGTCAGATGGGACAAAGTCAAGAAGTTGAAAGTTTTTCTTATTAAAAATACAAAATCATTTCATTCTGAATTTTTATGTTTACTTGCTCGGTAATAAAGTAAACATACAATATTTTAATAAAACAAAGTAAAAAGGAACAAATTATTGTAGGGCTGAAAAAGAAACTCGGATGTTTGTTGTAAAGTTGGGGTGCCCAAAGTGCGGTCCAGGGGCCAAATGTGGTTCAAAAGTGATACAAATTTGTCCAATCTAGCAGTTTTTTTCCTTTTAAAAAAATTGACATTAATCTCAAAATTGTAATTTTTTTTCTGCCAAATTTTAAACTTTTCAAACTCAGAACTTGTTTTAGAAAATTTCTGAAATTAATCTCAACATTTCAGATTTTTTCAGCACAAATTTACGGCTTCGTAATATACCATTGTAAAACCAGACTTCAGGCTTCGTAATTTCTTCTCTTATTAAATTACAGTAATCAGTGGCAAATATCTAGATTTTTAACAAATATTCCTGTTTTAATGGGATTGTCTCAGCCTAAAATTTATTTTTATTTTTTTATGAAGTTAACGAGTTTATTTCCGGTTGTCTTCTTAAACCTTTTCCCGGTGGTTTTCTCAAGATAACGAGTTACTCTCAAGTAAACAAATTTTCTTTTCTGAAGATCACAATGATCGGTGTGTTAAACCTGATTCCACTTTTAAAATGCGTGTCGTTGTGCCAGAGTGAGAATTTAACTCATCTGGAGAAAGCCAAGCTGAAAATGTCCGCTCTGGGCTTCCGTAGGGTCGTAAAAAGTTCTGTTTTATCGTTGAAACTGAAGCGTTGTTATGAGATCCAGTGGGACCGGCTCCAGCTGAATGTTGGGACTCATCCAGCGTCGCTGACAGATTTAGCACGAAGCTAAATCCCTGAACCGCTGGTGTCAAATCCAAGGGCAAAGGAAGTCCGGCTGTGCTGTTTACGTTGCCATGGATACGCAGCCTGCAGAGCTGCAGAGTGTTTTAGCAGCACTGCTGTCTGCAGTGCAGAAACATTAAACATGCAAACTATTGACGGCTGACGTTGTCGCTGCAGGACAGAGACAGACAGCGACAGCTCCTCTGTCTTCTCTGTCCTCAACCCGAGCCGCCAAACAGCCTTCAGGGCGAAGAGCATTAGGGATTCCCAGAAGAGCTGCAGGCTGCATTTAGACCGGCGCACGAAGAGCCGAATGAGTGAGGCAGAAAGCTGCTGACGGAGGATTTTACCTATTAGGAAACAAAATGGAGGCCCTGAGCCGGATGGAAATGTTTACATTCAGATTTCATAAATCCGGATCGGAACTTTTTTAGACACAAAAACACAAAATCTTTTAGTGAAAATATTTTAGTGCACTAAGACAAACTGACTTCAGCAAGATGTAGAAGCTTCTTTTAAATCAATCGTTGGTGGATTATTAAAACATTTTTCTCATTTTATAAATAAAACAATCTTTTAAACTTATTCAATAAATACTGACTTAAAAAACTCTAAGACATTGCTTGTTAGCTTTGTCTTATTTCAAATGGACTAAAAGATATTTGCACTAGAAGATAGATAAAAATATTTGATAAGACTTTGTGTTTTTGCTGTTTTCCCACCTGATAGTTTTGATTTTAGTCTCTTTTCTCATTTCCACATCCTGTCAGGAAACCGAGTCCACCGTTAGCGTCATGCTAATGGACTCCTATCTGCAGAAGCGAGGCTCTGATGTAAGAGAAACGGCTGCAATAATTAAAATAAACTGAACTGTTTGTATTTAATCACCAGTGACTCTGGAGAAAACATGTTGGGGTAAAATGTCACATCCGCCACAGTAAATCCCTCCCAGTGTTTCCCAGGAATCTGAAGAGGAGGCAGCAGATTCTCAGATATCTGCACCTGTCAGAGCAGAGCGGAGGTACAAACGGGGAGAGGGGGCAAAAACAGAGGCTGGGGGTATAAATAAAGTATAAATAAATAAAGCAGTTGCTGTTTTAGATGGTGTGGATAAACCCAGGATAAGAAAAAACAATAATTAGGAGAATAAAATAATAAACAATGAAGTCGCAATAATACAAGAAAGAATTTGTAGTATGACTAGAATAAAATTATAATAACCCAACAAGAAGTCAAAATATGAGAATGGGCACGGTAATATGTAAAATACAGTTGCAATAATTCAAGAAAAAGTAATATTACCAAAATAAATGTTTAATAATAGAAGAATAAAGTCATAACATGAGAAAAAACTTGTATAACAAAGTTGTAATATTTAAAGAATAAAGTCATGAAAGCACTAGAAAAAAGTCGCCTGAAGATAAAGTCGTAAAATTAACTGAATAAATTTATAATTTTTAAATTCCTACAGAAAAAAAAAAAAATTAAAATGAGTTATGTTGAGGATCTGGTGAAGTTATACTTTGGTGTAAGTTTTATAGACAAGAAAATATTTAATCTTTTAACACATCGACATCAAATTATGATCAGCAGCAGAAATTTGAAACAAATAACATTGAAAAGAGACTGAGGCTGATCTGGTCATGTAAGGGTTAATAACTAGAAGCTTTTCTCTCAGTAAAATGTTTTCTCATAATTTTACAGCATTTTGGTGATAATATTATAACTACAGCTAAAATATCTTAGTGTGGGCCTAATAGTTGTTAATAAAAATACTTTTTGCATAAATTTATGTACATAAACTTAACAAATATAAAGCAACTGTTTCCGTTTTCTCTGACGGGAAAATCATCCCAGAATAATCCCTCCTCTGACTGGACTGCAGCATTTTAATCTGAGAAAATCTGGAAACTGAAACATGATTTGGTTTTCCAATCCTGTTTGCCTGATCATGGAGGGAGCGCAGGGATAACGAAGACGGAAAGCGGGAGCCGACAGCGGCGTGCCAGGACCACGCAGATGGAAAACACAAGGAAACTTCTGAGCTCTAGAAACTTCAAGACATTTTTCAGAAATGTTGAGATTAATCTCAAGAATTCGCTAGAATTGTTTTATATTTCTGAGCTGGAATTATGAGATTCATATCAGACTTTCTAGTAAAAACTTGCAAATTTACCAGCTCCAAAAGTTGGAAAAAAAAAAGGAAATGTCTTAGTTTGAAAAGTTGAAAATTTGCTAGAAAAAAATTAGATTAAAAGATTCAAAGTAAAAAAAAATATTAAAAAAAATAATCCACTTTTGAAACTCAGATTTCAAAAGTGGACATTGTCTCAAAATTTCTGATTTTTCTTAAAAAAAATCCTTGGTATTTTCCAGAAAATGTCAAAATGTCAGTTTTTTGGCTGAGATTTGCTCCTTTTTGTTGTCAGTCAGGAGGAAACGGCTGCAGAGAAAAGAACCTTTTATTTGTTTCCACTCCTCACAGCGTGTTGATGAACTCCTGAACTCATTAGCGAGTCGATTCTCTAATGACGTTATGAACGCATTCCTGATGGGAGAAACGGCTCAGAAACTAAAAGTAGCAGCTTTACTGTCCATTATTCCTCCTAACTAAATAAACTTAACGCAGCCAAATGCTTTTATTCGCCTTAAATTCAGTTCTAAAACGCTTTATTGATCCCAAACGGGAAGTAAAAGTTGCTGAAACTCATTATTTAAGGTTCTTTAAAGAGTTGCTCTAGATGCAGATGGCTGTAGGATTTCCTGTAGCAGTCAGTCTCACAGCGGCTCTGTCTGCACCGAGTGATCAAGCTGCAAAACCACAAAGTATCACCAAGGAGTTCTGGTGCAAATATCAACACGGTTCAAAATAAGACTAAACTAACTGAGGAGTAAATTTTCAGCTTGTTTTAAGTCAGTAGTTCTTGTAAGACAATGAAATATCATTACCAGATAAAATCACAATAGTACAAAATAAATAAAGTTGTACAACAATAAATCATAATATTACCAGAAAAAGTTAGAATAATACCAAAAGTAACAGCTTTACTGTTTTTGCTTCCAACAAACAAACTAATCTCAACCAGACGCGTCTGTTTACATTTAATTTAGTTCTAAAACATTTTATTGATCAAAAAATTTGAAGTTAAATGTTTAAACTCATTATTTAAGGTTCTGCAGTAGCAGTCAATATCACAGCGGCCCTGAAGACGCCTCTGACTTGTGCCGAGATAAATGAACTCTTAACTGAACATTTAGTTTTACAATAATCAATTAAACATTTAAACAGAGTGAAGTGGGGTTATGTGGAGCAGTGTTGTGCTGTCAGTATCTGCCTCGCAGTCAGTAATCTGACTAAAATGACTGATTCATCCTTCATAAAGTAGTTTAGTTACTTTACAAACTGCTTCACTTCAAAAGTGACTAAAAATGACAATCTGTTCTGCTGACTCTCACTTTACTCAAAGTCCATTTTTAACAACATTTCTTCAGGTTTAACTTCAAAAATGTTTCCTGAAAAAACTTTAAAGTAAAATAAAAACACATTGTCTTAATAAAGCAACAGAAACCTTTAAACTTAAACACAAACTTCAGTACAGGGACAGAGCGGCTTAAATGTTGAAGGAAAATTCACCTTTTTCTACATTTATTAACAACAAAGTGAGACATAAAGAGATTCTGAGTTGGATTTACTTTGACTAAGCCATTTGTAAAGTATGTGAGAGCACTGTTTTTTTTCTGTTGACGTGATTTGGTGTTTTGCCACTAGCTTTTCCTCGGTGGCTCACAACAGAAGGACTGAAGATCCCGTTTGTTCTTTCTAATAAACGCAGTCGGCTCTGTTTCCATTTACAACAGCTCAGCTCAACACGACGCCGCTGCTCTGCAAACCCTCACAAGGTGACAGTCAGCAGCTGCAACGGCTGCAGATTTACAGGGAGTTTGGCAACAAACATGCATAGAGAAGTGATTTTTGGGTTTAAAATCATACGATATCCAGGGTAAATTAATAAAACAGACGATTATTTATTGTATTAAAAGAAAAATAAATATTCTAACCAAAAACTCAAACATGGATTAACTGCATTTCATCACATTTTCTGGCTGAACCAACCAGCTGCTGTGTTCAGGAATCACCTCCCTGATTTAAATGCCCATCAGTTCAACAGATGTTTGTCAGATCCTTCTGTTTTTGGAACCAGCTGGTTATTGTGTGTCAAGCATTTAGCTTATCGGGCGCCGTTTCTAAAGTTAGTCAAAAATTAACAGCAATAATTTGGGTTATTTGGTCATGAGAAAAAAATGGAGGTTAATTTTTCAAAGTTGTATTTTTACTATGTCATTCATTCATTTATAAAGTTTCAAACTAAATGTTTAGTTTGAGGCATATTTATTTAAATATTTGGCTCCAAACCAAAGCCCAAAGCTAAATATTTAGCCTGCTAACATTTTTAGTTGCAGCTAGATATTTAGTTTGCAAAATATTCAACTCAGACCTAATTAAACATAAAGGTAAATATTTAGCTTTCCAACTAAAGTTTTAATTTGAAATTTAATATTTAGTTTGGAGGTAGATATTTAATTTGTAAAATAAATATTTAGCTCAAAACTAATTATTTAGTTTTATGCTAAATAATCACTTAGGTTTAAACCAAATAACCTCTAATTTCCCCTTACCAGTTAAATAACCAACTGTTTTGCTGTTAATTTTTCATGGTGTAACTTTACAGACAGAACCCATATTAGCATAACATGCTACATGCTAATCTGCACAGCAGGTCAAATGATTCAGGTTGCTAATGTGTCACTTGGTTAAATAAAACAGTTTTATGAGGCCACACTTCCTCGTGATCGTCTTGTTGGGGTAACTTTGTGTCATCTGCAGATATTTAGCATCGTTTCTCTGAGGAAGCATAAATCACACAACGCTCGTTGGGTTTATTTAACGTCTGCAGCCTCTTTAAAGCCGTCTCCCATCTCAAAGAAACTTCCTGACTGAGCCGCCGCGCTCAAGGTGCCAGAAGCTCATTGTCTTTTCAGGAAATGCCAATAAAAAAACAAACTGAAGGCTGTGCTGTGCTATACTGTTTTAGTATGCAGATACACACAAGATAGCAACATTGTCTCGTTCACCGACATATTAAAAAGAGAAACATTGATATGTAAATATAGATATATGTATATATAAGTATGTTCTTCACATCCAAGGAATAGAAACAAAACATTCAAACAGCAGTGTGGCGTCAATGAGACTATCAGAGTTAGATACAGTACGTACTACAGACGTCGTCCTCAATGGTTTAGTCGTCGTTTACGACAGTTTACCGAAGAGTCACTGGGGACTTCACGAACTCTTTGGAGAGTCGAATGAAAACGATTCACATAAATACAGAAAAACTTACAACACGTTGCCAAAACGCTTTGGCTTCACCACATGAGTTTACTGCACAGACCAACACATTCCAACTCTGACAGAGCTGCAACGCTCAGAGATGATGCTTATATAAAAATACAGATCACAGTCGTGGTGAAAAGAGAGTACACCCTCCTTCCTTCAACTCTGTGGTTTTACATTAGCAGACACAACAACAGGCAACTTCAGCTTAGACACTGAAAAAACACAACATTTTACCTGGTTTTTTAGTTTCTAGTTCACAATTAGCAGGAGCTAACAACATTAATGAGCGCTAACAGTGTTAGCTAGACATAACACCGTTAGCTCTAGCTAAAGGTGTTAGCTAGATCACCATTAGCACCACTGTGCTAACACCATTAACATTAACACCTGCTAAGGCTGTTGACAGTATTTAACACTATTAGAATTAGCCAACATTGTTAGCTAGAGCTAACAACATTAACAACAGCTAACACTGCTAGCAGGAGTTAACACGATTGGCAGGAGCGAATGCCATTAGCTAGAGCTAACAATATTGGCTCTAATTAAAAACTTAAAAGGATTTTACATGTTTGCCTGTTTAAAAGAAAGGCGTCAAAGTTGAGAATCTTTTTTGGTGGAAAAAACTAAAAACATTTTAATCTCAGTTATAAAAACAGAATTTGAGTCACTTTTTGATCACGTTTGGTATATTCAGCCCAGCTAAATGAGTAAATGTTTGTATTTGAGTAAATGTCGCTAAGAAGATGTGAAATTAATGAAAATTTAATGCAATAAAAAGATGGATACTTTCTATCAGATGTTTTCCATTCTAAGATTTTGTCATAATTGTGCAATAATTAAAAACAAACCATATTTTGCCATTTTTTGAGCTGTAGTTGTGGGGGCCACACACAATCAGTAGAAGGGGCCACATGTGGCCCACGCGCCACACTTTGGACATCCCTGAATTAGACCAAAAAATACTTGGTAAGATTTTGTGTTTCTGTAGTGTAAGAAAGGAAAAAAACACATGCAAGACAGATCCTAAACTGTTTTAACTGAACCCTTCCACGTCACCATAAAGAAGCTTATCAGCACATAAATAACTTTAGAACCTGCTAAAGACCAGATCGGGTTCCTTAAACGTAAAGCTGCAGAATTAAATGAGGGTGTACTTTCTTTTCTTTTGTGACAAACAAAACAAAACATTTCCTAATGAGTCAAAGTATTTTCATTGCTGGGCTTCAGACACATGACCCGGATGAATTCAGATGGAGGTCAGGAAGTGGATTTCTCCAGTTCAAAACAAAGCAAAATGGACCACAGCAAGTAGCTAATGCCCTTAACAGGCTGGAACAGCCGAGATATCTCGAAAAAATAAGCGTATATTTAGGATATGATCCGTATTATCTCGGTAAAAAAGACTTCTCTTACAATGTTGAGGATTTACCTGCATCGAGGCGCTAACAACGAGCTAACCATGTTATTTTATGAGCTTGAATCTCCTGGTAAATAATTTATTTAGCTTCTGTAAACCCAAATTCATGCTGGATTTGTACGTTAATGTTGAGTCGCTGCTGGGTTCAGGTCCAATGTAGGTCAACAATTCGCTCCGATCTACAGAAACCCCGAGTTCGTGACTCGGCACTGAGCTAGCTGCTAACAACATTAGCGCTCTGAGGACAACCGCGCTAGGGCGAAAAAATAATCCATCTTACCTTACATATCAATGCTTGTCTTACTGTCCAATTAAAATTAATTAACTGTCCAATTAAACATCTGAAAGTACAATTTAATCGATGCGATTGTTACCTGTTGGAAAGTGGCGCTGCAAACTCTGGCATTGTTAGTTTCCACACCTCCTGTTTTTAGCGGTAGATCGTTGATCCACTTTTCATTTTTTCAGTAAGTTTTTTAAAATTAACTCCCTTGTGACCAACTACCTTCGAAACACAAAATAACGTTTATCTTTCTCTCTATTAGAACGGTTGGAACAACTGTACAGGACACAGACTTTAGACATTTTGATGTTGGATCAACAGAAACAAATGGGCTAAATTTACTTCCTGCCCTCCATCTACATTGGATGACATCAGCGCTTCGTCATCTGAAACCCAGTAGTGAATCTGTGAGTCCTCACATGCGAATCAAAGACGGGAAGCGGAGACATTCGATGAACAAACAACTGGCGGCGGCTCTGTTGAAAGGTGAGAGCTTCACGCTCTCTAGCAGGCACAATGGAGAGGCGACGGCCATGTTGATAGGTCCGAGCGGCGGGCAGTGACAGGCGCCGCCCTATGGCTCCATGCCTCTGGATATACAGAAATACGGCCTAGACAAATCATGCAGGCATTCTCTGGCATGTTCACTCGGAAAACTCGCTGGATGTACAAAATTATTTACAGCAGCTGAAACGTTCCCAGCGTTACGGATCCGATGGAATCCAGCGGAAAGCGCGGCGGCGTTGAGGGAGGAGAAGTGCAATCTTCATCATCTTCAACCTTACAATGAAAACGTCTGATCTACACTCAAAAAAACGAGCTATAGGAGATTAAATAAATCAAAAACATACTTTAAAATAATGATTATTCTCAGATGGAACAAATATTAAAAAATAGAGTTTGTGCATGTTTAATATTTCTTCTCTTTGGTGTGATTAAATCTGTAATTTTATCAAACTTTTCCATACTGTGTTTTCATTCTGTTTTCAAAGAAATACTAAAAACTATATATTTGTGCTGTAATAATGAATCCATACTGGCCTTAAAATAACATTTTTAACAAAAGAAGCTGTTCAGACAGATACAGTTAGCCCTACAGGAAACGTTTTCTGCACATTTACCGAGTTCTCTGTTTATTCTGGGGCCATTTTTAAGACTAAACTGAAATATTTACTGCAAAAAAGCAATAAAATGTTTGCTGCTCTAAATGATGCTGAACCTTTCTGGTTGTTTACATTCCATTCACCATTTTAGAATTTTGGTCTTTTTCTTCACAATGGTCTTCAAAATTGTATGGAGCAAAATTGGAGCCATAATTAACAAAAAACATAATTTTTAATTGGAAAAAAAAAGTTTGAAACTGAAAAATAATAAAGTTTAACTGAAATTCTTTTAATTAAAAAAAAAATGAAAAATTAGAAAAAAAATTTAGAACTTAAAAATATTTTTTTAAAAAGCTGTTTGAAACTCAACAATTAATTTTAATTTGAAAAAAAAATTAATTCCAAATTTCACATACGAAAAATAAAACAGTTACTGCAAAAAGAAACGGTGGCATTGAAGAGAAACGTCATGTTTACAAAGTGTCTGCACCGTTTTAGCTCCATAGTTTTAACTTTATTTGGTCTCAAATCGTTTTTTGCAGTTAAAAATAGTTTTCAGTTTTAGATTTTCTTTCCAATTTCAAAATAATTTTTCAGCTTCAAAATTTTTTATTTTCCATTAAAACTTTATGCCCCACATTTTAGCTCCATAGAAAGTATCTGCTTTATTTTAGTTTCATAGATTTTAACTTTTTTGTACAGTCTCAAATCTTTTTTCTTTCAATCTTTTTTCCTGTTAAAAACATTTTTTTTAGGTTTTAATTTTTTTTTTTTGGCCCCAATTTAACTCCATAAAAGTTGCGCAATTCCAAATTACCATGAATTAGCTTATATACCCACACATTTTGAACCTGCTTTGAAAACCCATGTGCTTACAAGTACAAAATGGAGGTAGAATTTTGCAAATGGTCGAAACGACACGGAGCCGAAATTAAATCAAGGGGTGTACTTAGTTTCTCCCTCACAGCCTGTTCATTTAACTCAACATTGTGGAAATTTTTATGCGTTTTGCACTCCTGAGATAAAATTTACAGATCTTTAGACTTTGATAGAGGAGAACGTTTCCATAATTTCACTTTTCCAGCCAGACGTCAACAATCTGAAGCTTCAACCAGAAACGGCGTCGATCTTCGCTCAGTCCGAGGAAAGGGAATGTGACTTTTACTCCCGGTCATCGAGGCAGAATCCGGAATAAATACTGCGTCGTATCATGAGAAGCATACAACAGCGAATCACAGCCCACATAGATAGAAAATAAAGGAGTGCATGTCTGGAAAAAAAATCTCAAACTTTGAAATTAATATCAGAAATTTTCTAGGAAAATCGTGAAAATTTCTGAGCTTGAAAAGTCGGCAATTTGAGGAAAAAAAAATCTCACAAATTTTGAGATTAACCTGGAAATTTTCTGAGCTTGTAAAATTGAAAATTTTCGACTTTTTTGTTTCTTTGCAAATTTTAAACTTTTTGAACTCAGGGAATTTTCTTATTTTTTTCCAAAAAATCTTTTACATTAGTCTCAAAATTTGAGTTTTTTTTTCTTTTTCAGAAATGTATTGCCTTTTTCTGTCTGCAGCGGTCCTAATGCGTTGTCATAGAAACAAGATGATGGCGCAGCTTCGTTGGATTGTAATCTGTGCATCTCCAGTACTTGGACACAACAAACGGAGAGTTGGGTTTGGCACAGTTTGCATTTTCTTACAGTGAAACCGAACGGCTTCTGTCCACATCGTGACGCCAAGCAGTCGCTAAGAATGGCTAGAATGTGATGGCGTCCGATCAGAACCCGTCAACAGAGCGGAGGACGGAGAAGCGGCGCCGCGCTCACCTCGCCCAGACGAGCGAGCGTTTCCGTAGCCAGGCTGGATCCGCTCCTCGGCGCCGTTCCTGCGGGCGCAGCCGGACGTCAGGCGAAGGTGCTGTCCGACTTCAGGACGGAGACGTCCGTGTCGTGGAAGCTCTTCCCGTTCATGTGCTCCGTGTGGCCGTCGATGGAGTAGCAGCCCTGCACCTCGATGATGGAGGAGGCCGTGTAGGAGGCCGAGCGCAGGGCGTCCGAGTGGTTCCCGATGCTGCTGCCGAACTGGATGTGGTGCTGGTTCCAGTGCCGCCTCAGAACCGCCTGGACCTGAAAACGGTTTAGACCCAAAGTTTACTCATTAAATGTTTTTATCAACGTGTCAAAAATGCAAAACCAAAGCCAGAAAACAATGTCAAATATATGATCTGTACTTGGTTGCTGCACGTTTATCCAGCCTGGAGGAGTTAACGCCAGGCTGGGTTTGGTTCTTCAGAAACAAAGAAAAATGATGGACATTTTAATGTCTAGAGGATCTTTCATTGTTTAATGATTTGATTTTGATTCAGAAACCAATTTTTCTCATCAAACAGTCTAGAGATCCTGTTTAAACGGCTGACCAGAGGAAAAGGCAGCGTAAACAAACGGAGCATTTATTTAAAACAAAACATAGTTCTCATGTGACATCACCAGGAATTTGTAGCTGGCAGCCATCTTGGTAGACATTCGTAACTGTCCGGTATAAATTTTAAAGTTGTTGAGCAATATGACCCAAAATACTAATTAAATCAACGACTTCACCGTCTTTCCTCTGGTTATCTCCATTGAAAATGTTGGCTCTGCTAGCGTTAGCCGCGGCTCGTGGTCTTCACCAAAAACAAAAGAGAAATCCTCCAACCACTAAAATCTGATGCGACTCCATTTTTGTTTACTTTTCAAAACAAACAACCTGCTGCTCATATTAAAGCTAGCAGCTAATCAGGGTCAGCTAATCGCTAACAGAGCTAATAGCTACGTAATAAAGCTAGGTGCTAGTTGCTGGTGAAGCAGGAAGTTGCCCTTGGTGTCTTCAAATGTTTTCGTGTTGTTTCCTTCAGCTGTTCTTGGTGCAGCGCCCCCACAGGCCAGCAGGGGAACAGGTTTTTCTAATGGTTCGCTGAAAATGTAACAAATGCTACAAAGTCTTCCAGACCATCGGGTTTTTGGGTCAGATTTCTGATTTGAGTTAATATGCTAAAGTACTTAGCTGAAGCTAAAGGTAGAGTTGCTGTAAGTTCTTACTTCTCCGTTGAAGAAGCAGAAGATGGTTGCCACAAGCAGACCCTGGAATAAGAAAAACATGCGTTAGGCTCTTTGTAAGGGAACAGTTCAAGCTGCTGAAAGTAGAAAGCATCAGGATTTGAGACAGATGCATTCTGGGAGGGAGGGATTCGCTCTTCCTATTGCAAGAGATATTTTCCTGCTGGGAGAAGCGATCAGATAACGCCTCATCAACATCCAACAGCTTTCAGATAATTCCCGCCTTCCTTCCTGCTGTTCTTCCCTGGGATACAACAAAAACAAACCTCTTAAAGGGGAAGCTGCCACCAACAGAGGCTTTTATTTTTGTCTGACATTGCAATTATGAAGTTATAATATTAGCAAAATAGGGACACAAAAATACCAGAAAAAAATAGTAAATTACTTGAAAAATTTGCTTTAATGAGAACAAACCTTTGATAAAATTATTTTTAAATTAGGCTCGACTGTTTCAACGTCCTGCTACTGGTGATAATTTGATTGGTTGGCAGGTGAAGAACTTTTTAATTTGTAAAACTGACACCAAAGTGTAACGTCACAAGATGCTCAGCGTTTCTCATCTTGATTTCTTTTGTGAGGGATTTATAAAAAGTTACTTCCTAGTGTTCCACTTCATTCTGGCCTCATTCTGACGTTTTTCTCAGATTAATTTTTGTAAAATTGTTTTCTCGTATCATTGCGACTTTTTTCTTGTATTTTTACGAGTTTATTTTCATAATACATCTTTTTGTTGTAGTTTTCTCATATTATGACGTTATTCTCGTGTTTTTACTAGTTTGACATTCTCACATTATTATGATTACCTCCATTTTTCTCATATCATTACGAGTTTTTTTCCTCATAATAGGATTTTTTCTCACAACTTTATTTTCATTTTATGACTTTTTCTTGTATTATTATGACTATTTTCAATATAACTTTTTGCCGTCCGACTGTTCTCATTTTATTTTGAGATACTATAGTTTGACTTTACACTCGTACGATTTCTCCCATTTTTATTATGGATTTTTTCTTGTATTATTACAAATTTATTCTCAAGACTTTTTGTCGTGCGACTTTTTTCTCATATTTTGACTATTCTGTCATTACAACTTTACACGCGTGTTACGTAATGTTCTCGTATTATTGAGACTATTTTCAATAGCATGACTTTTTGTCATATTATTTTGACTTTATTCTTGTAGTTCTCCGTTTTTTCTCGTAATATTGACTTTTTTATTTTCATTACTATTATTTTTTCCTTAGTTTTGTCCTAATTCTCCTTTGTAGGAATAGACAGGAAACATCACTTTATTTAAGTGAAATAATAATAATAGTAATAATTATTATCCTATTTTGTGACAGAAAAGAGATGAATCGGTTTTATTTAATAATAAATCAGATGAGTCTGAACGTCTCACCTGGTAGTGCATCAGTATGTGCATAATGTAGTCGTATATTTCGGAGGAGACGCGTCCTTCGGGTTTGTAGGGCAGCAGGACGAACTCGATCCCCAGCAGAGGAACCAGGATGAGCGTGGCTCTGACCGCCTTCATGTACAGACTGGACTCTGCCTGGTGCGTCACCTTCAGCTTGGTGATCAGAACCCGGACGATGTTCAGCAGAAAGAACAGGTTCACCTGGAGGAACAGAGATACTGCTCACTGCTGGCTGACTCTGCTGCTCGTTAGCAAAGCGCAGCTCAGTTTTCAGGTTAGGTGACCTACATGCGTTCGCTGTAGCCGGAAGGACAGAACAGAAACAAGTTCAGAGTGTTTTATAAAGTACTCCGTCTCTTTAAAACCTCGTTTTAGTGCCTATGGATTTAACTCTGCGCTGTCCAAACTGTCTGCTCCGAAGTTTAACGGGCCAAATCTTTATCGTTTCCCCCAATTACAAAAATATTTTAAAATATTGTGAATTATTTCTTTTACCTACACAACAATAAATAAAACATGTAATATTTTACTTTTATTATTATGTTACAATTTTTAAGTTTATAATATATTTTTTCCAGAAACAAAAATAAAAATTTTCTTCCACAAACTTTTCTGTTTTTGGCCAAATATAATGAATGGGTGTGACCAGTTTGTTTTTGTTTTGAGTAAAATCTTGTTAAATGTTTGTGATATTACTTATCAGGAGATTAAAAAAGGCTAAAGAAAAAAATCTTTGTGTTGTACTAAACATCTTCAGTTTAAGAAGATTTAACCTTTCCATGGAAAATCCCATCCTAAAATATTACAAAAAGTGTCACAGAGCCAAATTTGGGCCTCACAAAACTAACCCAGGGGCCAGAAATGGCCCACGCGCCGCACTTTAGGCACCCCTGGTTTAGATGGGATTACTTCCTCCCTGCATCCAAATTCCCAGATGTAAACAATAAGATCGTTTAGATCTGTGTGATGTTTTACTCAGAAAAACAAGCAGCGAAAGTTTCAGAGTTGAAAAATGAAATGGAACTGGAACTCGTCCCGTTGCTCTGATAGATTCCTACAAAACA